>NC_133666.1:93709780-94055891 GCF_037893015.1 Macrotis lagotis
AGCTGGTTGTGCTTAGTCCATATTGGAATTGGATATATTTGTGTCATCTAATGATCCTCACTACCTATTCCTCCTGAATGACAGCCTTATTGACTTGTAGGGAATCACATTTGTGTAAACAATTAATCTTTGAATGATTTTTTAGAAATAATAATTTAGCTGAACCTTATAAACTATCGCTTAGGGACTTCCAATGAAAGAATGCAACCAAAGTAGATCCGTGGACATTTAGGACCCTGCATTTTATTTGGTTTTATAATTTGGAATTTGAGAAACCATATGCCATATGAATTTTATTGTGATTCTTTGGAACATTTAGGAGGTGTTTGAAAAGACAATACAAAGTTCTTCTCAGGAGCCCAGAGGTCAATCTGGAATTGGAGATATGGAAAGATATATCACTTGCACTGCATTTAATCAGCAGAGGACAGTCAGGGATGCTTCATCATTAAAAAATTTTCCATTCCTTAATTTTGTGAACTGTAATTTTCTCTCTAAAACTTTCACTGAGGGTTCCTTGACTAACACAAATCCCAGCCCAGCAGAAATGACCCTTCTTTGCATATAGGAAATAGATCACATGTAATGGCATATTTGAGGAGGGCAGTTAGGTACACAGTGAATACAGTGCCAGATCTGGAATTAGAGACTTCATCAATTCAAATATAGCCATTCACACTTACTAGCTTTGTGACCTTGGATAGGTCACTAAACTCTGCTACAGTTTCCTCATTTGTTTTATGAGCTAAGTAAACAAATGACAAACCACAAATATCTTTGCCCTGAAAATCCCAAATATGGTCATGTAGAGTCAGACATGAAATAACTGAAAAAGAATGATGTTGGAGATAGAAGTCTTTGTTGCTTTTGTTTTGTGTTTTTCTACCAGGATAGGAAGACCTTCCATTAGATACTCATAGTATGTTCCTGATAAACAGAAGAATTCATTGATTAGTAAGGGTCCTTCTAATTGGTTTTATTTTTGTGTTTACTTATTTATTTTGGCAAGGCTATTGGATTAAGTGACTTGCCCAAGGCCACACAGCTAGGTAATTATTAAATGTCTGAGGCCGGATTTGAACTCAAGTCCTCCTGACTCCAGGGCTAGTGCTCTATCCACTGTGCCACCTAGCTGCCCCTTAATTTGTTTTAAAAGAAGTTTGTGGGACAGTGAGAATAAGATCTGCCAAAGTGTAATGAAGTCAGATCCCAGCAGTACCAGTGCAGTAATACTCAATTCAATTAGCAGTGCTCTATTTCAACCTATTCTGCCTGGTCTCAATTCCATGGAGCAAGGTCCCCTCAGGTTGAGTAATTCCTGATCTCTCTTCTTTATTTTCCTGCCTGAATTTATGTATTGTGTCCTTTCATTATATTGTAAGCTTCTTGAGGACAGAGATAATCTTTCTTTTTATTAATTATATCCCTAGCACATAAAACAGTGCCTGGCACATTGTAGTTGCTTAATAAAGCTTATTAGATTTGATTATTTATTGGATAGGGGAGCAAAGGTGTGGAACCAATGATATGTGGATAACTGGGGAAGGAGGGTTCAGGAAGAGATGTGAGTTCTGAGACCAGGAAATGAATAGGATCATAGACCTCACCTATAGAGGCAGCTCAGTATCAGAAGAGAGGGTATTGGTACATTCAGTGGCTCATTGCTTGCTCTAATGTAAAATTGATTAATACTTTAATATTGCTGCTAGTTAAGCACCCATTGAATGTTATATAATCCTTCCCAGGAACTAAGAGGTGATATTGTTGGGAGGGGACTTGCTTTATTGGCTGGGTGAGTGAAAGTATGTAACCAGGTCACACAGAAGAAAAAGGACAGTCCCTCCAAGTTCACAGGTGTTTTTTTTTTAATACACACATACACACACACACACACACACACACACACACACACACACATACACACATATAAAAGTTTTATCTTCTCATGGGTCTCCCAGAAAAGGGATATTCTGACTGGTGGATCAACAGCACTAATTAGATCATGATAGAAGACAATTCTCCTTGACCTGAGTTGAAGTTTAGCAACTATTTAAGAAATGTCAGCATCTTTGTTATAGCTTTGATGTTCCTAGTGTTATTTCCACATTTGATCACTTTTTTACATTGAGAGAGCCACCATATGATCTTTTGTTATATTTCTGTTTTATGTTTTCCTTCCTTTTTTAGACCTACCTGTATTAGACTTTTTAAATTCCAGTCTTCAAGGTTAACTTAATAAAATGACCCTAAAGGCATTGAAGTAGTGAAGGCTTAAGGATTTTACCAGCAAAGGTTGGAGAGTAATAGAATCAGTATCCTAACCTTCCTCCATTCATGTTGAACTAGTTTTTCCCTGAATGATATTGGTATATTCCTTAAATTCAATGAACTGAAACCTCAGGTTGTTGTTGTAATTTGTTTATTGCCTGAATACAAAGAAATTTATGATGGCCTCTAGGGATGGTCTGATACTTGATTGTTCAGTTATATAGTCACATCCAACTTTGTGACCATTTGTAGAATTTTCTTGACCTACTAGCCAAGAGCTACTTGGAAAAGTTTGCTATTTCCTTCTCCAGTGGATTAAAACAGAAGTTAAGTGACTTGCCCAGAATCACACAGCTAGTGAGTGTCAGAGGCTAGATTTGAACTTAGGTTCTTCTTTACTCTAGGCCCAGTACTCTAAGCTTTGAGTGTACCTAGCTCTCTTGATGCTTGACTCATTTATTAGGTTGGGTAGCTCAGTCAAGGAACCTTTGATAAGCCCATGATAAGGAGGTCCAGGATAAAGCCTTTCTAATTACACAGAATTAGGAGATATGAGATGACTGATGACCTTTGAAATGAGACTAAGGAAGGTTCATATAGGTAGAAGGAAAATCAGGTGTGATGTTCAAAAAGTTTGAGAAGAAATGATTTCTTTATTAATAATGCCAGAATTTAGTAAAAGGAGGCAGTATTGTATAGTGAGTCAGGATTTGCACTGTATGAGCCTATTTGATGTAACAAACACAGGTCCCCTTCTATGAGGTAGATGTACTGACTATTTTACCCAGTGTTTAAAATCAAGATCAACAATACTAAGTAATTTATGCACATACTTGAAATGCACCATCTAGACTATGGAAAATGAGCATTTATAATAAAAGGGTTAACAAACATTGCCCTGTTGATATACAGAGAAATAACAACAAACTTATTGTATGCATGTGCTCTCAACCCAGTTTGGGATGGATTGCAAATTCTGAGGTGAGGCACAGCTCTTTACTGCTTCACTTTGTGTCTTTCCTTGTATTTGAGGCTTAAATACTCAAATTCAGTTGTTTTGAGCTTTGAAATTGTCTGGATTCATGCAGTTATTACCTATATCACACAGATCAATGAACGAGTATTAATATTTTATCATTTTTTCTTTTACTATTCATAATGTCAGAGGAGACTTGGCCTCTTCTGCCTCTTCAGTCCACATGTCCCTGAAAGGAGGTCAGTGGCCCTCTCAAATGCTGAGGACAGTGATGGTGGCAGACTGTATGCTCTTTGGAAGAGGAGTATTCCTGTTCTGATTGGTTAACAATTAATGAGAGTCTTTTACAAAGAGAAGTGAACTCACTCCAATAAGAGACTGGGAGTTTCATCATGTCCTTCTTGATCAGAGATTATTCCTATAATCCAACCACCCCCAGCCTTATCTAGATAAAGAATCTGTATCGTCCACCCAAACCGGAGCTAATTGGATGAAGAAGCAGTACCTAGAAAGAAGAGAATGTTAATCCTACATGATATCAACCCTGTTCTTGAAAAATGAAGCAAGAAAAGTTGTCAGGAAAAAGAAAAGAATTTGCGTCTCCCCAGCTTTAATAATTGGCTGTTAATATGAGAAATATTCATTTCTCTCAGAGGAAAAAGTAGTGTTATGAAAACCTTGAGAAGGAGATGGCATTAGGGGCATATTCAACAGCATCAAATGTAGTAAAGAGTTTAAGAAGAATGAGGACTGAGAAAAAAATTATGAGATTTGGTAAATATAAAATCATTGCTAACTTTAGACAGATTGGTAAAGGTTGAGTGATGAGGATGGAAACATTTTGTTAAATATTTTGGAATGAGAGAGGAGGAAGGAGAGGCAAAGAGGGTAGATGGCCTTTTCTAGGAGTTTCCTAGGCTGCCTTTCATTTTCTATCTTGCCCAGTTCATATGGATCTAAAACTTGCTTTAAAAAAACAAATGGGCAGCTAGGTGGCACAGTGGATAGAGCACTGACCCTGGACAAGTCACTTAACCTCATTGCCTTTGCAAAAACCAACCAACCAGCCAAACAAACAAACAAGACTATTTATTGAATGAAGTTTCTTTTTTTTCTTAAAACTATTTGTATAGAACTTTTAATTGCAGTCTTTTATATACCTTATCTCATTGGAGACTCAAAATATTTCATTGATGGCAAGAGATATATATATTTAAAATGCTCAATTAAGATAGATACAAATGGACAGTTAGGTAGCACACTGGTCCTGGAATCAGGAGGACCTGAATTCAAATGTGGTCTCAGATACTTAATAATTGCATAGCTGTGTGACCTTGTGCAAGTCACTTAACCCCATTGCCTTGCAAAAAACAAAAAAAAGATAGATGCAAATTTAAATAGGTTTTTAGTTGAATGTTTTGTTTTTGTATATTCCTCCCCTCAGTAACATTTAAATTTGGAAGTAGGGGAGGAGTGTACATACATATCCATATCCATATCCATATCCATATATATGTATACACACACACATACACACACACACACACGAGAGAGATGACTGAACCTCAGTAAAATGTCTTGTGTGTCCTCATTCCTACCTCCAAGGGACTCAGTATCTGCCTGGGTCTCAGGCACAAGATGAGCCTTCCATTAATAAGACAGTAAATTTCTCCTGAAGGCAGCATATCCCTGATTACACCTCATCTTTGCTCTTTAAAAAGTCAACCCCTCCTTAGTTGAACTACTTACTCTTAGGGAGCATGAAGCACCCCTGCCAATATATTCCTTTCCTTGGATTGGAGTTAGTCTGAGTCTGAATTCTTTTGAGATGATCTGTGAAACAAGTTTCTGGACCTCTTCATTTTTTTGTGGTCATGAGGAATAGGTCTCTGACTTTGACTTTATCCAACCCAAGATAAGCCTCTCCTGTCTTCAAGTACCTAGGAAGGCTTGAAGTGATTTCTTGGATTCCAGTGCCCATGGGCTTCTGGGCTCAAACTTTTTGTTGAACCCCTTTGCTCATTGTCTGCCTCTTCGAGGGACACTGCATGATGAGGTGAGTGGTTGCAGAAGGGATTTCTCAGGCTTATGGCAAAATGGAACAGTTCTCTTTCTCTCACTTAACCATCCCCCTCCTCTCCCCCAATCCCATGGAACTTCCCCTAAACTGTATCCTGCAAAATTTGAACAGATTTGACTTCCAGGACTATAAAAAAGAGACACAATTACTTCAACATGCAGACAGATAATGTATGAAATGGATATACAGAAATCTAGGATTGTTGTTGTTGTTGTCTTTATTGCTTTCTGCATGCATAGGTGCTAATAGATGAATGACCTTGAAACCTGCAGGTATTTATGTGATTGGTGAGTAGCACTGCAAAATCATTGGTCTATCTGTGTTCTTGTATCTTTACTATTATATAGTCTTTGTCCTGTGAATTTATATTTTCAGAAAGATTTTGTTCTTTCCCTTTGTATTTTTGAACTATAGTAAAGTTTTTCTTTATTACCCCCCCCCCCCCCTTTGGATTGACTGATTTGCTGTTTTACGCCAGAAAAGGTCATACTGATTTTAGAAAGGCAGGTTTAGAAGTATCAAAGAAAATTACAAGACTTACTCTTCAGAATTGGCCTGGTCCTTAATCCTTTCCTGGTTCATGAAGAAAAAGAGGGAAAAAACTTTTGTGAACTCAGTCACAACCAAAAGTTATAAAAGTTAAAATTAAGCACTGAATAAATGTAATTTTTTGAACAGAAATGTGTACCATGAAATTGATAATCTTACTATAAATTAGACCCTCCTAATTATTTTTAATCATAGATTTATGTATTAGAGAATCTTAAGAAGTATCTTGCTCTTTATCATTCAAGTTGAACTTATTTAAGAATGTAACTTGAAAATGTTTTGTTGCTACTTTTGTGAATAATATACAGAACTTAATTATAACTTGAATAGACAAAATTTTGTAAGCTGCTAAAGACTTTTTTTTGTAAGTTAAAAAGCAATTTTAAAGTATTTTTGATGCTTCCATCATTTAAAGGATACCTGAATTGTGACAATTAAAGAAAAAAAAGTTTAAAAAAGAGCTATGAGTCATTTGATAAGCTGTGTATTGATTCCCTCTGAGACTGTGGAACCCACATTTGAATTAAATTAAATGTCTTCATAAGTGTGATAATTGGGATAAATTAAAATCTAATATTAGACTTGTGCTTTTATAATCTCTGACAGTGGATTGACTGGAAATAGTTGACTCCATAATATGAAATGTTTGGAATAAATAGTATTTTGGTGAAATATAATACTATAGTATTAAATAATAACCCAAGATTCTGTTTAATACTGTTTAGAACATAGATTCAGATGAAATTAAATTCATTTTGGTCACATTTTAAGTGAGATAAAGTATAAAGTCGGAATTTATTATACTATTTGTCTTTAACTCAGATTTGTTAATTTGAGTGATTTTAATCAAGTTAACTCAGCACTATTTACCTCAGTTTATTTTACATGATTGTAAAATGCCTAACACAATGCCTGGCATGGGGCAAATACTATAAATGTTAATTGTTATTATTTTTTCCTTAATTAGATATATTTACTTCATACTTGATAATTTTACATGGGTTGATTTTCTGTAAGGTAATCTGGAAGTATATTTAACTAAATTAAGCTTATTTGATTTGGTAATTAATGAGTTTTTTCAGGTTTTAATTTTAATACATATCAACTATGATTATTAGTAAGGGTGATTTCTCTTATAATCTAGATGTTGTGAGATTAAAAAATTATACTGTTGAAAACAAAAGGAGTGAATAAATGTTAACTCATTCTGTTACCTAGCTGTTGACTTGGTCATTCTTGCTGATCACATCACTGTGGTATTTTAGAGTAGTGTAATTTAAAATTTATTGTGTTTTTAAAACTGTGGGGATTTACTTATTGATACTTAGCTTAAGAAAGGGAAGTTCTTTTAGCTAATTTATTGCAGTGATAATTGATATTGATAACAATTATGTTCACCTTACTGTGGCTAATGAGATTTTAGGCCTTTGAACATTATTTTTAGAGCTTCATTCTTAGGTTTGCTATGCCCCTAGACCATCATTAAATGGGTGCTTTCTGAGAAACAGAGTCAAGCAGCTTAACTAGTGTTTTTAATATAAATTTTGCTATTATTCTAGGGTCTGAGAAAAGATTCAGTTTAAGAAGAAACTCTTTCTTTCTAAAGTTAAAGTTAAAAACCTCTTTTATTGTTTTGTTTAGTACAGCAGTGTTATGTTAGTAAAGCATAATAATTTATGAACTATATTTTGTCACCCCAATTGGAAATACATATGTAGAAATGTATCCAAAATGTTGGAGAGTCACATGAAAGGCTCTCATTGTATAAAGGGATTCTAAGAATAGTAGAACATAGTTAATATTTGAAGATGACAGTATTTTATAAAATCTGTTCTCTATAAGCAATTTGGGATTATCATATTTATACACCCCCAAATCTCTTATTGTTGCTTATTAACCATCTTAAATCATTTGTGTAATATTGACAAGATAAATTGTGATTTTTCTGTGAATTCTTGCTGTTTTGAAAGTGAGATTATAGCCATTTTCTAGAATTTGATCTTTGTGAGCTGAATTCATATGAATTTATGGGGGAGGAGGAGCAAACTAGGTAGTGCAATGGATAGAGCAGTGACCCTGGAGTCAGGAGGACCTGAACTCAAATTTGGCTTCAGATACTTATTGCCTAACTGTGTGATCTTAAGCAAATCACTAAATCCCATTGCCTTAAATAAATAAAAATTTTTAAAAAAGAGTTTATGGGACTCTTAACTGATGTTATTCTGAGTTTGCCTTCCACATATGGTCATAAAGAAATGCTTGAGATAATGATCCATGATGCTGGCAGTCCCCTGGGGATTTACATGGCAAATACTTCAGGTGGGGTTCTCATGGGAAAGACTGGGAGAATAACAATCAACATGAACTGAGGTAGAATTCTCTTGACTCAGTTTCCCATATGTGGCATTTACAATTTATTCAGTTTCCCAGATGTGGCTGACCTTAAGCTCAGTGCAATTGACCAACTACATAACCTTTGCCTGGAATTAATATCAAAATAAGGGAATACCTTCCCCTATTTTCTATGGTAAATTTTTATAATCATGTCAGATGATAATTATGAACACACTAGATTTTGGGGGGGGGAATTTTTTTATTTGTTAGTATTTTATTTGTTTTCCAATTATATACAATAGTAATATCTATCATTTTTTCTAAGGTTTTGAATTTTTCAATTTTACCCCCTTCCCCCCCCCACCCAAGGCTGTCTGATAGTTTTTACATTGTTCTCATGCTATACATTGATGTAAATTGAATGTGTTATAAAAGTAAACATAACCCCCCCCCAAAGAAGATGAGAAACCTCAAGAATAGAGAGAGAGAGAGAGAGAAATGTACTTCAATCTGTGTAAAGATTCCAATTGCTTTGTCCCTGGGGTGAGTTGCTTTCTTTATCATAAATCTACCAGAGAAGTTGCTTGAATATTTTTCCCACAGTTGCTATTACTAGCTGTACCTCCACTCTATTTCTCTTTACTCTCATTTATTCTATTCTCTCTCTCTCTCTCTCTCTCTCCTTTCATCCTGGCCCTGTCCAAAAGTATGTGGTATCTGAGTACCCTCTCTGTCAATCTTCCCACTCTTCTCTCACCTATTCCCCCCCCTTCCCTCCCCCCATTCCCCCTTATCTCTCTCTTTCTTCTCATTTTTCTCTAGGGTAAGATAGATTTCCTCACCCTATTAAGTGTGTATGTTATTTCCTCTCTGAGCCATTTCTGATGAGAATGAAGGCTCACTTATCCCCCCCCTTGCCTCCCCGCTTTCTACTCCATTGAAAAAGCTTTTTCTTGACTCTTACGTGAAATTTCTTAACTTCTTTTTCATCTCCTTTTCCTTCCTCCCAGGACTTTCCTTTATCACTCACTGAATCCATCTTTTTACTTTTTACTTTATTATGCCATTATATTATGCTCCTTCTTATGTCCTGTCTATATATGGTCCTTCTAACAGCTCTTACAAATGAGAAAGTTCATGAGTTATCAATATCTTCTTCCCATGCCAGAATACAAATAGTTCAATAACATTAAGTTCCTCATAGTTAGTCCTTCTCTTCTACTCCTTCTATGGTTCACCAGAGTCCTGTACTTGGAGATCAAGCGTGTGAAAGTGTGAAAGTCCCCTGTTTCATTGAAAATCCATCTTTTCCCATGAAAGAGGATGTTCAGTTTAGTTGGGTAGTTGCTTCTCGGTTGTAAACTGAGATCTTTTGCCTTCTGGAATATCATATTCCAATTCCTACAAGCCCTTAATGTAGATAGTGCCAGATCCTGTGTAATCCTGACTATGGAGCAGCCTCAGTAGCTGAATTTTTTGTTTCTGGTACTTTTAGAATTTTCTCTTTGATTTGGGAGTTTTGGAATTTGGCTATAATATTCCTGGAGGTTTTTCTTTTGGGTTCTCTTTCAGGAGGTGACTGGTGAATTCTCTTGATTTCTATTTTACCCTCTGCTTCAAGGACCTCAGGGCAATTTTGCTGTATTATTTCTTGAAAAATGAAGTCTAGGCTCTTCTCCTGATCGTGGCTTTCAGATAGCCCAATAATTTTTAAATTATTTCTTCTGGATTTGTTTTCACGGTCAGTTGTTTTTCCAGTGAGATATTTCACATTTTCTTCTAATTTTTTACTTTTTTGGAAGAGTTATATTTCCTCCTGATTTCTCACAAAGTCATCAGCTTCCTTTAGTTTCATTCTGCATTTGAAGGAGTTATTTTCTTCTGAGAGCTTTTTTATCTCCTTTTCCAGCTGGCCAATTCTGCTTTTTAATCCATTCCTCTCCTCATTTGCCTTTTGTTTTGCTTTTTTTTCCTTTAGGCCTAAACTGGTTTTTAACATATTATTTTCTTCAGTATTTTTTTTTATATCTTTCACCAAGCAGTTGATTTAGTTTTCATGATTTTTCTGCATCGCTTCATTTCTTCTCCCAATTTCTCCTAAATCTCCCTTAATTGCTTTTCAAAGTATTTTTTGGGCTCATCCATAGTCTGAGCCCATTTTCTATTTCTCTTTGGAGGTTTTGGATACAGAAGCTTCGATTTTGGCATCATCTGAGTTTGTATTGATCTTCCATGGGACTAAAGTAATTCTCTATGGTCAGATTCTTCTTTCTGTTGTTTATCATTTCCTCAGCCCAAGATAGCACTTCCAAGACTTTGGGGGTTTTTTTGTGGCACCCCACTGGGACTTTTATTCCTCCAAGGTCTTATGCTCTCTAGCCTGTGCTTTGATATGTAGGTGCCCCCCATACTTCCCTCTGCCCTAAGAGCTATAAGGAGGATCCTGCTATCTTAGTATGGAAGCTCAAATTGCAACCTGGATCTGAGTGTAGGCAAACAGCAGAGTGCTACCCTGAGGGAGAGCAGAGAAATCTCCACAGTCTTCCCTGACCCCTTACTGGCTCTGGGAGTGCAGGCTGCTTTCTCCAGATTCTTGCTGCAGATTCTGCAACCAGTGCTCCTCCCTCCACACTCACTCTGTTGTGGCCGAGTTCTCTCACCACCCCTTCCAGCTGTTGCCAGTGATTTCTGTGCTGGGCTGTGCTTTGCTAGGCTGTGCTGTGTTGCAGCCATGGCTTTTTTCCCCAGCCCTGGATCCTGATGAAACACACCTTTCCAATGGAACTTCTAAGTTATCTTGAACTGGAAAAATGTATCACTCAGTCTTTCTGTAGGTTCTGCCCCTCTAAATTTGGGCTAGAGTCATCATTTGTTGGTTTTTGGAGTTTGGCGGGGGGAAGGAGTCCCTGGGAAATAACTAGTGAATTAAGTGTTTAGCTTTGGCATCTGTTACTAGCTATATATTCCAATGCAAGTTAAATTCTTTTTAATTTCTCACAATGCTGGGGAATATTTAGGTGACTGATAAAAAGATTTGTGAAACCAGACTATGATTCTCTTATTTGGTTCATTAAAACTGTTTTGACTAATAATGAAGAAATAAGGTGTGAACTAATTTCATTATCTGACCTGACTATTGGCAGAGTAAATTTAAAGTTTTGTTAGACTCTACAAATATAGAAGACCTGCTCTGATCTGGCTGTTTCCTGAGCAGACCTGAATTTTATTTTTCTATTCATCTTTCTTCCTTTTGTCCATTTTATTTGTACAGTATCCTTAACAAAGAGGATTGCCCCTTTTATTTTGCTAAATTACTATCATACCATCCATCTTTCTCCTTTCCCTCTTTTGATATTTGGCCCATGTATCCTAAATCTACTCACTAGGTTTGTTTCCTCTAGACTGGAAACTATTAAACAACAGGATAGCCCAGGATGACTCTACCCCTCTAGGAACTTCCCTATATCTCCTGGATTCCCCATTGATCCATCTCTAAGACCCATTGAGGCAGGGGCAGCTCACTGTAACCTGAAGCAGTTACAGAAGATGAGACTTCTGTCCCTGTTCTCCAGTTGAATTTGAGTTCCTATTCCTTGAAGGAGAAATTATAATTAGACCTCAGAAAAAAAGATCTTGTCACTCTCAGGGACTCAGAATCCACTCAGACCCCCAGATACCAGACAAGCCCCCTATCAAACAAGACTGTAAATTCCTATTGAAAGTACAAAATAAACCAGCATATCCCTCCCATAGCCTGAAAAGAATGTTTCTGAGTTGCAACCTCTTATCTGCATGTCTTTGATTACTTTATCTTTGTTCTTTAAAAGGTCAACCTCTTCTTCAGTTGAGCTGTTTACTGTTTTAAGGAGAGGCACTCTAGGGAACATGAACCCCTCAAAAATACCCTTGCTTGGGCAGGAGACAGTCTGAATCTCAATTCTTTTGAGATGACACACATTCCTAAGGTAGTGACTTTCTGTTAAAAGAAAAGGTTTTCCTATGTAGTTTTAGTTTAATCTAAATTAGTAAGGCAGATAACCTCTGTTATATTTCTTATTAAAATTCTGTATCTTATAGTATTTCATTTACTGTTATTACCTCATTTTAGAGAAAAGAGGTTTCATTTTAGAACATCACAAAAGCTTGTATTTTTCTAAATAAGTATTACTTAACTAGTTACTCTATATGAGTTCTAAAAATGGGAAGCCAATCATTTTATCCATGCTACTTGTAGTCATTGAGAAGAGTACTATGATTTAATACATGTTTTGAATTAGTGTTTAAGCTGTACATAAATAACAATATATAAAATATTTTACCTTTTAAAGAACTATTTATGATAAGAAATTTACTTATGTATATGTATGTATGTGCCTTTTTTAGGTGCTGACCTTAAGGAAAGAACTCAAATGAATTTAAATGAAGTTAGCTCTTTTGTCTCCAAATCAAGAGCAGTAATTAATGAAATGGGTGAGTAAGCTCATTGAAGGTGAGGTCAAAAAAGTGGCATAATATATGAATAATTTCTTCTACATAAGATTGAGCCAAAATATACTTAAAACTAGATTATTATGATCAATAGATTATTATTTCTAAACTGTGTCTACTATAATTTTGTTTTGGAAAATGTCTGTGAGAGAGACACTTAACTTACTAACCTGAAACTGTTATTTTCTTAAGGTTAGGAGGGAAAAAAAAAGGTTAATTTGTTTTAAACCCTTAGATCATTGAATAATAGCATTAAATTGAAAGACTTAAGATGATTATCCTGACTCCCTTTTTTTTTTTAAAGGATAAGAAAACTGAGACTCAGATAAATTCTCACTGAAGGTAGTAAATTGCAGAGTCAGAATTTGAATTCAGTTCTTTTGACTCTAGATTACCTCTGTCTGTTGTCCTATGATGTCCATTTTAAAAGTTATTTTTATTCAGCAAAATACATAGCCAGTATTCTCTGTTTTTCCTTTTTTTGATTACCATTCCTTAGCAGTGTCTGGTATATAGTTGGTATTTTATAAATAGTAGTTGATTGATTGATTTATTGATATAAAATGAGATCTTCCGATTTTGATATTCGGTATACTTCCCTTTGAACTATCTACTTGTTAATGAGTCCATATCACTGTACCTTCTCAAGATAACATGACAAGGAAAAATGGGAAGAGATAGATATTCATAACCCTTCAAGGTATATTGAATTTTAGCTGCCAACAATGCCTGCCTTGCCCCAATCTTTACAAAGGATTGGGGGGAGGTACTTTTCATATTTTAAAATTTTATTGTTTATTTTCAATACTTATTTTTAAAAGTCAAGTTCCAAATGCTTGCTCTTCTTTGTGCCTCCCCCACAAATTGAGAAGGCAGGCAGCATATCAGTGATACATAGGAAATCATGCAGAGCATTTCCCATGTTGGGAAAAAAAGAGCAAGAAAAATAAAGTGAAAAAAGTAGACTTCGTTCTATGCTTGGATAGCATTTTCCATCATGATTCCTTTCAACTTGTTTTGATCAAAGTAGTTAAGTCTTAAACAGTTCATCATCATTATAATATTACTATTATTGTGTCCAGTGGTCTTCTGGTTCTACTCACTTAACTTTGTTAATATGTCTTCTCAGGTTTTTCTGAAATCATCTTGCTTTTAATTTCTTGTAGCACAATAGTAATCCATCATAATCACCTACTACAACTTATTGAGTCATTCCCCAGTTTATAGATTTTCTATAATATTTTTGTTCATATAAGTCCTTTTCCTTTTTTAAAAATCTCTTTGGGATATAGACCTAGAATATGCAGAGTTTTATAACCCTTTGGACACAGTTCCAGATTGTTCTCCGGAATGGTTGGACTATTTCGTAATTCCAGCAATAGTATATCAATGTATCTATTCATATCCTTTCAGCATTTGTTATTTTCATTTTCTGTCATGTTAGCCAATCTGATAAATGTGAGGAGGTACTTCAGAGTTATTTTAATTTGCATTTCTCTAATCCATAATAATTTAAGAACATTTTTATATGACTATTGGTGGCTTTGATTTCTTCTTTTGAAAAATTACCTGTTTATATTCATTGGCCATTTATCAAATGGGGAATGGTTCTTTTTTTATAAATTTGGCTTAGTGCCTCATATATTTGAGAAATGAAGCCTTTAACAGAAACACTGGCTGTAAAACTTGGTTCCCATTTTACATGCCAGGTTTCTTTTTTCCTCTTGTTGGGTCATAAACTCTTCTTTTAACCATAGGTCTGAAAGGTAAAAATTTTCCATGTTCCCTAATTTGTTTATGATTATATCCATTATGTCTAAATCATATCTCCATTTGACCTTATCTTGGTATATGGCATGAAATGTTGCTTTGTGGTTAGTTTCTATCAGACTACTTTGCAGTTTTCCCAGCAATAGTGAGTTCTTGCTCTCCAAAATGGAAACTTTGAGTTTATGAAATCTAGATTACTGTGATCATTTCTTTCTCTGTATTGTATTCTCAATCTATTCTTCTGATCCTACTCTATTTCTTAACCAGTATTCAATTGTTTTGATGATTACCACTTTGTTATAGTTTGAAATACTATACTTGCTTGTGCAAAAAGGAAAAATTGCCATCCTGTATTTTTCCTTCCAAATATTTATTTCTTTCCTCCACTTTTGAGATTATACTTGATATCCTAAATAAACTCAGGTTACATCTCTAGTTTCATTTATGTTTAATGTTTGCAAAGCAATTTATATATTTGAAATCAATGGATCCTTAGAACACCTAGAAGGTAAGTACTTCCTATTTTCCAGGTGAAGATGCTGAAGTTCAGAACTGCATACTAACTTCCAGGGCCACACAGCTCTTATGTGTCAGATTAGTTTCTAGTAGAAGCCTCTAAACTCTCTACTTCCTGTCTTTTGTACCATAATGTCTTCTCTTCCCCCAGATTCCAATTTTTTTTCCCTTCTACAGAAAAAAAAAATCAGATTTCATGTATTTGTCTGTCTATATATATATATATATATATATATATGTATATATATACATATATATGTATATATATACATATATATGTATATATATACATATATATATATATATATATATATATATATACACACACACACACACATATACACAAATATACATAGATCCTAAATAAATTTGTATACACACAGATAGATACATGTTTCTATATGGGTATATGCACATTCATGTTTAGACTATGTTTAGGGAAAAAGTAACTTGGTTTTTTAACTTATAGACACATATATAGCACACTTTTACACAAATGTTTCACAAAAACAGTAATAGTAGTGTCAAAGCTTCTTAAAATAATTTAGAGTGCACAAATGTAAATCTCCCTTTTTAGGTCAAATTCTGGAACCTCTTTATAGTTTTCCATTTATCAAAGGACTCCAACTTTTTTAGATATATTATTTTGTCATAATCAAAAGAACCTTGTTTTGACCAGCAGTGATGGGTCAGATTTAATTAAATTCTTCCAATGATCAAATTAGTTATAAGTACACTATCCATGATTTGAAAACAGAGTCCAGCAGGCATCTTTTCTGGGGATCTGTTAAAATAACCATATATAAGCCCAGCAGCTGTCCTTTTATTTATTTATTTTTTTCTTGAGTGGAGGGGAGGTGCCTGTTGGATTGGCCTCAGAATTACTCATAGGTCTTTACACATGAGTTAAGAACTCAACTGAAAGAGACAGGTGCTCTTTTAATTCAAGAGAGTCCTTATTCACGCTGAAATATCAGATCAAATCTGGACTGGACACAAAATAAATAATTTTTATGCAAATAAAGTCAGGTTTAAATTATTGGAGTAATATGTATTCATCAGTAGATAAAACCAATGTAATAAAAAATGGTGATTTTCTCTGACTAATCCATTCAATGCCATTCCAATTAAATTACTAAAAAAATTTTCCTGAGTTAGAAAAAATAATAAATTTCATTTGGAAGAATTTCAAAGAAACTAGGGGAAAAATGTAAAGGAAGGAGATTCAGCATTATCAGACCTTAAATTATATCATAAAGTGAGAGCTTTTATGGAATGTAAAATGGATAATTTTAACTATTTTCAATTTAAAATTGTATAAAACCAATGTAGTCAAGAATATAAGGAATGCAGAAATTTTGGGAAAAGCTTTCATAGACATTCTCTCAGGCTATGATTGTGTTGGAATCTACAAAGTGATGAACTGCTTGATTTAGAAAAACATGGAAAGATTTGAGATTTGGACCTATGAAGAAAGATACAATCTAACTCTAGAGAAGGAGATGATAAGTGGAAATAGGCATAATATGGTCTTGCATATGTATGTTTATAGATTTTTTCCTATGTGTCTATTTGTGTATGTATGTGTGTGTGTGTGTGTGTGTGTGTGTGTGTGTGTATGCATATATCTGCATTTAATTATAGCCTTCTTTTAGGGTGGTGGAAGGGAAGGCAGGGGAAAATATTGTAAAGTCCACAACAGAGAAAACCTAGAAGGAAATAAGGAAAAGATGGTTTTTCTTTAAATGGAAATTTATTGTTTTATTTTGAATCCTCACATGTCTTGTTGTGTACAAGAAAATGTTTTTGTTTGTTTGGTATTTTGACTAAATGCATAAAATTTTACCAAAAGAAACCCCCTAATTATTAATGCAATTTTATTTGTAAAATCTTCAATCCAATTTTGAGAGCTTATTACTAAGAACATAATAAAAATGTTTGTATCACATTAGAAATATTTGGATGCCAATCTGTCTCTTTCTCTTTCTCTGTGCATATACATATATATATATATATATATATATATATATATATATATATATGTATTTACACACACACACACATACCCATCACGCATACATACACATATTTTCTAATTCTTAAACAGTTTAATTAAAAATGAAAAACTTTTACATTTCTGTCCTATCACCCTCTTTTTGAGGATGTATATTGTCTTCATATAATCTTGAAAGAATGAGATACTTTAAAGACCTAAATATATAACTTTTAACATTTTAGTTGGATGTTTACAGTATGAATTTGATCATAAATTCAGGTTATAAACAGTAAGATCTTTCATCCTTATATTTCATTATAATAACTCAGAGATGTTTTAGTAATAGTGACCAAAAAGTGTAAACTTCTCTTGCTCAGATTATAGAAATTTGCTGTGAAAAGAAAAAGAAGGAACCTGGTTATGACAACATTAAGACACAGAATAACCTGATATAGGCATAAGAGGAAAAATTCCTTAGCTCCATTTGATTCCAGGTAAAAGGCATAGTTAATAGCCAGTCATTTAGTAAAGTTCCATATTATTCACTGGCTATCATAGCTTTGCTCAGAATTAACCAGGTAGGAAAATTTTCTGTTCAAAAAGGAAGTAGTAGAATGGAGAAAGTAGTCAAGAAGCACCTATCTTTACCTACTTGATCATTCCCCTTGGATTATTGGTTGAATGAATGACATAGACAAACATACTTGAAATTAGAACTCAGAATAAGAACAAAACATAGTTCAAGTAGGTTTTACCAGAAGTAGTAATTTTTAATAATCACAGTTTAGATCTAAGTTATTATTTTTCTCATGTTGTTGCAGTAAATTAACAAAAGCATATGTAAATACATATGCAGTCTTATCTTATTTCTTCTTTCTAGTTTTAATTCATCTTGCAGTAGAAATCAATCATTAGAAATTAAGAATGAACACATTTTTGAATTTTACATAAGCAGTGAATACATTTTCCCCCAAATTACAGAAAAACAATAACTGTGGTAAACTTCCTGACTAGCAGTTATCTGTAATGCCTATAAATTCTCAGACAAAATAAGATCTCTTTAAATTTAAGGTCTTGTTGATTCTGAGATAGAATGAAGTAAATTTATAAATTCTTTTAATTCAGCTGTGATTGGTCATAGTTCCTTCCTTCCTTCCTTCCTTCCTTCCTTCCTTCCTTCCTTCCTTCCTTCCTTCCTTCCTTCCTTTCGATTTTGCAAGGCAGTGGGGTTAAGTGACTTGCCCAAGGCCACACAGCTAAGTAATTATTAAGTGTCTGAGGCTGGATTTGAATTCAGGTACTCCTGACTCCAGGGTTGGTGCTCTATCCACTGGGACACCTAGCTGCCTCCCCACTGTGCCACCTAGCCACCCCCCCCATAGTTTCTTGTCAAATCATTTCATAACCTGTTGTCAAAAGCTTCTGTCACAGAGTTGATAAGATTGGCCTTGCCCAAATAGAAAGTCCCAGTAACTTCATCTAGAAAACTAGCCTTTTTTTTAAAAGAAAAATGTGCCCAATTAATTACTTAACAGTTTTAAAACATCCTGTGCTTTACCAGCTCAATTCACAAGATAAGAAACCTCCTCAGACCTTTCTAAAACTCCAAATTATTGTTTCTCTTCCTCCTGTCAAGCCATCAGTGTAAGGGGACTCCACCTTTCTTTAATGTTCTTCCTATTTATCTGTGTAAACATTCTCTCTAATGGTTTTTTATTATGCAATATCATTTAATTGCTAATTTTACTTCTTGAGTTGCATAATATATTTTGATTTAGGTGATTTTGCTACTAATTTATCTATTACTACTAATTTACCTAAATAGTGAAATTTTGATCAATAATTGCAAACTTAGCTTTAAGTTCTATTTATTTTGTGGTAGACAAAAATAATCTTCCTATCACTCCTCTGGAAAGAGCAGCCTGAGAAATTTGCATATAACCTTCCTAGGTGAAGACCTCCTTAAATACATTAAGGTGTTTAAGCAATTAAACATTTAAATAATCATTTGTAAATTTACAGTAATGATGTTATATTTTAGTTCTATACTTAATCTGTAATTTGTTTATAATTCCATAAAAACTTCTACAAATCAAAAAAAAATTTCTTTACTTTTCTGTCTTAATCTCTTCAATCTCTAACTTGGAAAGAGTTATGAAGAAAGAGAAAAAAGAGTAAATAACAATTTTCCTTCTTATCTTCCACTGAAAATTAAAAAGTGGGAATAAGTTCCTTCTCATTATTTTACACTTAGCTTAGAGAGTTATTAGGAGCAGTCAGGTGGTACAGTGGAGAGAGTGTAAGACCTGGAGTCAAGAAGACCCAAGTTCAAATATGATC
Organism: Macrotis lagotis; assembly: GCF_037893015.1. Taxonomy (NCBI): domain Eukaryota; kingdom Metazoa; phylum Chordata; class Mammalia; order Peramelemorphia; family Peramelidae; genus Macrotis; species Macrotis lagotis. The sequence goes on from NC_133666.1 coordinate 93,729,098, forward strand.
TCACACATTTAACTGACAAGTTATTTAATCTGGAAGGTAATATGTAAGAAGCTAAAATAAGCTAAATTTTGCAGGTTGGTTTATTCTTGGTTGTAATTCAAGTTCCTTTGCCATCTGGAATATCATATTACAAGCTCTCTGATGGTTGAATGTTGAAGATGATAAGTAGTACTGGGGAATACTGACAGTGGCTACCTGTTATTTAAATTGCTTCTTTTTTGGTCATTTGTAGCATTTTCTTCTTTGACAGATTTCTGACATAGGCTTTTTGAGGAATCTCTTTTTGGGGATGACTCTAAAAGTTTTAAATATTGATCTGATCTATATACAAATATAGTAAAATCTCCTTAAACAGGTGCATATGTTAAAAAAAATAGATGAACCTATGATGGATACATGATTGTAGATATAATTTTATTCAATAATCTGTTGAGCATCAATTAGTGTGGCACGAATAGGCAAGCATGTGTTTATCCAAAATGTTTCCTTGTGCTATGGAGGATGTTCAATGCTCAAGTACCTGTTATTGAGTTCAGTTTCTGAAAAGGCAGGTTAACATGGTTTTTGTTTGATAAATTTGTTTTGATAAATTGTTTGAAAATTTTTCTTATTTTTTCTCTTTTATTTTTTGAAGTGGAATAATTTACTTAAAATTTTTTCCAATTATATGTAAAGATAGTTTTCAACTTTCATTTTTGTAAAATTTTATCCTTTCTACCCTTCCCTGCCCCCTTCCCAAAATAGCAGATGATATGATACAGTTTATACATGAACTATTATGTTGAACTTATTTCTATATTAATCATGCTATGAAGGAAGAATCAGAGCAAAAAAGGGAAAAACAGAAAAGCAAAAGCAAAAATTAAATTCATAAAATGAAAGCAGTATGCTTCCATCTTCATTTGGACTCCAAAATTCTTTCTCTGGATGTAGATGAAATTTTCCATCACAACTCTTTTACAATTGTCTTTGCTCATTGTATTGCTTAGAATAGTTGTTACTGGTTCTACTTACTTTACTCAGCATCAGGTCATTTGAGTTTTTCCAGGTTTTTCTGAAATCTGTTTGTTCATCATTTCTTATAGAAAAATAATATTACATTGCATTCGTATCCCACAGCTTGTTCAGCCATTCCCTGATTGATAGGGTATTATCTCAGTTTCCAATTTTTTACCACCATAAAAAGATCTGCTGTATATATTTTTGTACATGTGGATCCTTTCCACCTTTTTCATGTTCTCTTTTGGATTCAGACTCAGTAATGGTATTATTGTTGGATCAAAGTTTTATAGACCCTAAGATAAGTTCACATCTAGAGTAGATTAGTGTCCCACTTTTCTCTCATCCACTTCAACATTTACCCCCTTTTCTGTAATATTAGCAAATCTGATAAATGTTAGGTGTTACCTCAGAATTGTTTTAATTTATATTTCTCTCATTTGTAGTGATTTTAAGCATCTTTTATGTGACTCTAGATAGCTTTAATTTCGTTATCTGAAAACTTCCTGTTCATATCCTTTGGCCATTTATAAATGTTTATGGCTTATATTCTTATAAATTTGAGGTAAATTCTTATACTTAAATTTGAGAAATGAGACCTTTTTCAGAAACACTGGCTGTAAAAATTGTTTTGCAGCTTTCTGCTTTCTTTTTCCTCAGGGTTTCATTGATTTTGTTTGTGCAAAAACTATTCATAATGTAATCAAAATTATACATTCTACATTTCATAGCTGAACCTCAATCTGACCTGAATTAGTTCAAAGAGGAAAGAATATCTAACCACTGAATTGGGAAAAGATTCATCTTACAGATCAGGGAAGCAGGAGGAGAAGGGACTAAGATAGGAGAGTGATGGGGGGGAGCATGGTTAAATAAAAAAGTTGGATCAACAAAAGGAAATAAAAGGGAAATACACAGCAATCATAACTGTAAATGTGAATGAGATGAATGTAAGAGGATAGAATGGATTGGAAATCAGCATACTATTTTAAGAAACATACTTGAATGAAGAGACTTACAGAGTTAAAATAAGGGTTTGAAGCATAATCTATTATGTTTCAACTTAAGTTAAAAAGGCAGGGAGGGCAGTCAAAGAAAAAAGGATAATTATACTTAACTAAAAGTGATAATTAGAGAAACTACATTTTCCTTAAATGTATCATAGTAATATAATTGTGCATAGCATATATATATCAAATGGGATAGAATCTAATTTTTTTAAAGGATATGTTAAATGAGTTAATGGTGGAAATAGAAGACAAAACTATTGGGGACTTCAATTTACTCTTTTCAGAACTATTTAAATCTTAACTATAAAATAAGGGAAAAAATTAGAGATGAACAGGATTTTAGAAAACTTAGATAAGATAGTCCTCTGGAGAAATTTTAATTAGTAGAAAATGAATGCTACCTTACGTTTAGTGAACAATTCTAATATTTTACAAACTGTTAGAAGAAATAGGGCAAGAAAAGTCCTACCATATATGTATGACACAATGATAATTTTGATATTTAAACTAGAGAGAGCAGAAATAGATAGAAAATTATGGACCTATTGTATTCATGAATATTCATGTAAATTTTAAAACATAAAATACTAACAAGGAGATTACAGCAATGTATCACAAAGATTATACTCTGTAACCATGTGGAATTTATTTGAATGCAAAGATTGGTTCAGTATTAAAAACTGTATGTATAATTTATCAACTCAAAAGCAGCCAAAAATATTTATATCAATAAATGAAGAAAAGTCTTTTGACAAAAATACAACATTCATTCCTCTTTAGAATACTAGAATGCTTAAGAATCAATGGGGATTTTATTTATTTATTTATTTAAGGCATTGAGGTTAAGTGACTTGCCCATGGTCACACAGCTAGGCAATCAATAAGTGTCTGAGGCTGCATTCCACTGCACCACCCAGCTGCCCCAATGGGAATTTTCCTAAAATTATAAGTAGTATTTATCTAAAACTTTGAGTAAGTATTACCTGTAATGGAGATAAATTAGAAATCTTTCCAGTATGATTAGAAGTGAATCAAGTCTTTCATCACCATCATTATTCAAAGATGTACCAGAAATGCTAACTTTAGCAATAAGAGTAGAAAAAGAAATGGAAGGAATGAGAGGCAACAAGGAGAGAAAATCATCACTTTATAGTATACTTAGAGAAACCTATAGAATTAACTAAAAATCTACATTTAACAATAGACAACTTTAGAAAATTTGCAGGATACAAACCCACACAAATCTTCAACATTTCTATTTATTGCTTTTTTGTTTTTTATTTTTATTTTCTGCAAGGCAATGGTTATTAAGTGACTTGCCCAAGATTATTAAGTAATTATTAAGTGTCTGAGGCCAAATTTGAACTCGGATCCTCCTTTCTCCAGGGTCAGTGCTCTATCTTCTGTGCCACCTAGCCTCTTATGTATTTATTTTAAAAAAGAAAGGCAAGATGACGAAATTTCATTTGAAGTAACTGTATACCATAAAACACAACTGGGGGGCTACCTGCCATGGCACACATAGTAATATGGGCACATTACAAACTACTTTTCTCACAAATAAAGACACAAGCAATTTGAGAAGTATTTGTAACTCATTGGCTGAGCCAATATAATGAAAATGGCAAGTCAACTTAAATTTACTCATTTAGTGCTATGGCCATTGAAACAACAGATCTTTTTTTAAATAACTAGATGAAATAATAAAATTCAACTGGAAAAGCAAAAATGAAGAACATCAAGGGAAGCAATAAAAAAAGTGAAGGAAGTGAATATCAGTATTGAGCAGTATCTGATTTCAAACTATATCGTACAAAAATAATCATTAATATAAGTGGCATCAAGTAAGAAATAGAGTGATTATCAGTGGAATAGGCTGGTTACATAATAATAAGTATTAAATAATAATAATGACTATAATAATTTAGTATTTGATAAACCCAAAGATACAAACTTTTGAAGCAGCATTCGCCATTCAGAAAAAAAGCTGTTGGAAAAATTGAAAAATAATCTGGAAGAAATTAGATATAGACTTGATATCTAACACTATACTAAGATAAGGTCAACATGGTCACATGAATTTGACATAAAGGGTGATAAAATAAACAAATTCAGAAAGCCTGGAAAATTTTTCTTGTCAAATATATAGACAGAGAAATTAGACAAGTAGAGAGATGTATGAATAATGTCGATTACATGAAATTAACAAGATTTTATACAACATAAACCAACCCAGCCAAAATTAGAAGAAAAATAGTCAAATGGGGGGAAATTTCCAACAAGTGTCTCTGTAAAGCTCTCATTTTGCTTTTTTTTTCTTTTGGGTTTTTTTTTTTGGCAAGGCAAATGGGGTTAAGTGGCTTGCCCAAGGCTACACACCTAGGTAATTATTAAGTGTCTGAGGCTGGATTTGAACTCAGGTACTCCTGACTCCAGGGTTGGTGCTCTATCCACTGTGCCACCTAGCTGCCCCTCACTTTTCAAATATTTCGGGAACTGAAAAAAATTATAAAAGTAAGAGCCATTCCCCAATTGCATGGTCAGAGGATCTGAACAGAGTTCTTAGAAGAAATTAAAACTATCAATAATCATGTAAAATACTCCAAATCACTAATAATTAGAGAAATGCAAGATAAAATACCTTGCCATGCTCTTGGTAACAGTTCTTTTCACTTGGTGTTTTCCCTCACCAAGGGATTTTCTCAGCACTAACTAGGTGGGGCAGTGAATAGAGCCAAGGGATGCATGCAGGTAGTTTTCTAATTAAGAATTACAAGCTATCAGCAGTCATAATTTGGCAAAGATAGAAATAATGTATTTCTTCTATAATTAGAATTTAAAAAAATCAGTATGGTGTTCCTTTCATTTAATGTAATATATTTAATTTTTTCAATGTTTTTAATGCCAGAATTTGTATTTCAAAATGTCTACTCCCTTCTGTCTTTTTTTTAAGAATGCCTATTAATCCTCTTTCTCAATGAAAGTTGGTTTTTTCCCTTCTGTAGGATTGTTTTGTCGGATAGGTTATTCATGTTTGTAAAGGTTTATCTTTAGGAATGTTATATTCAAAGCTCGCCTTTCCTTAAATTGTGCCAAATTTTGTGAGATCCTGCCGAAAGTTCCTTGAAATGCTTTCTTGTTGTCAGTTTTTCAGTATATTATTATTTTTTAAATTTATTTTTATTAAAGATATTATTTGAGTTTTACAATTTTCCCCCAATCTTGCTTCCCTCCCCCCACCCCACCCCCACAGAAAGCACTCCATCAGTCTTTACTTTGTTTCCATGTTTTACCTTGATCCAAATTGGGTGTGATGAGAGAGAAATCATATCCTTAAAGAGAAGAGAAGTCTAAGAGGTACCAAGATCAGACAATAAGATATCTGTTTTTTTTTTTCTAAATTAAAGGGAATAGTCCTTGCACTTTGTTCAAACTGCACAGCTCCTTATCTGGATACAGATGGTACTCTCCTGTACAGATAGCCCCAAATTGTTCCTGATTGTTGCACTGATGGAATGAGCAAGTCCTTCAAGGTTGAACATCACTCCCATGTTGCTGTTAGGGTATACAGTGTTTCCCTGGCTCTGCTCATCTCACTCAGCATCAGTTCAAGCAAATCCCTCCAGGCTTCCATGAAATCCCATCCCTCCTGGTTTCTAATAGAACAGTAGTGTTCCATGGCATACATATACTACAGTTTGCTAAGCCATTCCCCAATTGAAGGAAATTTACTGGATTTCCAATTCTTTGCCACCACAAACAGGGCTGCTATAAATATTTTTGTACAAATAATGTTTTTACCCTTTTCCCTCATCTCTTCAGGGTATAGACCCAGTAGTGGTATTGCTGGGTCAAAGCGGATGCACATTTTTGATGCCCTTTGGGCATAGTTCCAAATAGCTCTCCAGAAGGGTTGGATGAGTTCACAGCTCCACCAACAGTGTAATAGTGTCCTAGATTTCCCACAGCCCTTCCAACAATGATCATTATCCTTCCTGGTCATACTGGCCAATCTGAGAGGTGTGAGGTGGTACCTCAGAGAAGCTTTAATTTGCATTTCTCTAATAATTAATGATTTAGAGAATTTTTTCATATGGCTATGGATTGCTTGGATCTCCTCATCTGTAAATTGCCTTTGCATATCCTTTGACCATTTGTCAATTGGGGAATGGCTTTTTGTTTTAAAAATATGATTCAGTTCTCTGTATATTTTAGAAATGAGTCCTTTGTCAGAATCATTAGTTGTAAAGATTGTTTCCCAATTTACTACATTTATTTTTATCTTGGTTACATTGGTTTTATCTGTGCAAAAGCTTTTTAATATAATGTAATCTAAATCATCTAATTGGTTTTTAGTGATGTTCTCCAACTCTTCCTTAGTCATAAACTGTTCCCCTTCCCATGGATCTGACAGGTAGACTAGTCCCTGATCTTCTAATTTGCTTATAGTATTGTTTTTTATGTCTATGTCCTGTAACCATTTGGATCTTATCTTGGTACAGGGTGTGAGGTGTTGGTCTAATCTAAGTTTCTTCCATACTAACTTCCAATTATCCCAGCAGTTTTTATCAAAGAGGGAGTTTTTCTCCCAATGGCTGGACTCTTTGGGATTATCAAACAGCAGATTACTATAATCCTCTCCTGCTTTTACACCTAGTCTATTCCACTGGTCCACTACTCTATTTCTTAGCCAATACCAAACAATTTTGATGACTGATACTTTATAATGTAATTTTAGATCAGGTAGGGCTAAGTCACCTTCTTTTGCACTTTTTTTCATTAAGCTCCTGGCAATTCTTGACTTTTTATTTCTCCATATGAATTTACTTACAATTTTTTCTAACTCGTTAAAGTAATTTTTTGGAATTTTGCTTGGTAGGGCACTAAACAGGTAGTTAAGTTTTTGAAGAATTGTCATTTTTATTATATTAGCTCTACCTATCCATGAGCAGTTGATATGTGTCCAGTTATTTAAATATAATTTAATTTGTGTGAGAAGTGTTTTATAATTGTTTTCAAAAAGATCCTGAGTCTGTCTTGGCAAATAGACTGCCAAGTAATTTATATTATCTGAGGTTACTTTGAATGGGATTTCTCTTTCTAGCTCTTCCTGCTGTTTCTTGCTAGACATATACAGAAAAGTTGAGAATTTATGAGGGTTTATTTTATAACCTAAAACTTTGCTAAAATTGCTAATTGTTTCCAGTAGTTTTTTAGATGATTTCTTGGGATTCTCTAGGTAGACCATCATGTCATCTGCAAAGAGTGAGAGTTTTGTCTCCTCCTTCCCAGTTCTAATTCCTTCAATTTCTTTTTCTTCTCTAATTGCTGATGCTGATATTTCTAATACAATATTGAATAGTAGTGGTGATAATGGACACCCTTGTTTCACCCCTGATCTTATTGGGAATGCATCTAGCCTCTCCCCATTGAATATAATTCTTGTTGATGGTTTCAGTTAGATACTGCTAATTATTTTAAGGAACAGACCATTTATTCCTACACTCTTTAGTGTTTTTAATAGGAAAGGATGCTGTATTTTGTCAGAAGCTTTCTCAGCATTTGTTGATATGATCATATGATTTCTGATAGGTTTGTTGTTGATATAATTGAGTATACTAACAGTTTTCCTAATATTGTACCAACCTTGCATTCCTGGAATAAATCCTACTTGATCATAATGTATTATCCTAGTGATGACTTGTAATCATTTTGCTAAGATTTTATTTAGGATTTTTGCATCTATATTCATCAGGGAAATAGGTCTATAATTTTCTTTCTCTGTTTTAACTCTTCTTGGTTTATGTAACAGTACCATATTGGTTTCATAGAAAGAGTTAGGCAGAGTTCAATCTTTCCCTATTTTTCCAAAGAGTTTATATAGGATTGGAACCAATTGTTCCTTAAATGTTTGGTAGAATTCACTTGTGAATCCATAAGGCCCTGGAGATTTTTTTTTAGGGAGTTCAATAATGGCTTGTTGAATTTCTTTTTCTGAGATAGGGTTGTTTAGGTATTTAATCTCTTCTTCATTTAACCTGGGCAACTTATATTTTTGTAAATATTCATCCATTTCACTTAGATTATCAAATTTTATTGTCATAGAGTTGGGCAAAATAATTTCGAATTATTACTTAAATTTCCTCCTCATTGGTGGTGAATTCACCTTTTTCCTTTATGATACTAACAATTTGATTTTCTTCTTTCTTTTTTTTTAATCAAATTTACCAGAGGTTTATCAGTTTTATTGGTTTTTTCATACCAACTTTTGGTTTTATTTATTAATTCAATAGTTTTTTTGCTTTCAATTTTATTAATTTGTCCTTTAATTTTTAGAATTTCTAATTTGGTATTTAATTGGGGATTTTGAATTGTTCTTTCTCTAATTTTTTTAGCTGCATGTTTAGTTCATTAATTTCCTCTTTCTCCAATTTATTCATATAAGCATTTAGAGCTATAATATATCCCCTGAGATTTGCTTTGAATGAATCCCATAGGTTTTGGTATGTTGTTTCATTATTATCATTATCTAGGATAAAATGGTTAATTCTTTCTATAATTTGTTTTTTGGTCCACTCATTTTTTAAAATGAGGTTATTCAGTTTACAATTTGTTCTGGGTCTATATCTCCTTGGCCCAGTATTACATATGACTTTTATTGCATTGTAATCTGAGAAAGATGTATTCACTATTTCTGCCTTTCTGCAGTTGATCATTAGGTTTTTATATCCTAGTACATGGTCAGTTTTTGTATAAGTTCCATGTACTGCAGAGAAAAAGGTATATTTCTTTCTATCCCCATTCAGTTTCCTTCATAAGTCTACCATATCTAATTTTTCTAACAATCTATTTACCTCCCTAATTTCTTTGTTTGTTTTATCATTCAATTTATCTAGATCTGATAGCGGGTGGTTGAGTTCTCCTACTAGTAGAGTTTTGCTGTCTATGTTTTCCTGTAATTCTTTCAGCTTCTCCTCTAAGAATTTGGGTGCTGTCCCACTGGGTGCATATATATTCGATATTGAAATGACTTTATTGTCTATGGTACCTTATAGGAGGATAAATTTTCCTTCCTTATCTCTTTTAACACTGTCTATTTTTGCTGCTGCTTTGTCTGAGATAATGATTGCTACCCCTGCTTTTTTTCCTTCAGCTGAAGCAAAATACATTTTACTCCCAACTTTTTACCTTTACTCTATATGTATCTCTTTGCTTCAAATGAGTTTCTTGTAAGCAGCATATTGTAGGATTCTGGTTTTTAATCTACCCTGCTATTTGCTTTCATTTTAAGGGAGAGTACATCCCATTCACCTTCAAGGTTATGATTACTAATTCTTTATTGCCCTCCATGCTATCTTCCCTCTGTTTGTATTTTTCCCCCTTCTCCCCTTTTATCCATATTCCCCAGTCTTTTGTTTCTGAACACCACCCCCTTCAGTGTGTTTACCCTCCTATGTCATACCCTCCCCTTTCTTTCCCCTTTCCCTTTTTCCCTTTTCCCTTCCTTTTGTTATTTCCCCTTATTTCCCCCACTCCCCTTCCCTTTCTTCGTCCCCCTCCCCTTTTCCCCTTTTAATACTTGAAAAGTTAGATGTTTTATAAATTAACTGAGTATGTGTAGGTTGACTTTAAACCAAATCGGATGAGAAGATTCAGGTGTTTCTCCTCTGCTCCCTTCTTCCCCTCTATTACCATAGGTTTTTTGTACCTCATAGTGTAATGAAATTTACCCCATTCAATCCCCCCCTCCTCCAGTCTCTTTCTTGCCCCCCTTTTTAGGGAGGTAGTATTTTTTTAGATCAATCTATCTAAGTCATAGAAAATTCTGAGTGTCTGTCTCTTCTAGTTCAGTATATTCTATTGAATAGAGTCAAAATTCCTGAGAGTTATTAGAGTCTTTCTCCCAAGAGGGGTTAAAGCCAGTTACATCCCATTAGATAGTAGTCTCATGGATAGGTCATGAATGTCCATCATTTCTGGCTAGGTGTATTCTCTCTGTTAGAGTTCCATTTCTCAAGATTTATGAAAATCTTTTTCCCCATGCTGGGATATAGCCAGTTTCAACTTACTGGATTGCATTTTTTTTCCTTTTACCACCCCCCTTTTTTTCTTTCTTTTTTTCTTTTCTTTTCTTTTCTTTTCTTTTCTTTTCTTTTCCTTTCTTTTCCTTTCTTTTCCTTTCTTTTCTTTTCTTTTCTTTTCTTTTCTTTTCTTTTCTTTTCTTTTCTTTTCTTTTCTTTTCTTTTCTTTTCTTTTCTTTTCTTTTCTTTTCTTTTTCCATGTGTCTCTTGAACCTCCTGTTTGATGTCCAAATTTTCTATTTAGCTCTGGTCTTTTCATGAGAAATTTTTGGAATTCTTCCATTTCGTTAAATGTCCATCTTTTCCCCTTGAAGAGCAGGCTCAGCTTTGCAGGAAAGTAGATTCTTGGCTGCATTACAAGCTCCCGTGCTCTTTGAAATATCTTGTTCCAGGCCCTTTGATCCCTTAAAGTTGATGCAGCCAGGTCCTGCGTGATCCTTACTGTGGCTCCTTGATATTTAAATTGTTTCTTTCTGGCTGCTTGCTGGATTTTCTCTTTTATCTGATAGTTCTGCAGTTTGGCCACAACATTCCTTGGTGTTTTCATTTCAGGATCTTTTTCTGGTGGAGATCGATATACTCTTTCAATAGCTACTTTGCCCTCCGATTCCATGATATCAGGGCAGTTTTCCATCACTAGATCCTGTAACATTAAGTCCAGGCTTTTTTTCTCTTCAATGTTTTCAGGAAGTCCTATAATTTTCAGGTTGCCCCTCCTCGATCTATTCTCGAGGTCAGTGGTTTTGTTGATGAGGTATTTTACATTTGCTTCTATTTTTTCATTTTGTTTAACTGACTCTTGCTGTCTCATGGAGTCATTAGTTTCTGTAGACTCCATTCTGTTTTTGGGGAAGGTGTTTTCTTCATTAACCTTTTGCAACTCCTTTTCCAATTGGTCAATTCTACTTTTAAAAGAGCTTTCCATTTGACCAGTTGAGGTTTTGAGAGAATTAATTTCTTTTTGCATTTGCTCATTTGAGGATCTGAGAATTATTCTCATTTTGTATTGGTCCAATTGATGACCTGAGTTTTATTCTCATTCTGTAATTGTCCAATTGATGATCTGAGAGATTTATTCTCCTTTTGTGTTTGTCCAGTTGTAGTTTCTAAGGTTTTATTTTCTTGTTGCAAGGTATTGTCTCTCCCAAATTTTTAAGCTCTCTTCCTTATTTCTTCAAGGAAGTCTTTCTGTGCTGGAGACCAGATTGTATTCTTCTCAGAGGTTCCAGGTCTCTCTGAGTTGGGGTCTTTCCTTTCCAGGAATTTTTTTATGGATCCACCTTTCCGCTGACCCTTCTTCATTATGCTAAGACCTTCAGTTGCGGGGGGCTGGTTCACAGGGGCTTGGGATCACTAAAGGCTTTACTGATTGCAGTTTCTCTGTCTGGCCAGTAGGAGGTGCTGGTTGCCCTCTGGAGTGTCTGTGACCTTGGTTGCGAGGCCTTCTCCCTTTGCCTGAAGGGAGGGGTTGGATCTATTGAATTCTTTTGCCTTCAGTCAATGGTGGGCTTTACCCTGGCCTGAGGTAATTCCTCTTCTGGGCTGGTTCTTCTGCTCACACACCTGGGCCTGAGGTAGAAGTAATTTGCGTTTGTTTGGGAGGAGGCCTCAGTGCAGTGGAGGCGCGGGCTCAGAGTTTCTCAAACCCGAGGAGCCTAGGGATGGTGTCCGCAGCTCTCCTGCACCAGAACTCTCCCCCCAGCCTGGTCCCCAAGCTCCAAGGGGACAGCACCAACACCAGCGCCTCTGCTTCCCCGCGGACCCAAGCCCCTTTCGTCCAGCCCCACCGCTTATCTAGCAGGTCCGGCTCTCTGGCCTTCAGACTCCCAGTCCCAATTCAGCTGTTAATCTGGCTGATCCGGGGCTGATCCTCCCTCTGAGCCCAGACTCACCCTCCCGAATTCGCCCAAAGCTACTGCGGGAGACAGATCCTGAGGTAGATGTTCTTTCTCCTGGCTTTTCTTTCTGGGTTTTGTGGGTCAGATTTCTTTTAAGAGGTTTGTTTCATGTGATAGATGGGGAAAGATCAAGAGACTTTAGAACTGTGCATGTCTTCTCTCTGCCATCTTGGCTGGCTGTCTTTTCAGTATATTATTAAGACTAGATGCTCTGGATTTTGTCTCTGACATTTCTAGAAGTTTTCTTTCCTTTCCTCCCCCTCAAAGGGAGTTGAGCAATGGATTCTTTTCTTTTTTCACTTTACCTTTTGCCTTAAGCAATTTGTGCCATTTTTATTTATGACTCCTTAAATATGGAGCCAAAGTTTTTTTATTTGGTCATAAGTCTTCAGTTAATAACTGATTCTTTCCTTGACTTTTTTTCCAGATCAGTTGTCTTTTTGATAGATAACATACTCCCCCACCCCCACTTTTTTCAGCTTTTGATTTTGCTTTCATATGCTTTATCATCTCATGGAGTGATTTTCTGTTTAACACATTCTAAATTTCAAGTAGTTTAATTTTTGAGGTTTACAGCTGTCTCTTTTAAGGTATTAATTTTCTTTGCTATATTTTGGATTTCGTCTTTTTCTCTTTGATATTCTGTTTCATTTCTTCCAACTTTTCTTGTTGCTTTTGGATCCAGAATGTTCTTTTCTTTGAGTCTTTACTTGGACCTGTTTTGACATTACTCTGTTCTTTTGATTTTATTCCCTTGGACATTTTTCTGACCAAAATATTTTTTCATCATATTTATGATTCTATTCTGGTTATTCATATTTTTGCTTTTATTTTCTGGATTGGGGGCTTGTTGTTAACCCAAATTTTGTTTGCTTTCTCCTTTCTGTCTTGGATAAGAACCATGTGAGATTTCTGTTGCCAAAGTTCAGACCTGATTTCTAAACAAAGTATCCAGGCTTGTATCATGCTGAAGTACCGGCTCTGGGTAAATTGAGGTAGCCTTTTTAAAAAAAATTTCTAGTACATATAAAGTTCAGAGCAGTGTTCCATTTATTTCAAAATAGTATTTTATTTGCTTAGTTTCCCAACTACATGCTTAGATAGGTTTTCAGTTTCACATTTTTCTCCTTCCCTCCTTTACCTTACCCCCCTCCACTTGACAGAAAGCAGTCTAATGTAGTTTATATAACTATGTTAAACATGTATTCATATTAATCATGTTGTGAAAGAAGAACCAAATAAAAAAAAAAGGAAAAGAGTAGGAAAAAATACCCAAAATACATAAAACAAATTTTAAAAATTGAAAAAAGTAAGCTTTGGTCTGCATTCAGAATCCCTAACTCCTCTGGATGTGGATGGTATTTTCTATCAAATGTGCTTTGGAATTTTCTTTGATTATTGTACTTGCTTAGAGCAAATTTATTATAATTGATCATCACATAAAGTTGCTGCTAGTGTGTACAGTGTTATTCTGGTTCTGCTCACTTCACTTAGCATCAGTTCATGCTGTTCTTTCCAGACTTCTGAAGTTCTGTCCTAATGAATTTTTTAATTTAATTTTTTTTCAATTTCATACAAAGGTAGTGTTTTACATTCATCCATTTTCAAGTTTATGAGTCCCACGTTTTCCTACCACTTTCCCCTCCCTCTACCCTCCCAATTGTGGTGAACAATCTGATTTACATACACTCATGTTTTACTTTTTTCTATATTAGTCATGTTGTGAAAGAGAAATTAGAAGTAAGGGGGGGGGGGGAACCATAAGAAAGAAGGGGAAAAACTCTCATTCACATTTACAGTTATGATTACTATTTCCTTCCATGCTATCTTCCCCCATATATTATTTTCTCTTTGATTTTCCTTCATCCCTCCTCACCAAAATTTTGCTCCTCATTACTTTCTCAGTTAGCCCCCCTGTTTTTTAAGGTTTTTTCAAGACAGATGGGGTTAAGTGGCTTGCCCAAGGCCACACAGCTAGGTGATTATTAAGTGTCTGAGACCTGATTTTAACCCAGGTACTCCTGACTCCCAGGCTGGTGCTCTATCCATTGTGCCACCTAGCTGCCCCAATTAGCCCTTCTTTCTAGCAGTCCTTTTCCCTTTCCTTCTCCCTTTAACTTTCCTTTTTAACTTTTACTTCAATTTTACTTTTACTTTTGCCTTTCCTTTTATCAGTTTCTTCTTCCCCCTTCTTTCCTCTTTCCCCCCATTTCCTTTTAGGATAAATTTTTATACCCAATTGGGAATGGATGTTATTCCCTCTTTGGTCCAAGTCTGTTGAGAATAAGATTTGCTCATTGTTCACACCCTCCCTTCTTTCCCTTTACTTTAAAATGTTTTTGTGCATCTTCATGTGGTGTTATTTATCCTCTAAAGTCTTGTAAGCCTTCTTTTCATGTCTTAATTGTTTTAACCCTGTCTTCCATCCACGACCTCTGTCCTGATAGAAGTACATTCTCTTTGGTTTTTTGTTTTTGTTTTTACAAGGCAGTGACTTAACTAAGGTCACATAGCTAAGGGAAGTATTATGTGTCTGAGGATGGATTTGAACTCAGGTCCTCCTGCCAGGGCTGATACTCTATCCACTATCAACTTGAGGTAAATGGTCAATACTTCTGCATTGATTGATGATGGTCTTTTAAGAACACTATGAGGTGCTGCTAGGTGGAGTAGTGGATAATGCACCAGCCTTGGAGTCAGGAGTACCTGGGTTCAAATCTGGTCTCAGACACTTAATAATCACCTAACTGTGTGGCCTTGGGCAAGCCACTTAACCCCATTTGCCTTGCAAAAAAAAACAAACCTAAAAAAACCAAAACAAAACAAACAAAAAAACCCCAAAAAGAACACCATGGAAGTATTCAGCCTATCTCTCTAAGATCATGTCCCATTAAACAATGTGGATCCATCAGCACTGAGTATCTGAGATGCACATGGGTCATTGGCCCAAACATAGCCTTTAGGTCATCATAAAAGCATTTTGGTTTGTTATTCTCTACATAAAATTGAATTTCATCTGTCTTCTTGCCTGAGCCACGAGTCTTGCATCTCTCTAAGCTTTGCTTGTATTTTACTTTTGTTGGAATTTAATACTGCCTTCCTAGAAATGGATGAACTGTCCTGATGGTAAACCCCATGGAGTTCATGTTTTTCAGTGCCCTAGCTGAAGTTTGAACTGAAGAAGAGGTTTTGAATGTCATTAGACTTTTTTCAAGTGGCAAAATACCTAATGCTGATTCTATTCTAGCTGAATCTTCTGGGGGTGGGGGTCCATTGCTCATCTAAAAACTGACTGAAATTTCCAGGTTATATGGCATGAAGAGGTTATTCCCCCAAGCATTCAAGGATGCCTCCATTGTCCATCTGTATAAATGAAAAGGGAATGGATTATCCTGTGATAATCATAGAGATATTTTTCTTTTAGTCATTGCTGTTAAGATTGTTTCCAGAGTCCTCCTCAGTAGACTGACCCTTCAACTGGAAGATGGTCATTTTCCTGAGAGCCAGTGTGGCTTCAGATAGGATTGAAGAATAGTCAGTGTGGTGTTTGCTGCCTGACAACTCCAGGAAAAAATGCCAGGAACAGAACAGAGGTCTGTAACAACATTTGTAAATGTGAGCAAATGTCTTTGATACCAGCAGTCATTTGGGTTTATGAAAATTATGTCAAAATTGGGTTGCCTGGAGAAGTTCATCAGTATTGTACATCAATTTCATGATAGCATGCAAGCCCAGGATCTGGATAGTGGTCGATGCTCTTGAGATTTCTCAGTCACCAGTGGAATAAAGCAAAAATGTGTCCTTGCACATGTACTTTTTAGCATTACGTTTTCAGCCATGGTATCAAAAACCTTCATTAAAGATGAATACAACATCAAGGTCAACTACTGCACTGATGGCAAATTCAATTTGAAAAGGGCATAACCCGAGACTAAAGTAGAGGGAATGCTGATACATGATCTTCTGTTTGCAGATGATTCTGCACTCATTGCAGCCTCTGAAGCTGAGATCAACAAAATATGGATCTATTCTCTGCTGCTTGTGCTAATTTTGGTCTAATGATTAATACCAAGAAAACACAAGTGTTCCATCAACCAGCACCACAGCACAGCATCCATATGTGGAACCATTGATTACAGTAAATGAGAGAAGTTTTGAGTATTGTGGATACATTCACTTATCTTGGCATTCTTTGTAGTAATGCTGGAATGCTGGGCACTTTACCTTGAGAAAGGACCTCCATGTCTGGTATCATTTCCTTCCAGATGATCTTCAGGATCTTAAGATAATTTAAATGGAAGCAATTCAGTTTCCTGGCATGGCACTAGTAAACTGCCCAGGTTTTACAGGCATTTAGCAATGAAATCTCATTGAAGAACTTTGTAATTGATTATACAGCATGGGTGACACCAGCACAGGACTGTCCAGCATAGCATGTCCTCATCAGTGAGAGCTGCACACTATGAAGAAAGCAGAATTGAAGCAGCTCAAAGGAAACATGACTTACATAAGTTTAGAGTACCACCCCAGGTGTTCACATGGAATATTTATGCCTGATCTGTGGTAGAGCATTCTGAACTTGTATTGGTCTGTTTAGCCATAGTTGTACACACTAATTTGTAATGACATAGTGATGTCATTTTGGTCTTCTTTGACAATGAAGGACAAGAACCAACCAACATTCTCAATGGCTAATAGATTGATTTATGAGTGATTTTACCTTAGTTACTTCATTTTACCTCAGTCACAGTCTCTCTCCCAGTATACTATCCCATTAGAAATGCAGTTCTCAAGAGCCATAAACATCATCAAATTATAATCAATGTATACCATACCCTGTTTTAAAATACCCTTTTAGAAATACAGTCCTCATAAGCTAAAATAGCATGTAAAGTAAAATCACTTGAGCTAAAAGTTTGATCACATCAGTCAATTTATACTCCCACCCTTTGTTCTAAGAGAATTAACAGTTCTCCAAAGTTAACATTTCTCTCCCCTCACCCCCCCTCTTTCATTTACCTTTTTTACACAACTCTCGAGTCTTATATCTGAAGATCAAATTTTCTGTTCAGTCGTGGTCTTATTATCAGGAAAGTTTGAAAGTGCTCTATTCTTTTCCCCTGAAAGAATGTACTGAATTTTGCAGGATAGTTGATTCTTGGTTATAATCCAAGCTCTGTTCTCCAGATATCATATTCCAGGCCTTCCAATCCTTTAATGTTGAAGCTGATATGTCCTGCATAATCCTGACTGTAGATCCCTGATATTTAAATTCTTTTAGGCTGCTTGCAGTATTTTATTCTTTGCCTGGGGGGCAGCTAGGTGGCATAGTGACTAGAGTATTGGCCTTGGAGTCAGGAGGACTGGAGTTCTAATCCAGCCTCAAACACTTGCCACTAATAAGCTGTGTGACCTTGGGCAAGTCACTTAACCCTGATTGCCTCACATCCAGGGCCGTCTCCAATCATCCTGATTCATATCTGGTTACTACACCCAAATGGCTCTGGAGGAGAAAGTGAGGCTGGTAACTTAGACCAGCACCCCCTCACTCAAATCCAATTCATGTGCTTGTCATGGGATCACCTCCTTGATGTCATGGTCTTTTTTGAAAAGGAAGGACAAACATTATTATCCTATACCTGAGAATTCTGAAGTTTGGCTTTAATATCTTTTAAAAATTTTTAATTTTGAGTACTCTTCCTGGGACATGACTAAGGGATTCTTTCAAGGACTTTTTTTATCTTCTTTTTCTAGGATATTAGCTCAGCTTTCCATGATAATTTCCTGCATGATATTACCAGGTTTTTTTTTTCTGAACTTGCCTTTCAGATAAACTAATAATTTGTAAATTATCTCTCCTTGATCTGTTTTCTGTTAGGTCAATCTTTTTCCCTAGTGTCCTCCAGAGATAGGTCTAGTAATAGTAGCAAGAACTGCTTAAGTGGGATTGAAGACTTCTTCAGCTTCAAAGAGTTTTATACATTCTTCTTAATTTATTCCAGATGTCACATTATGATAAAGTCATTATTGCATTCAAGCAATTATTGGAGTGGATAGGATTCTACTTCTTAATATGGTAACTGAATAGACTGCATTTCTCTAAAAGACAATCTCCTATTGTAGTACTCTTTATTTGTCCTTGTTCTTTGTTATATAAATATCACTAGGGACTTCATTTGTGCTTTGAATCTTTAAGAGTTGTGTGTGGCTTAATCAGCACCTTAGAACCAAGACCTGAGGAAAACCTGTTCTACCCACTAAACGATCTTATATTTTTATAAGACTTGCCACATAAAGTAAAATTTTGTTTTAGGCTTAAAGATGTTTAGTTAACTATTAGATTTGACTATTATTACTGGTTAGTAATATAATATTATTTTAATGTTTTGTTGAAACAATTTAAATGTTAAATGAATTTTTATACAGTATGATTCATTTTTTGTTTTTGATAAAATGTTAAATGCTACTTTTTCTTACAGCTAATCTTCCAGTGCCAACTATTGCAGCAATAGATGGAATTGCATTGGGTGGTGGTCTTGAGTTGGCTTTAGCATGTGATATAAGAGTAGCAGGTAAGAATTATTTTTGTTGCTCTTCAGTCACTTTAGTCATGTCTGATTCTGTGACCCTATCTGAGATTTTCTTGGTAAAGTTACTGGAGTGGTTTTCCATTCCTTTTCCAGCTCATTTTATAGATGAGGAAATTGAGACAAACAGTATTAATTGACCCAGGCTCACACAGTTAATGAGAATATGAGGACAAATTTGAACTCAGAAATGATTTTTCCTAATTCCAGACCTGCATTCTATCCATTGGGCCACCTAGCTTTCTTTTTAGGTAAGAATGTGACCTGTTAAAGTAGAGCACATGAAGACTAAACTTCTTTTTAACTTTAGAAAGTTCAATTTTTTAAGTTCATTCCAAAATATTACAATCAAATTTGTCTTTGAGTTCACTTTAGTTATAGCCTTCCTGTTGGACTAGATTATATTCAAACTTCTTTGAATGATGCTAAGAAAATACGGATCACTAAACTTGACACTTATTTGTGATTTTCATCTTTTTAAATCTTAATTTAAAAAATTCTTAATGTAACCAGTACAAGCAGAAATATATTTCCATATACAAATAAGAACAAAAAAGCATTATTTAATACTATAAATCTTTATTTATAGACAACTTGTTTTTTTTAAATTCTATTTAATTTCTTATAAAATAAGTTTTGATACATTTTGTTTTTATATTATTTTAGTTCCTCCTTTTTCTTTTGTTTTTTCTATACCAGAGAAGCCATTTCATATAATGAATTATTTTAAAAAATTTTTTCTTTATTTAAGGTAGTGGGGTTAAGTGATTTACCCAAAGTCACACAGCTAGGCAGTTATTAAGTGTATGAGATTGTATTTGAATTTAGGTCCTTCTGACTTCAGGGCCTGTGCTCTATCCACTGTGCCATCTAGCTGCCCCAATAATTTTTTTTAAGTAAAAACGGGAAGCAGAAGAAAATTTCAGTATATTAAAAAAGTCTTGACAATATATGTGGTATTCTACTCCTATCACATCTTTTTCATATCTCTTATGTTTATTTGTAATTTATAACATTCATTTTTTTATTCTTTTGTGATTTTCTTTGCTATAGTTACTTTACTTTGCATCTACCTTGCTCCTTTTTTGTGACATTCATTTTTTCTTATAGAACAGTAACATTCCAATATATTCTGTGCAACTATTTGTTTATCCAGTTCCATTCTATGGATATCTACTTTATTTCCAGTTTCCACAAAAAGTCCTGCCATAGTCAAAGGGTATGCTAAGGCAATTTACAGATGAGGAGATCAAAGCAATTCATAGCAATATGAAAAAAATGCTCTAAATCATTAATTATTAGAGAAATGCAAATTAAAGCTTCTCTCACACCTCTCAGATTGGCCAATATGACCAGAAAGGATAATGATCATTGTTGGAAGGGTTGTGGGAAATCTGGGACACTATTACACTGTTGATGGAGTTGTGAACTCAACCAACCCTTCTAGAGAGCTATTTGGAACTATGCCCAAAGGACAACAAAAATATGCATACCCTTTGACCCAGCAGTACCACTACTGGATCTATATCCTGAAGGGTAAAAACATCACTTGTTCAAAAATATTTGTAGCAGCCCTGTTTGTGGTGGCAAAGAATTGGAAATCAAGTAAATGTCCTTCAGTTGGGGAATGGCTTAGCAAACTGTGGTATATGTATGTCATGGAACACTATTGTTCTATTAGAAACCAGGAGGGACGGGATTTCAGGGAAGCCTGGAGGGATTTGCATGAATTGATGCTCAGTGAAATGAGCAGAGCCAGGGAAACACTGTACACCCTAACAGCAACATAGGGGTGATGTTCAACATTGAAGGACTTGCTCATCCCATCAGTGCAACAATCGGGAGCAATTTTGGGCTATCTGCAAAGGAGAATACCATCTGTATCCAGATAAAGAGCTGTGGAATTTGAACAAAGTTCAAGGACTATTCCCTTTAATTTAGAAAAAAGCATATCTTATTGTCTGATCTTGTTACCTCTTAGACTTCTCTTCTTTAAGGATATGATTTCTCCCTCACCACACCCAATTTGGATCAAGGTACTACATGGAAACAAAGTAAAGACTGACAGAGTGCTTTCCGTGTGTGTGGGGGGGAGTAAGATTGGGGGGGGGAATTGTAAAGCTCAAATAATATCTTTAATAAAAAATAATTTTAAAAATCCTGCCATAAGTGTTTTACAATATTTTGGGGTCTTTTGTTATTAGCCACTTACTTGGAATATATGCCTAATAGTGAAACATCTGTTGTCTGTCTTAACATTTTTTCTGCTTCATCTCCCCCCCCCAATTTATTTTAAGAAACAGTGATTGATTGCCTTCTCTTTTTAAGCCTTTTTACTGAGAAGGACCATATTGGCTGCAAAGTTGGATGCAGTGTTCTCACATTGATTCTGGCTATGTTCTTGATTAATCGTTACCACCTCTTGGCTTGGTAGATCTGCCCTGCCATGTTTGTTATTGTTTCTTTTACAACTTTAAATTTAAATGGGAAATGAAAGAAAACAGTACTTTTATAAAATATTGAGAAAAATGAGTTATGACTCCCCTAGCACTGTCTCACTTTGTTCCATAAGCTCTTTCTTCTTCGTTCTCCTTTTCTTTTTTTCTTTTTTCTTTTTTGACTTTAATTTATTTATTTTTAAATTTTACTTTTCCCTTAATCCCGCTCCCCCCCCCCCACAGAAGGCAGTCTGGTAGTCTTTACATTGTTTCCATGCTATTCATTGATTTAAATTGAATGTGTTGAGAAAGAAATCATATCCTTAAGGAAAAAAAATAAAATGTAAGAGATAGCAAAATTACATGATAACATAACTTTTTAAAAAATTAAAAGTAATAATCTTTGGTTTTTGTTCAAACTCCACAATTCTTTTTTCTGGACACAGATTGTATTCTCCATCGCCGATACCCCCAAATTGTCCCTGATTGTTGCACTGATGGGATGAGCAAGTCTATTAAGATTGATCATCAAACCCCATGTTGCTGTTATGGTGTACAGTATTTTTCTGGTTCTGCTCATCTTGCTCAGCATCACTTCATGCAATTCCAAATTCCCATCCCTCCTGGTTTCTAAAGAACAATAGCGTTCCATCGCATACATATACCACAGTTTATTAAATTATTCCTCAGTTGAAGGACATTCACTCAATTCCCGATTCTTTGCCACCACAAACAGGGCTGCTATGGATATTTTTATATGTGATGTTTTTACACTTTTTCATGATCTCTTCAGGGTATAGATCCAGTAGCAGTATTGCTGGAACAAAGGGCATGCACATTTTTTGAATATAATTCCAAATTGTTCTCCAGAAAGGTTGGATGAGTTCACAGCTTCATCAACAATATATTAGTGTCCCAGATTTCTCACATCCCTTCCAACATTGATCATTGTCCTTTTTGGTCACATTGGCTAGTCTGAGAGGTGTGAGGTGCTTTAATTTGCATTTCTCTAATCAGTAATGTTTTAAAGCAGTTTTTCATATGACTATGTATTGCTTTGATTTCCTCATCTGTAAATTGCCTCCACATATCCTTTGACCATTTGTCAATTGGGCTTTCCCCCTTTCTTTCTGGAATTTACCACCTCTGAACAACCTTTTATAAAAGTTAAGGTCACATTCTTTTATATTTCTTAATGCCTTTTTTATATTTAATCAGCCCACAAGCATTTATTATCTTCTTGTGTTGTGTTGGTGATTCAGAAAAAGCTTAAACCTACGTTTTCCCTCCCTATCTTCTTTATTTTGGCATTCAGGTCTTTGGTTGTTGACATTTTGGATTTTTAACCTTTTTTTTTTGTTTGTTTTGCAAGGCAATGGGTTTAAGTGACTTGCTCAAGGTCACACAGTTAGGTCATTATTAAGTGTCTACGGCTGGATATGAACTTGGGTCCTCCTGACTTCAGGGCCAGTGCTCTATCCACTGTGCCACCTAGCTGCCCCCAATTTTTAACTCTTGAAATTAAACATTTAAGGAACTGTATATGTTACAACACAGATTCTGATAAATGGTTGTGAATATATCTGTAAAAAAAAATTAAGATGTTATAAAAGTGTCATGAAAAAAGTCATGGATAAGATAGATCAGTTCTCAGAACTATAAAAACCATTTGTTGAAAAGTAAGTAGAAACTGATCCTAAGAAATTGTTAGCATGTCTCTGAAATAGTTAAGTTGTCTGATCCTAGAATAATATTCTGAAAGCTAGAGTATGCACAATTGTTCTGGTGCAGAGCTATGCAAACTTAGGAGAACAATTTCTAATATACGTGATAACATTTTGGAGAAAAACTTTGAAAGACTTTAGAAATCTGATCAGTGATAAACTGTGAGTCCAAAAAATAAATATGCAATATGTTACTCACTTTCTAATAGTGAGGTGATTACCATCAGTGTTATAATTCATTTTTACTAAACTATGCATGTGTATTAAGGGCTTTATTTTTGAGATTTTGTTCTAAAATTTGCCTGATTGGGAGAGGTAGTTATAACAGAAAAGATATTAATTTAACAGAAAGAAATAGAAAATAGAAAGTTTTGTGGTATGATATATATTTCTTTCAGTATAATTTATTTCTGTGTAGTAATGTTGTGCTTAAACAGTGCCCAAATAGAATGATGAAAATACACTACATCGCTAGCTATTAAAAGATAATATACATAGATTATGTATACATATACACACATATATATTTATATGTATATTTCAGTGTATTGTTTTGACAGGGTAGTACTGCTATTGATTAGCAATCTATTGTAAGGAATGGGGACTATTTATTTTTTAAATTGTGTTAGGATCTAAATTAGACACTTTATATTTTTCAGTTGCATTAAAATGTATTTACAATCATATTACATTTGCTGTGTAATAAAATTTTTAAAAAGCACCTTTAAAAAAAGACAAAAAAATAGTATTTTAAATTGTTTGGTCCTAAAGCAATTGAAGCATTTATGATCATTAGAAACAAACCCTATATCTTAGCTCAGAGTCCTTCTGAATCATAAGTAAGTGATGATTTTCATGTAGCAAGTTATCAGACCTGATACTTTAATAGTCTTCTTGTATTTAACAGATATTTAGTGCTGAGCCATTCTCAATTGGGAGAGTTTCTTGGGTCTTTTAATAATGGGCATATTCACTGAGACATTTATATATTCAGATGTCTTTTTTGGTCATAAGATATTCATTTAGTGACATATTGTTCTAAAGTTTCTTGAAAATATAAACTTTTTAATTTAAGAAAAATTTACTGTGTTTAGTATTTCTTTTGTTTTACAGCCTCTTCTGCTAAAATGGGCTTGGTCGAAACAAAATTGGCCATTATTCCTGGTGCAGGTATGAATTTAGTCTTTTTTGTTTCTTTTAAAGTAATAACTTTTTTGTATAAGAAGGAAATTCTTGAATTTGTTGTTGAAATTATTGAAGAGCTCATAGAGGAAAAATTGTGTTTTCCCCCTCTTCATTTTTATTAATATTTATTTATAAATATAATAAATAAATATAATAAAATAAATATAAATAAAGATTTCATATTTATTACTGTAAAAGTGGCTACCAGTGATTCTAGAAATTATAACACTTCTTTCTTTTTGTTTTTGTTTTTTTATGTTTTTTCCAATCACATGTAAAGATAGTTTTCAGTATTTATTTCTTTGTAAGATTTTGAGTTCAGCATTTTTCTGTCTTCCTCCCTTCCCTTCCCTTCCCTTCCCTTCCCTTCCCTTCCCTTCCCTTCCCTTCCCTTCCCTTCCCTTCCCTTCCCTTCCCTTCCCTTCCCTTCCCTTCCCTTCCCTTCCCTTCCCTCCCCTCCCCTCCCCTCCCCTCCCCTCCCCTCCCCTCCCCTCCCCTCCCCTCCCCTCCCCCTCCCCCTCCCCCTCCCCCTTCCCCTCCCCCTCCCCTCCCCCTCCCCTCCCCTCCCCTCCCCTCCCCTAACAGTGAGTAACCTTATCTAGGTTATGCATGTGTTTAACATATGTTGTGAAAGGAGAAACAGAACAAAAGGGGGAACATGAGAAAAAAAAATAAAACAAATTTAAAAATGTAAAATTAATATGCTTTTTGCTGCCCTCAGACTCCATAGTTTTTTCTAGATGTTAATGGAATTTTCCATCACAAGTCTTAGAGTTGTCTTTGCCCTTTGAACTGCTGAAAGGAGCTGTCTATCATTATTACTCAATTATGTTGCTGTTAATGTGTGCAATGTTCTCCTCACTCTGCTCACTTCATTTGGCATCAGTTCATGTTAAATCTTTCTAGATTTTTTCTAAAATCCTCTTGTGTAACATTTTTCTTTTTAGTTTTTGCAAGGCAAATGGGGTTAAGTGGCTTGCCCAAGGCCACACAACTAGGTAATTATTGTAGCATTTATTTCTGAAGGTCAATAGTAGCTGTTTCCCCCTATAAAATGATGTAATTGTATACTATATGATTCTTATGTTCCCATTCAGCTCTATTTTTGTGTTACTAATGAGGATACACTTGTGCATTTGTCACATGAAGGGAATGGGTTTGTGAATGTGAATGGAGGCATTTGATATTGTGAAGTCTTTATGTATAAGAAATATTTCTTTGTTAAAATAAAATTTTGATGCCTTTTGTTTTTTGCATCATAACTTAGTAATTCTTCTCTTCCCCCTTCCCAGAAATCTGTTAAACATTTTTGGGTTTTATACAAATAATTCTCTCCCTAAGAGATAGGTTGAAGTTAAAACAACACAGCAGGGGTGGCTAGGTGGTGCAGTGGCCCTTGAGTCAGGAGTACCTGAGTTCAAATCCTGCCTCAGACACTTAATAATTACCAGCTGTGTAGCCTTAGGCAGGCTGCTTAACCCCATTGCCTTACCAAAAAAAAAAAAAAGCACCTAACCCCCCCCCCCCCATACAATACAGCATAGAGTAAAACTGAAGACTCTTTAGTTTAATACACAATGACATTTATTGTATTGAGTAATTTACTAGCTAGTACTTTTGTAAGTTAAACAGTAATATTGTTTTTATTAAATACTGCTCTTTTTTCCAGACAGTATTCAAAGCAACAGAAGAATTAAATATAAGAGCTCAACTAAAAAGGAACAAAAAAAAGACTAAATGTATGTTTTCATAGATTTTTAAATTAAATTTTATTTTAATCATTATTTATTGTTTGCAATTAATAAACATCTGGCTTGTCTCCCTCCTATCTCTCACTTTTATCCCCTTGGGGATAAAGGGAAGAACAGAAGAAGAAAACCCTTGTAGCAAATGGCAGTGGTCAAAGCATAACAACATTTCCATAGCCAGATCCAAAAATTAATGTCTCACTGTGCGTATCTAGTCTCATCATTTTAGAAGGAAATGTTACATGTTGTATAGTATTTTAAATCATCCATCCTCTGTAGTGATGGTTGAACATTGGATTGATAAGTGTGTGAATAAAGTGTTTTCACCTCTATAGGTTAATGAGGAGCACAACTTATCCCAAAAGTTTGATTGTATCAGGCAAAATTGTTCTGAACAAGATCTTCTACTTCTGCTAACAAATAAAGGGAGATTTAAGGAGTGATAAAATAGTAAAAGGAAGAAATGAGGAGACAATATGGAAATTCCTGCCTACATCTTTCTACTTCAGAATTATGGTGCAGGGACAGCTAGGTAGCACAGTGGATAGAGCACTGCCTCTGGACTCAGGAGGACCTACATTCAAATCCAGCCTAAGATGCTTATTTAATACATACTTAGCTATATGACATTGGGCAAGTCACTTAACCCCATTGCCTTGCAAAACCCCCCCAAAAAATTTCAAAAAAATTAACTGAGAATTAACAGTGCAAAAAATTATGGCAATTGTATTCTCTAATTTATACTTTAGGTCAAATAGGCAGTATTTACTAAATGGTTAAATAAGTATAGTTGTATTTGAAATACCATGTGAAAATTAATTCAGGAGATCATCTCTCTTCCCTCTAGGATCTTGGAAACAATAAAGATAAAATAATCACATACTAACACTGCTTTATGTTATATAATGCTATATTGTGTTGGCTTCATTGTCTGAACTCTATTGAGGGACAAAAAAATTACCAACAAAAAGCACAAATATACTAAAAATATGACCCTTCATGAAAGGGATACTTATTTACAATACAAGAGATGAAATAAGAATCCACTCATTGTAGGGTTTTTGCATGTACTTAATATTAAGTATGATTTGCAAATAGAGGAATAATTTATAGAATGTTATAGAAACATGAAATATTTGCTTGGAAAAGAAAGTTGGATTCTAACACATACTAGGATTAATGGATAGGTAGAGTAGCATAATACCTAAGAATACATGTAATACTCAATTTTGCTTTGGAATAGAAAAGTGTTTCAGACTTTTTTGAATTCAGACTCCAACATACTTTTAAATTTATTTGTTTGTTTGCTTGCTTGTTTGTTTGTTTATTTATTTGGTAGTTCTTTTCCCCCAGATACATATAAAAATGATTTTTGAAGTTCATTTAAAAATTTTGAATTCAATAATTACCTAGCTGTGTGGCCTTGGGCAAACCACTTAACCCCATTTGCCTTACAAAAAAAAAAAAAACAAAAACCTAAAAAAAAAATTTTTTTTGAATTCTAAATTATCTCCCTTCCTCCTTCCCCAAACCCCTTCATTGAGAAAGCAAACAATTTGGTATAGGTTATAAATGTGTAGTCATGCAGAACATTTTCTTAATAGTCATGTTGTGAAAGAAAGCATAGGCTGCACCCCTCCCCCAGACCAAAAAAAAAAAAGAAACCTCAAGAAAAATAAAGTATGTTTCAATCTGTATTCTGAAAACTTATCAGCTCTTTTTCTGGGGTTGTCTAGCATTCTTCACTGTAAATCCTTCAGAGCTGTGTAAGTAATTGTATTGCTGAGAAAAGCTAAGTCATTTATCATCCTACCATATTGCTGTTACTTTGTTTACAGTATGTTTCTCTTTGCATCAGTACCTTATCATTTCTTTTAGCACAATAGCATTCCTTCATAATCATATACCATAATTTGTTCAGCTATTTCTGAAATTATGGATCTCCCCTCAATTTCCAATTCCTTACCACTAGAAAAGAGCTTCTCTAAATATACTTTTGTTTTGTTTTTCATCTTGTGGGATATAAGCCTAGTACAATTTGCTAGTTCAAAGGGCAGACATAGTTTTATAGTCCTTTGAGCATAGTTCCAAATTGTTCTCAACAATGGTTAAATCAGTGCAGTAGTGTATTAATGTCTCATTTTCCTGAAGTCCCCTACCAACATTTGTCATTTTCCTTTTCTGTCCTATTAGCTAATTTATAGGTATAAGATAGTACCTCAGAATTGTTTTAATTTCCATTTCTGCAATCAGCAGTGAATTAGAATTTTTTTTAAAATGGCTATAGATAGCATTGATAACCTCATCTGAAAACTTCATCTCTTGATCATTCATCAATTGGGGAATGACTCTTATTTTTATAAATTTGACTCAGTTCCCTCTATGTTTGAGAAATGAGACATTTGTCAGAGAAACTTGCTTCACAAATTTTTTCACAATTAACTGTTACTAACTGTAGTTTACTGCATCCTATTCATTGCCTCCCATTTATCCCATTCTCTTTTCCCCTGTCTCTTCAAAAGTATTTTGCTTTTGACTACCTCCTCCTCCATTGTGTTCCCCCTTCCATCATCCCTCCCCTCCAGCCCCCTTTCTCTTATTCTCTTCTCCCTCCTACTTTCCTATAGGGTAAGATAGATTTCTATACTTAATTGCTTATTTTATTTCTTCTTTGAGCCATTTCTAATGAGAGTAAAATTTATTCATTCCCCCTACCTCCCCAATCTTCCCCTCCACTATAAAAGCTTTTTCTTGCTTCTTTTATGTGAGTTAATTTACCACATTCTACCTCTCCCTCTACCTTTCTCCCAGTACATTCCTCTTCTACCCCTTAATTTTATTTTTTAAAAATATCATTCCTTCATATTCAACTCACCTGTGTGCTCTCTTTATTATATATAATGTATGTATGCATGTGCATGTATGTGTATACACACACACACACACACACACACACACACACACACACACAGCTGCCCTAATAATGACAAAGTTCTCCTGTGTCTATTTAGCTCTGATTTTTCATCAGGAAAATTTGAAATTCCTCTATTTCATTGAATGTTTATCTTTTCCACTGAAAGACTATGCTCAATTTTTCCAGGGAGTTGATTCTTAATTCTTTGCCTTTTTGAAATATCATATTTCAAGCCTTACATTTCTTTAATGTATAAGCTGCTAAATATTGTGTTATTCTTTGACTCCATGATACTTGGTTTGTTTCTTTCTGTATCCTTGCAATATTTTCTCCTTCACCTGGGATCTCTGGAATTTGGTATAGCATTCCTTGAAGTTTTCAATTTAGGATCTCTTCCAGGAGGTGATCAGGGGACTCTTTCAAGTTTTATTTTATACACGTTTTCTAGAATATCAAGAAATTTTCCTTGATAATTTCTTAAAAGATGATGTCTATGCCCTTTTTTTTAAATCCTACTTTCAGATAATCTAATAATTTTAAAATTATCTCTTCTGGATTGTTTTCCAGTGAGATATTTCACATTGTCTTCTAATTTTCTCATTTTTTGGCTTTTTGTTTCTTGATTTCTCATAAAATCATTAACTTCTGTTTACTCAGTTCCATTTTTTAAGGAATTTTATTTGGTAAGCTTTTGTACTTTTCCATTTGACCAATTTTGCTTTTTAAGAAGTGTTTTTTTCTTGTAGTGAATTTTTATTCCACTTTTGCCTTTTGACCAGCTCTGCTTTTTGAGGCATTCTTCATCTCACTATCTTTTTATGACTCTCACAACTTGGCCTAATCTGTTTTTTTTAAGTGTTATTTTCATCAGTATTTTTTGTGTCTCCCTTACCTATCTCTTAACTCATTTTTCATGATTTTCTTGCATCATTCTCATTTCTCCACCCTATTTTTCATCTACCTTTCTTACTTGATTTTTAAAATCCTTTTTGACCTTTTTTCATGGACTGAGACCAATTCATATTTTTCTTGGAGGAGTCTAATATAAAAGTTTTGACTTTTTTTTCTTTTAAATGTTTGTTTTGAACTTCCTGTCACCATAGTAACTTTCCATTAACAATTTTCTTTTCTGTTTACTCATTTTCCCAGTGTGACTTGATTTTTTTTTCCTGGGGGTAGGGGTAGGAGGGAGTTGAAGCAATTGGTATAAAAAAGACTTGCTCAGGTTCCCACAGCAAGTAAGTGTCAAGTGCCTGAAACTGGATTTGAACTCAGGTCCTCCTGACTCCAGAACTGGTACTATATCCACTGCTCCACCTAGCTGCCCTTATGATTTGATTTTAACTCTTTGTTAAAATAGAATTCTGTTTCTGTGTTTGGCAGGTGCACTGTCCTGAGCTTCTAGGATTTTCTCAGTTGTTTTCAGAAATACTTCTTTTAAGTTTTCAGTTTTTCTAAGGTGATATGATCTAGGGAGAGGTGTTTACTATTCTTCTGACCTATGCTAGTCTGTGAGTGCCCACAAGTAGTCTTTTCTGCCTTGTAACTATGAAGAGGATACCCTCTCCACTTGGTCCCAAGGTCTGTTGCACTAGTACCTCTCCTTGCCCTGGGACTGCCACCTAGGAGTGTGATCAGAATTTAAACATGGGCAAAGCATCAGAGTCCTGCCTCAATGCTAGCAGAGACCCATGAAATCTCCTTTCCATGCGTTGTTTGACCCACTTATTGTCTGTGGCCTAAAAGCTCTGGAAATAATTGTTGCTGCCTCTGCTAATTCAGTGGCTCCTTAGGCCTGTTCCTGGTTTGCTGGAGTCAGGACAGGCTGGCATGGATGCACTGGACTGCTCTTCTCTCATACCTGGTACTCAGATCTTTCTTGCTGACCTTCCTAATTGTCTTGGGCTGGAAAATTATTTCCCTTCCTTTTTTTGTTGGTTCTGTCTCTGTAGAATTTTAAAGTCATTATTTAAATATATTTGGATGGATTTGGGGAAGCGGTCGGGAGAGTCTCCATCAAGATAAAATTTCCTTACAGACAAGGACAATTATTTGATTAGTCATGTGAGTTAATAAAGAAAATGTTAAATTGTTTACAACTTGAAAATAACAGTTAAAGGGACGGCTGGGTGGCATAGTGGATAAAGCACCAGCCCTGGAGTCAGGAGTACCTGGGTTCAAATCTGGTCTCAGACACTTAATAATGACCTAGCTACAGCTAGGTCTTGGGCAAGCCTTGGGCAAGCCACTTAACCCCATTGCCTTGCAAAAAAACCTCAAAACAAAACAATACGAAAATAACAGCTAAAAATAGAAAAAAATAAAATTATTAGATGAGTATCCTAGAGCTTTGCTAAATGTGTGTGAAATTTAGCAAAACAGAAATTTGTATTATATCCTTTTGTTTTATTTTGAAAAAGTAATAATTCTTTGTTCTTTCTCCCTTTCAGAGAATGCAAACAAGCACTTAAATACCAAAGTTGTATGGTTTCTGTAGTAATGTTTTACTCAATTGAGAGCCTTAAATGCCAGTTGTGTTTTTTATAAGGATTGATAATTTTATATAATTTTTATAATTAGAAATTTTAAATAATTTTATTTCTGTTAATTATGTTTTATTTTAGTAATACAAAGATATATGGAAGCATACTTTGCCTCTTTAGGTTAATATTACAAAATGATATTATTATTAATAATTGATTCTAAAGTCCTTCATCTAATGTATTGGAAATTCATCAATTATTATCTAATTTTTACTCTCTTTTAGAAAATTAGGTAAAAGTTAAGGAGGGAAGTTAATTAATAGAGTCTCTCTGATGACACTGTTGGGTATATTACCAGACAAGGGCAAAAAGCTCTCTTGAATGATCCACTAAATGATCAGCTACTAAAGAAGAAAAAATGACTTGTCTCCCTTTGACCAAAATAAAAGTAAAATCTTTGGAAGAAGGAGACTGATTTTAGGAAAATGATTTTCTGAGACTGCTTAACTTAAACTCTGAACCTTTGATTAATATTGCCTGTAGTTGTGTATACTTTTCTAATAATATTATATGTGATGTATTGCATACTTATCTCCAAACTACCATGTGAGTTTTCAAAGACAGAAGATAATTAAATAAAGACTAACAAGAGTGATGAAGTTTTTACAATTTTTAGAATCCATTTCTTTTGTGTTCCAGTGCAACAATTTTAATTTATTAAATTCTTTCTAAACAAAATATAATTTAGTTTTAATTTACAATTTGGTATTATTACTGTAAAATAACCTCCACCTCCATTTAAAACTAGAATTAAAAAAAATTAAAAGAGAAGTTCATCATTAATTTATTGTTGCAGTTTCTTTAAAATTTATTAATCAAAAAAGAGCTCCTGGAAGAGCCTAAAAGCATTTAAAAAATACAAATTAGAGAATTAGAAGAAAAATTAGGAAGAGAAATGAGAATATTATGAGAAAATTGAGAAAAATGGCTTATCCGACCATATATACATGGTCATAATAAATTGGGTATATGTAAATGAGTGTTTTCTTATCCTTGTCTTATTCTCTACTGTTGGTATAGCTTTATTGAGATCCTGATCAATATGACAGAGTACAGTCCAGAACCCAGCTGAATTCTCTCAACTTTCTCCTCCAAACAACTTCAAAATAACAACTCAAATCGAATTTTGGAGCTGGAGAGCTGAGAAAAAGTTACAGGGAGGCATTTTTTCAGCCTAAAACAATTTAGGGTAGTTCTGTGACACCACTGTAGCACAGAACTCTGATCTTAGAAGTATACCAATAGTATACCTGGAAGGAAGCTATGATAGCAAAAGCAGCAGCAGCTTCACGAAAACTCAGCACAGAGATGTTAAGAGTATTGAACGATTTATCAGAAAAAGAATATTAGGGACCCCTTGCTGATAGTAGTTGCAGTTAGTACTGATTTATAACTCTGTTTGCCCATAAATTTCTTGGTCAAAATTCTAGGGTAAAGAAGAGCATCTGTGATCAGACTCAAGGGAGCAGGGGCTCTGGTCACAGTTCCAGGGCTCAGAGGAGTGCTAGCAC
Organism: Macrotis lagotis; assembly: GCF_037893015.1. Classification (NCBI taxonomy): domain Eukaryota; kingdom Metazoa; phylum Chordata; class Mammalia; order Peramelemorphia; family Peramelidae; genus Macrotis; species Macrotis lagotis. The sequence continues at coordinate 93,761,736 of NC_133666.1, forward strand.
TTATGACTGGCCCTGGAGTCAGGAGTACATGAGTTCAAATCTGGCCTCAGTCTCTTAATAATTACTTAGCTGTGTGGCCTTGGGCAAGTCACTTAACCCCATTTGCCTTGCAAAAACCTAAAAAAAAAAATTAGGAAAAGAGAATTACCAGCTTGACAAGAGACAAAAAAAAACAACCTAATGTCAAATCACCTTAAAAAACGAAATTGACCTAATAGTTTCTTTAAAAAAAGGAGCGGGACAGCTAATTTGCATAGTGGATAGAGCACCGGCCCTGGAATCAGGAGGACCTGAGTTCAAATCCAGCCTCGGACACTTAATAATTGCCTAGCTCTGTGACCTTGGGCAAGTCACTTAACCCCCTTGCCTTAAATATATAAAAAAAATTTTAAATTAAGCTTATGACCCTATAATATTCCAAGAAACAATAAAGTCAAAGGAATGAAAAAAAAAAAAGAAAATGTGAACTATTTCATCCAAATATGCAACTGACCAGTAGTACATTAAAATGTAGTGTACTATCTGAAAGTGATCTTTTTAGAGGTGATCGGATGTTTCTTTCAATGCCTATTTTGCCCTCTGGTTCCTGGATATCAGGGTAGTTTTCCTTGATAATTTCTTGAAAGGTGCAGTCCAGATCCTCTTTTTGCTTATGTCTTTCAAGTAGTCCACTGATTGTTTTTTTTTTTTTTAGGTTTTTGGCAAGGCAAATGGGGTTAAGTGGCTTGCCCAAGGCCACACAGCTAGGTAATTATTAAGTGTCTGAGACGGGATTTGAACCCAGGTACTCCTGACTCCAAGGCCGGTGCTTTATCCACTATGCCACCTAGCCGCCCCTTAGTCCACTGATTGTTATTGCTTCTCCTAGATCTATTTTCCAAGTCAGTTGTTTTTCTAATAAAATATTTTACATTTTCTTATATTTTAAAAATTCTTTTTTATTGATTCTTGATGTCTCATAGAGTCATTAGCTTTCACTTGCCCAATTTTTGAAGGAGTTGGTTTCCTCAGTTGGCTCTTGTACTTTGTTTTCCATTTTTCATTTTCCAAGCTGTTGATTTTTTTTTTTTTTTTGGTGAGCAGTTAGATTTAAGTGACTTGCCCAGGGGTTACACAGCTAGTTAAGTGTCGAATAACTGAGGCTCAATTGAACTCAGGTTCACCTGACAGTGCTCTTTATCTTTTGTGCCATCTCACTGTCCCTGACTGTTTCATAATTCTCTTTATCACTCTCATTTCTTTTTTTCTTCTTCCACTCTACTTTGATATCAAAGCTTCTTTTTGAGCTCTTCAATGAATTCTTTATGGGCTTGACTACTCTCCATTTTTTTTAGGATTTTGTTTATAGCTGTTTTGACATTGTTATCCTCTTCTGAGTTTGTCTTGATCTTCCTAATCAGCATAGTAACTTTTTATGAACAGATTCTTGTTTTTGTTTATTGCTCTTCTTTCTTTGCCTTTTTCCTTTCTTTTAAATTTAAGCTCTGTTCTTGTATTGGAAGACACACTGTCTCAGGTTTCTAATGTTAGGGACTGCAGAACCTTTGTGTTTCCTGGTGCTAAACTGATGTTTCTTTGAAGCCTATGGGGGAATCCTTCATATCTGGAGCTGCACTGAGGTGGTATGTTAGGGATCTGACAGCTTATCTTGTGCATAGCTGGTGTCCTAGTGGTGGTATCTAGTATGTACTGAGACCAGTGGGGGTGTTTTCTGCATTTCTCTTCACTACACTGAAGCAATTGGCAGCCTTGTCTCTGGAGGTTGCTTATTTTCCTCAGAGTATATTGAAACACTTAAGAGTCTGGCCTCTAGATGTTGTCTATTTACCTGCGGCTATGATGAAGTATTTGATGGTTCTTACATCTATAGTATATCTATTTTCCTGGCTATACTGAAACTCTGTGTGTGTTCCTGGTGTTGATGTTTGTCTGTTCCACTGTACCGGGGCTCAGGATCTCCTGCTGCTTAGCTGAAGTGGCGCTTGCTGCTGGCTTACTGGGATGCTTCCTCTCCTGGACTGCATTCTCTTTATCTGAGTAAGACATTGACTTTCTTGGCAATCTTCCAATTTTCTTAGGATCAAAGATTGTTTACTCCACATTTTTACTGGTTCAACTGTTCCAGGATTTGTTTCAGGGTGCTATTTTATAGTTGTTTGGAGGTGCATATGGAAGCAATGTGGTGATCCTCCATTTAGGATCCCTGAAGTCATTTTGTAAACCTCTCTTAAAGACAGATTCCCAAAGGATAACTCAGGAAAAACTAGTCATCATAGTTCTATTGGTTCTTTGGATAGTGCCTCTAGAGAGGGTTGGTTGCTTGCTTTGACCATCCTTCATCCTCAGTCTCCCAAGATTTGAGGAAAACAAAGGAATAAATAAAGTAAAATAGCTTACATTTATAGAGCATTTAGTATGTGCCAGGGACAGGGATGCGTATTTTACAAACATATCATTTGATCCTCACAACAAGGTAGGTGTTTTTAATATTTCATATATATATATGTTGTTTAGAGGAAAGTGAGGGCAAATAGTGGTTAAGCTATCTAGCTAGTAATAACATTTGTCCTTCATTCTTGAAGAAGATCATAATATCAGGTAGGTGATGCCATGACAAGCATGTAAATTGGATTTGAGTGAGGGGATGGTGAGCCTACAGTCTCCAGCCTTACATTGTCCTCCTGAGTTATCTGGGTCCAGTGGCCAGGTATGAATTAGGATGACTGGAGATGACCCTGTATGTGAGGCAATCAGTATTAAGTGACTTGCCCAAGGTCACACAGCAAATGTCATGTCTGAGGCTGGATTCAAACTCCAGTCCTCCTGACTCCAAGCCCAGTGCTCTAGGTACTGTACCACCTAGCTGCCTCTAGTTTGGGGCAAAATCTGAACTCAGTTCTTTGACTCCTGGTCTAGCACTCTATCTACTCTGATATCTTATCTGTTTCAATTAAATGAGAGTAAAACTACCTATGACCATTCTGCCATGGGAGACAGATGTAAGTGTTCTCTGAATCCTTTAGTGTCCTTTAAAGATACTTGTGTTGAATTGTCTTTAGCTGTATTGGGGCTTCCTAGATTAGTAATTTAAGCCTCTTCCAAGTTCTACTAAGGAATTTCTTCAGAATTCAGTTTACCTTAAAGTACTTTGGAGGGATGAAATTTTTTTGTATTGAAAAGGATTTTTATTCAGAAGACTTTAGAGCTAGAAGTCCTTGACTTGCAGTGGATGAGTGCGCGTGTGTGCGCACGCGCACACACACACACACACACACACACACACACACATACATATGTATGTTTTATTTGTTTTCCAATTATATACAATTGTAGTTTCTACCTATGATTTTTTGGTTAGGTTTTGAATTTTACACTTTTCTCCCTACCTTCCCTTCCCCCTCCCCCCATAGAAGGCAATCTGATAATCTTTCCATTGTTTCCATGTTATATACATTGATCAAAATTTAAGCTATTCCTTGATCTCCTAGTTTCCTTATAATATTGTCTTTTATGTCTAAATCCCATACCCATTTTGATCTTCTCTTGGTATAGGATGTGAGATGTTGCAATACCCCATTTATTAAGAAGATGATGAAAGAGATATCTTTTCTAAAACACTTGCCAGGAGAGCATTGAGCACACTTCTTAGATCAGATCATCTTGGTAGAACTGAAAATTTATAGATCTCTAGAAGTATCTTGGAAAACAGCTGCATGGGGGCAGTTAAGTGTGGCACAGAGGATAGAGTACTGGCCCTGGAGTCAGGAGGACCTGAGTTCAATCTGATCTCAGACATTTAATAATTCCCTAGCTGTGTAACATTGGGCAAGTTACTTAACCCCACTGCTTAGCAAAAATTTTAAATAAATGAATGAATGAAGAAAGAAAGAAAGAAAGAAAGAAAGAAAGAAAGAAAGAAAGAAAGAAAGAACGAACAGCTGCACAAAAGCCTTGAAGTTTTGTATAATGTGCCTTTCACCTTGGAAGTAGAGGCAAGTCAAGAAATAGGTGGGGAAAAATGAGCAAACAGAAAAATTCTGACTGGAAAATGGTATGATGACAAGAAAGATCAAAACACAGAATCAGAAGAACATAGCAAATGTCCAAAACATCCAAAAAGAATACAAATTAGTCTCAAGCCATGAAAGAGCTCAAAAAAGATTTTGAAAATCAAGAGAAAATCTTGGGCAGAAAAATGAATAAAAGCAAGAAGATCATGCAAAACATGTAAACAGCTTGATAAAGGGACACAAAAATACTGAAGAAAATACCTTAAAAAACAAGACTAGGCCAAATTGTAAAAGAGGTACAGGAGAAGAATATATTGAAAAGTAGAATTGGCCAAATGGGAAAAGTCATATAAAAATTCATTGACGAGAACTCCTTAAGAAAGCAGAATTGACCAAATAGAAGAAGCAGTACAACAATTCAATGAAGAAAAGAACTCATAAAATCCAAAATTGGCCAAATGGGAAAAAAAACTTAATTTCTTAAGTAATTTAGTATTTGGGATGTAGAAGCTAATGACTGAGCCATCAATAAAACAAAACCAAAAGAATGAAAAAAAAAATAGAAGACACCATGAAATATCTCATTGGAAAAACAACTGACCTGGAAAATAGAGAAATTTAAAAATTATTGTTCTTCCTGAAAACCATGATTTAAAAAAAAGTGCCTACCATCATCTTTCAAGAAATCATAGAAGAAAACTGCCCTGATATTCCAGAATCAAAAAGTAAAATAGAAATTGAAAGAATTCATTAATCATCATTTGAAAGAGATCCTAAAATGAAAACTCTCAGAAATAATAGAGACAAATCAATAACTCCCAGGCCAAGGAAAAAATATTGTAAGCATTCTAAGAGAGACAATTCAAGTATGATAGAGCCTCAATCAGGACTTAGCAGTTTCTAACTTAAAGGATCAAAGACTTAGAATATGATATTATTTAAAAGAGGAAATGAATTAACATTACAACCAAGAATTAACCAGAAAAACTGAGAATAATCTTTTGGGGTGGGGGAAATGGATATTCAATGAAAATAAGGGACTTTCAAGCATTCCTGATGAAAAGATCAGAGCTGAATAGAAAGTTTGACTTTCAAGTACAAGATTCAAAAGCATAAAAGGGTTAAAAAAAGGGAAATCAAAAGGAATTTAATAAGGTTAAACTGTTTACATTTCTGTATGGGAAGATTTAACTCATAACTTTCTCATTTTTAGAATAGATGGCAGTTTATAGAACACAGGTTTGAGTTCATTATGATGAAATGATATCTTAAAAATAGAATTAATGGCTAAGAAAAAAATGGATTGAGTAAAAAGAAAAGGAAGTGGTAGAATGAGGTAAATTATCTTGGATAAAAGAGGCAAAGAGCTTTTACAGTGGAGGGAAGAATTGAAGTCACAAGGAAATGCTTGAACCTTACTCTTATTAGAATTGGCTCAAAGAGGGAATAACATAAACACTCCATTGGGTATAAAAATCTACCTTACTCTACAGGAAAGTAGGAGGGGAAACACTTGAGGGAGGAGGGACAAGGTGAAGGGGGATAGAGAATAGAATAAACAAGGGTAAATAGATTGGAGGGAAATGCAATTAGAAATCATAATTGTGAGAAAAAAATTAAAACAAATTTCTCTCATAAAGACCCAATCTGTCAAATAAACAGAGAAATGAATCAATTTTGGGGGAAATCAGTGCTATACTGCAATTGATAAAATATGGAGTCAATTTTTAGATATTTATCAAAGCTAAATACTCTAAATCACTATTGATTGGAGAAATGCAAGTTAAAACAATCTGAGGTACTATCTCATAATATTAGATGGACTAATAGGACAGAAAATCAATGTGACAAATTGTTGGAGGGAATGTGGAAAAATTTGATCTAATATAGTGGTGGTGTGAGTTGTGGAGTTGTGAACTGATTCACCATTATGTTGAGCAATTGGGAACTATGCCCAAAGGCCTCCAAAACTGTGCATACATACTCTTTACCCTAAAAATAACCCTACTAGGTTTGCATCCCAAAAGAGATAAAAGGAAAAGTACTTTTATACACAAAAATATTTATAGGAGCTTTTTTTCTGTTGGCAAAGAATTGAAAATTTGGGAGAATGCCCATCATTTGAAAAATGGCTTTATCAAGCCATTGTGATTCCATTGTGATGGAATACTTACTGTTGACTATAACAAATGAAACTAGATGTTCTCGGAAAAAACCTGGAAAGACTTTCATGGATTGATGCAGTGAAATCAATGAGTATAATCAGGAGAAAGTTGTCCATAATAAATGCAATGTTATAAAATAATCAACTATGAATGATCTGGTTGTTTGCATCCATGCAATAATCCAAGACAATTCGGGAGGACTAAAAAAATAAATGCCATCCATCTCCAGAGAAAGAACTAATGGAATCTGAATAGAACTCAAAACATACTTGTATCATTGAAAAAATCTGGGACTTTTTAAAAGTTTTAAAAAATATTTAAAAAATAGTTTATTTAGTATTTGAACTCTTTGTATTTTTAATAGTATTCATTTATAAATCCATCTGCTCCTATGAATTTTTTCATAGAGAGCTCATTTATTGGCTTATTCAAATTTTTTTTTATGATAGGGTTATTTAAGTATTCTTTTTCCTCTTTTGTTCCCATGGGCAATTTGTATTTTTATAAATATTGATCCATTTCCCTTAAATTGTCCACTTTATTGGCATAAAATTGGGCAAATAATTCCTCTTAATTTTTATTTTTTAATTTTATCATCATTGGTAGTGAATTGAGCCCTTTTCTTTTAGTACTGACAGTTTGGTTTTCTTATTTCTTTTAAGTCAAATTAACCATTGATTGATTTTTTAAATTATGAAATGAGCTATTATTTTATTACCTCAGTGGGTTTTTATAGATTTTCAATTTAATAAATCTCTGATTTTCAGAATGTCTATTTTAGTCTTTTAATTGGGGATTTTTTTTTTTATTTTTGCAAGGCAATGGGTTTAAATGACTTGCCCAGGTAATTATTAAGAGTCTGAGGCTGGATTTGAACTCAGGTCCTCTTGACCCCAGGATCAATGCGCTATTCCCTGTGCCACCCAACTGCCCCTAATTGGGGATTTTTAATTGTTCTTTGTCTGTTTTTGTCTGTTTTTTTTTTTTTTTGGTTGCATACCCAGTTCATTGCTCTGTGCTTCTCTCTCCCTCTCCCTCTCCCTCTCTCTTTGCGCTTTGAGAGTTATATATTTTCCACTATGTAGTGCTTTTGGCTATATAACACAAATTTTGTTACATTTTCTCATTGCTGTCATCTTTAATGAAATTGAGTGACTGACTCATTGTTTAGGATTAAATCCAATTAATTTTTCATCTTTGCTTCCAGTGCCTTTTATTACATTATGGCATGGAAAGGTGCATTTAATATTTTTTATAGTCTGCATTTGGTTTTGAAGTTTTTATGTCCTAATTGTACCTGTCTCTCTATCCTATTTTCTTCTATCTATCCTCTCTCTTTCATTCTTTTATTCTCTCTTTTTGCATTATTTCTCTTCAAAAATGTGTTTTGCTTCTGGTTCCCTTAATTTACCTTCCTTGTCACCTTTCTCCCATTTCTCTTTTTCCTTCCCTTCCTACCTTTAGGTAAGATACATTTTCTAGTACCATCTGAGTGTGTGCCTTCTTTGAGCCTGTTCAGATGAGAATGAGGTTCAATTATTATTAGCCATCCCCATCCCCAGTTTTTCCCTCCACTCTAAATCATCATCATATCATCATCTTTTTTTCCCTTTTTTGCAAGTCAGTGGGGTTAAGTGACTTGCCCAAGGTCACTCAGCTAGGTAATTATTAAATGTCTGGTGTCTGCTTTGAACTCAGGTCTTCCTGACTCCTAGCTTCTCCTAAATCATAATCTTTAAGCATCTCCTTTAATTTGAGAAAAATTTCCTTTATTTTTTTCCCTACTCTCAGTTTATCTCTCTTCTTTATACTTCCTTTTTTTATTCCTTCTAATTTCCCCAGTATTGATAAAATTCTTAGGAGTTACATACAGCAGCTTTCCATACAGGACTGACTGTAAACAGTTTAACCATATTAAGTAATGATTTGTCTTTCATATTTGCATTTATATGTTGTACTTGAGTCTTGCATTGAATATCATTTTCTCTTTTGCTGTGAACTTTACATCAAATACTTGAACGTCAAAGATTTTAATATTTGGTAATAGAGAGCCATCAAAATGTATTGAATAGTATTGTGATCTACTCTTTAAGAAAATTAGTTTTATAGCTGAGTGGATGCTGGAGTGGACAAAGACTTGAGCAACCAACAAGTTAGATCAACCAGTAAGTTATAACATCTCACCACAGATGAGGGTGATGATGGCTTGCACCAGGCTAGTTATAGTATCAAAGGAGAGAGAGAGAGAGAGAGAGAGAGAGAGTGAGAGTCATATGCAAGACATTAACAGGTAGAATCCATAGGACCTATCAATTGATTGGATATTGGGACTGAGAGAAAGCTAAAGATGACATCAAAGTTGCTAGTTTTGGTGACTAAAAAGATGGTGATAGAAAGGTAAAAAATAATACCCAATTTTTAGATGTTTTGTTTTATCTTAGTAAATTTCATGCACTTGAGTTAAATGAATTATATTAACTGTCAATATAGCAATCTATGCCATAAAAGTACCATATAATCTTTTGTTTTGTTTTTTACAAGGCAGTAGGGTTAAATGATTTGCCCAAGGTCATACAGTTAAGAAAGTATTAAATGAGACTGGATTTGAACTCAGGTTCTCCTGACTCCAGGGCAGGTACTTTATCCATTGCACCTATGTAATCTTTAAATACATAAATATTATGCAATTAGAGATTTAATTTTTTCTTTTCAATAGAATTTATATTAGCCTGTCTTTCCTTCAATAATTAAAAGCTAACTTCATGTTTCACATAATGTCAATCATGTAGGAAGTGTTATTTGGCCCACATTCAGCATTAACATTGTTGTATCAACTATAAAAGAAACAAAACTGTATTTTTAAAGTTTAATAAATGTGCAGGAATGTGGAGGAGAAGTACATTAAGACAACTTGAATTTGCTTTAAAAAGTATATGTTGGGGTGGCTAGGTGGTGCAGTGGATAGAACACCAGCCCTGGAGTCAGGAATACCTAAGTTCAAATCTGGCCTCAGTCACTTAATAATTACCTAGCTGTGTGGTCTTAGGCAAGTTGCTTAACCCCATTTGCCTTACAAAGTTCACATAGCCAGCAAGTGTCTGAAATAGGATTTGAATCTAGGTCTTATTTACTCTAATTCTAGTATTCTCCTCTACTGTATTAAATAATTGAATGATAACCTTGAGGTATCTGTGAGTTCATTTCATATACACACATATATATATATATATTACACATATGAATGTTTATCTTGCATAATTCCCAAATATGTATTAGATACAACAAAATAATGTGCCATGTTGTTTTTAAAACTACTTAAAATTACTTCTGTTTTCAAATTCATCATGCCAGTTGCAAATATATCATGTCTATATTGATCTATGATTTTGTAGAGTCATGGAATCACTAATGACATACTCTCTGCATCTTTGAGAATTAATATGGCTGAAAAACTTGACACCCTGTGGCCAGTTTGATGGGGTTTTTCTTTTTACAAGACTTATGATTTCATTGCTATAAGGAAACTTTCTCTATTGGTGGAACAACAACCATATCACCACCTTCTCTGTAATTTATAATTTTAAAAGAGTTCCCTGGGGCACTGAGGACTTAAGTAACTTGCCTATGAATACACAGCCCTAATGTTTCAGATAGGGACTGGTGAAGAGCACAGCTTAACAATAAGAAGCTACATTAAATTGTGGCTGCATCAGTGATGGGGAGCAGCCATAATGTCCAGGAATTGTAAGAGGACCAAAAATCTAGGTAGAAAGAATTCTTGGGCATCTCTTATATTAACCCTGGGATCAGGAATAGGTGTCATCTAGTAGCTGTATTGCCTATTACCTAGTTCTGGACCACAGTTCCAATAATCATCATGAGAGAGGGAGTAAGTATTTTCCATGGGTAAGGAGTGTAGTGTAGATCAGGAAACCAATAAAAAGACTTTTTCCTAGTGTTTGAGACAATGAAAACTCATAGGCCCCAGACTGAACTGTGAAAGTTCTAAAAGAAAGAAACTCAGACTATTATCTCCCAAGGTGAGCAGAGCCTAATGTTCACACAAAGTCTGAAGACAAGAAGTTGAATGAGAAAAACCTATTATAATGCAGCTAGGTGGTGCAGTGGATAGAACATCAGCCCTGGAGTCAGGAGTACCTGAGTTCAAATTTGTCCTCAGACACTTAATTGCCTAGCTGTGTGACCTTGGGCAAGCCACTTAACCCCATTGCCTTAAATAAATAAAATTGAAAAAAACTTAAAGAGAAAAAAAAGAAAAGCCTATTATAAACCTAATAGAGAGAAACCAATCATATAAACCAAAAAAAAAAAAAAAAAGATTTTGCTTGATAAACCATGGGAAAGAGAGTCATATTGCTCTGAGCACATTTTCCATCTTTTATAGTAAATTCCTCAACCATTTCAGTTACATTTGATTCTTGATGATCCTGATTGATATTTTCTTGGTAAGGACCCTGGAATGGTTTTCGATTGCCTTCTCCTGTTTGTTTTACAGATAAGAAACCTGAGGAGAACAGGTTTAAATGATTTACCCAGGGTCACATAACTAGTAATTGTCTTGAGTCCAGATTTGAATTTCGTGAGTCCAGATTTGAATTTCGTTTTCCCTGACTCCAGTGGAGTCATCCTCTGCACCACCTAGCTGTCCCTCTCCATGGTGTAAGTACTCATTTTAATAGGTTTGTAGTATAAGCAATATAGAAAAAAATTAAAGAATGCTTTATTATTTTGAGGCTTCTATAAATAACATTCTTAAACAGCTTTAAAAGCATCCCTATCATTTTGTAAGCGTATATTTGACATATGATTTCTTTTCCTCATTGATCCAAGTAGAATTGGTCTTGTTCCTCCTCTTTAGTATTTAGGGGAGAGGAGATTATGTTCTCTGAGTTTTGAGAGTATTTGAGAGTAAAGGATTCTTTTATTATCAATTGAAATTCTTTTTAAATTTGAACTTCCAGGTAGGCCAGAGCAGAAATTGATATTTGGAGGACAGGATTTACTGTCAGTGGATAGAAAGAAAAAGGGCAAACAAGTGGGAAGATTCATGGGGAAAGAGGGTGCTAGATTGTATAGTAGAAAGGTGTTCTGAACTGTGTGGTAAGAAAGAACTGAGTTCAAATCTGGTTTCTTTGTCATTTTTTTGGACATCACTTAATCTCTGTCTACCTCATTTTTTTCTCATTTGTAAAATGGAGATGATCATAACATTTGGCTGACTGAATACCATTTGGAAAAGCACTTTGGAAATCTGTCAGTATATAAATATTTAAATATGCTGTTACTGCTGCTACTTCCTCTCCCCCTTTTCCTTTTCTTCCTTATCATTATTGTTGCCGTTATTTATTAATAGAGGTCCTTGTTATCATTCAATAAAGGCTTAAAGTATCTTGGAGGATTATTTTCTTCCACATTATACAGTCAGAGTAGAAACAGCCCTTTGTTATGTTGCCACATCAAGTAGGTTAGAGAGTATCAGATCATCTTGTCAACCTATATATGTGCCAAGAAGCAAGACTTAAAATTGAATGGGCTTATGTTTGACAAGCATCTTGGTTGAGTAGAAAGGAATTTCTTTTACTTTTAAGATCTTGATGAGGCAGTTGTTATTTACCTTCATACCCTCTCTGGCAGAAGTATATGTAAAATCAAAAGAAGGCCCTTCTGTCCTCCATATTTTTTTTTAGGCTTTTTTACAAGGTAATGGAGTTAAGTGGCTTGCCCAAGGCCACACAGCTAGGTAATTATTAAGTGTTTGAGGTCAGATTTGAACTCAGGTACTCCTGACTCCAGGGCTGGTGCTCTGGCTACTGCACCACCTAGCCACCCCATCCTCCGTATTTCTTGAAGTCTGTCCAAGTTTATGTTTTTGTTTCCATAACCCTATTTCATCCTCTGCTGTCCCTTTTTCCTCTTGCCATTACTCATTCCCAACATCAGGGAGTTTTTTAGTGAGTTCTATTCTCTCATGTGGCAAAAATATTTAAGCTTTACTGTTTGTCCTTTCATTGAGTAATCGGACTTAATGTCTTTAAGTACTGACTGATCTGACCTCCTTTCTGTCCAAGGAACTCTGAAATGTCTTCTGTAGCAATATAATTTGAAAGCATTGCTTTTTCAACACTCAGGTTTCCTTATAGTCCAACTTTCATAGCCTACATTGCTACTGGAAAACTCATAGCTTTGACTTTACCTTTTTTGACCAAGTGATGTCTCTATTTTTTATTATGCTGTCCATATTTGGATAGGCTTTTGTTTCAAGGAAAATTCTTCTTTCACTTTCATCTGCAGTGATCTTTGAGGCCTCAAGCATACCTGTTTCCTTTCTTTTCCCTTAATTTGGCAGAAAGTGTTGGGACCAGTTGTCAAGATTTAGTTTTTTATGTTAAACTTCAAGCCAGCTTTTATTCTCTCCTTTCACCCTCATTAAGAGGCTTAAGAATAAAGTGAATTAAGATTCTTTTTCACCTTCAACCACCAGGATGATATTGTCTCCAGCAGCCTTAATTCCAACTGACATTAATTCATTTAGCCTGACATATCACATGATGTACTCTGCAGATATGTTAAATAAATAATATGACAATATACAATCTTGTACTCCTCTTTCAATCTCAAATAAGTCAGGTGGTTTTTTCCCAGGTCTAACTTCTGTTTCTTGGCCCACATATAAGGTTCCTTAGGTGACAAGATTATCTAATGTTCTCGTCTGTTTGAGATCTTGCCATATTATGTTGTGATCCATACAATTGAAGACTTTAGTTTGTAGTCAATTAAGCAGAAGTAGATTTTTTTTTCTGAAACTCCCTTGCTTTTTCCATAATCCAATGAATGTTAGCAATTTGATCAATGGTTCCTCTGCCTCTTTGAAAAATGTGTCTGTTCCTCTGGTAATTTCTGAGTTAACATAGTTTTTAAGTCTCCCTTGCACAGTCTTAAGCAAATGCTGATGTGCAAAATGAGTATAATTATTCAGTAATTTGAACATTTCATGTCATTGTCCTTTAGGAATGGAATGTAAACTGATCTTTTCTAATCCAGTGGCCTCTTGTGTTTTCCAAATTTGCTGGCATTTTGAGTGCAAAACTTCAGCAAATTCACTTTTTAGGGTTATTTAACTGGGATTCTATCACCTCTCACTAGCCATTATTATTAGCAATGCTTCCCAAGGGTCACTTGACTTCATATTCCATGATGACTGAATCTACATGAGTAACTATACCAGTCGTTACTGTTAAGTGTTAAGATCTTTCTTGTGTAGTTCCTTTCTGTATTCTTGCCACCTCTTCTTAAATTTCTGCTTCTCTTATATCCCTTCCATTTTTCTCTTACCATGCCTACTTTACATGAAATTTTCTTTGAAATCTTTGATTTTCTTGATTTTCTCATTTGATTCTCTGCATTAGACTAAAAGTATATAATCAATCTGATTTCTCTATTGTTCATCTAGTGATATTTAGTCACCTTTTGAGTAGTTGGAAAAGGGTGTTATGATCAGTGACTGAATTCTATTAGTCTCGACTATGCCTCATTTTGTATTTCAAGGCTAAACTTATGTATTAACCAAATTATATTTTGACTTCTTACTTTAGCATTCTAATCCTCAGTGATGAATGATACATGGGTTTTGGTATTATTTTTGGAAGTCATTATAGATCTTTATAGAACTGATCAACTCTCATCTTTTTGGCATCAGTAGTTAGAGCACAGACTTGTATTACTATGATGTTGAGTAATTTGATGTAGATTTGACATATCATTCCTTTATTTTTCTCATGTTATATTGACTATGAGAGCTCTCAGTGTATTTTAATTCCTCAATAAAATGTATCCCTACAGATACTTCTGGGAGTCAAGAGATAGACACTTAAGGGAACCAGGAAGGAATAAATTGTCATATTGCTCCCATATAATGGAGTAGCTAGTAGTGAATAGAACATTACTCCTGGAGTTAGTAGGACCTGAATTCAAATTTGGCCTCAGACACTTAATACTTAGTTGTATGACCTTGGGCAAGTCATTCAACCCCACTGCAAAAACAAAGCCAAAAAACATAGTGCTCCCATATTTATGTACAAACAACTAAAAAGTATTGCCCTGAAACATCCTGGAACAGCATAATATGAGCCCCAGGATATGGAAGATCAGCAGGAAAGGTTTATCTCATTCAGGTAAAAGGGAAGTGCAGTCCAGGACAAGAAACATCCCAGCAACCCAGCAGCAAGCCCCACCTCAGCAAACCAATAGAAGATCCTGAACCTCATGTAGTGGAACAGATATACACCAACACCAGGACCTCCTATGTGCTTCAGCAGAGCCAGGGGAATGGCTCAATTCCAGCTGTGAGAACTGCCACATGGTTCAGCATAGCCTCAGGCAAGCAAGCACTCTCCAGAGGTCAACTGACAAGTACTTCTTTGTAACCCTTAGAGAAACCACTTTCCTCAGCTTCAGCATGTACCAGAAGCTAGCACTAGGACCCAAGTTCATCACCAGGTATACTGCCAGATCCCTGTGGTCCCTAGCAATAACAGCCACCACTCAGTACAACACCATGTATGCCTCTCCCATGAGTCTCAGGTCAACATCAGTACAGCAGGGCCAGCAACCCCTGACACAAGAAACCTAAGACATTTCCCCTTACATACTAGGAGCAAAGGTTAAATTTAAAAGAAAGGAAATAACTTAAAAAAAAGGATGAGAAACAATAAAAAAGAATCTAACCATAGAAAACTATTATGTGATGGAAAATCAAGACACAAACTCAGAAGATGACAACAATGTCAAAACATCTATGGGCAAAACCCCAAAGGAAAATGGGAAGTGGTCACAAGCCCAGAAAGAACTCATGGAAGAGCTCCAAAAAGAGCTTTAAAAAATCATATAAAAGTGCTAATAGAAAAATTGAGAGAGTAGTGCAAGAGAATTATGAAAAAAGTCAACAACTTGAAAACGAAAACAATTGCTTAAAAAGCAGAAGTGACCAAATGGAAAAAGAGATACAAAAAATCCACTGAAGAAAACTCCTCTTTGGGAGTCCAGAAAGGGACTCAACACCTGAGTGTTTACCACAGGACACCTGGAGAAAGTGTTTGTACTCAGGATTTGAGTATCAAAAGTTGTGGATCATTTAGTTTGGTCAAGAGAATCCATTGATCACTGAGTTCAGTCTTGTTAACCCTTGAACCTAAAGTGGGCTTTGCAAGTCACCCCCTTAGGTGAGGATGCTCTGCCAAAGGGACTTTCCCAACTGAGACCCTGGAAGCAATGTTGTGACTTGACTTCCCCAGCCAGCCAGATTATCAGGTATTGGAGTCAGGTTAGGTAACTTCTCTTCTTTATCTTTTATCTTTCCTCTTCATTATCTATTCTGATGTTTTCCTTCATTTAAATGCATATAAGTAATTGTGTATCTTGTGGGTTATAAGTAGATAATCTTAGGTTATAAGTATATAATTAAAATCTCCTTTAAAGATTTTTTTTTTAGGTTTTTGCAGGGCAAATTGGGTTAAGTGGCTTGCCCAAGGCCACACAGCTAGGTAATTACTAAGTGTCTGAGACCAGATTTGAACCCAGGTACTCCTGACTCCAGGGCCAGTGCTTTATCCACTACTACACCTAGCTGCCCCTCCTTTAAAGATTAAAAAAAAAAAGAAAACTTTTGTTGCATTTTTTTTCTTTTAGGCTTTTGCAAGGCAATAGGGTTAAGTGGCTTGCCCAAGGCCACACAGCTAGGTAATTATTAAGTATCTGAAGCCAGATTTGAACTCAGGTAACTCCTGACTCCAGGGCCAGTGCTCTATCCACTGCGCCACCCAGCCGCCCCACATTTATTTTTTAAATTATTTATTATCCCAACTATATGCAAAGATAGTTTTAAACATTCATTTTTTTGTGAAATTTTGAGTTCCACATTTTTCTCCATCCTCTCTCCCCTTGATAGCAAATAACCTGTTATAGACTATAAATGTATAACTATGTTAAAATATATTTCCATTTTAGTCACAATGTGAAAGAAGAATCAGACTAGAAGGGAACAAAAAACCATGAGAGGATAAAAAATACCATGAAGCATAAAACAAAATTTTTAGTTGAAATAATGGTATGCTTGGATTTGCATTTAGACTCCATAGTTCTTTCTCTGAATGTAAAGTTATCACAAATTCTTTGGAATTGTTCTTTGATTATTTTACTGCTGAGGAAGGCTAAGACCATCATGGTTGATCATCACAGTGTTGCTGATAAGGTGTACAATGCTCTCCTGGTTCTGCTCACTTCACTGTGCATCAGTTTATGTCTTTTCACATTTTTTGAAGTCCAACTATTCATGATTTCTTACAAAACAATACTACTGGGGCGGCTAGGTGGCCCAGTGGATAGAGCACTGGCCCTGGAGTCAGGAGGACCTGAGTTCAAATTTGATTTCAGACACTTAAAAATTACTTACTTATGAGATCTAGGGCATGTTACTTAACCCCATTTCCTTGCAAAAAACAAAAAACAAGGCAGAAAAAAACAAAACAATACCATTCCACCCTATAGGACAATTTGTTTAGCCATTTCCCAGTTGATGGATATCCCTTCAATTTCTATTTCTTTGCCACTATAAAAAGAGCTGGTATAAATATTTTTGTACATGTGTATCTTTCCCCCTTTTTAATGATCTCCTTAGGTTACAGACTTAGTTGTGGTATTGCTAGATCAAAGATTATGTACATTTATTTTGCCCTTTGGGTGAAGGTTCCAGATTTCTCTCCAGAATGGTTGGATCAGTTCACAGCACCATCAGCAATGCATTAGTGTCCCAATTTTCCCCTCCAACATTCAGCATTTTCCTTCTTTGTCATATTTGCAAATCTGATAGGTGTGAGATGGTACCTCAGAGTTTCTTAATCTGCCTTTAACTTATTAATAATGATTTAGAGCATTTTTTCATTTCACTATTCCTTTAATTTCTTCATCTGAAAATTGTTGCTATCATTTTGACCATTTTTGTCAATTGGGGAATGACTTGTATTCTTATAAATTTTACTCAGTTTTCTATGTGTTTTAAAAATGACTTTCTTATTAGAAATGCTAGCTGTATGGGGTGGCTAGGTGGTGCAGTGGCTAAAGCACTGGCCCTGGAGTTAGGAGTACCTGGGTTCAAATCCAGTCTCAGACACTTATTAATTACCTAGCTGTGTGGCCTTGGGCAAGCCACTTAACCCCATTTGCCTTGCAAAAAAAAAACTAAAAAAAAAGAAATGCTAGCTGTAAAAATTATTTCCCAAGTTTCTGTATTCTTTCTAATCTCATTTTATTTTTATTTATGCAGAAACTTTTTAATTTAATGAAATCAAAATTATCCATTTTGTAATTTATAATGTTTTCTGGCTCATTTTATTATAAATTCCTTTCCTTTACATTGATCTGACAGATATATTCCTTGTTCTCCCAATTGGCTTATACCCATTTTGACTTTATCTTGGAATAGAGATGTTGGTCTATAGCTAGTTTATGACATTGTTTTCCAATTTTTCCAGCAGTTTTTATTAAAAACTAAGTTCTTATCCAAGAAACTGGAGTCTTTGTATTCATCAAACAGTAGATTACTATAGTCATTTACTACTGTTTATTTTGTACTCAATCTATTCCACTGATCTACTACTCTAATCATTGGCCACTACCAAAAGTTTTCATATCTGTTGCTTTATAATATAGTTTTAGAATTAATTTTCTTTTTTCTTTTTTATTAAAGATTTTATTTATTTTGAGTTTTACAATTTTCCCCCCAATCTTATTCCTTCCCCCCACCCCCTACAGAATGCAGTTTGTCAGTCTTTACATTATCTCCATGGTATACATTGATCCAAATTGAGTGTGATGAGAGAGAAATCATATCCTTAAGGAAGAAATATAAAGTATAAGAGATAGCAAATTCAGACAATAAGATATCAGTTTTTTTTTTCTAAATTAAAGGAAATAGTCCTTGAACTTTGTTCAAACTCCACGGCTCTTTATCTGGATATAGATGGTATTCTCCTTTGCAGAGAGCCTAAAATTGTCCCTGATTGTTGCACTGATGGAATGAGTGAGTCCATCAAGGTTGATCATTGCTCCCATATTGCTGTTAGGGGTATACAGTGTTTTTCTGGCTCTGCTCATCTCACTCAGCCTCAGTTCATGCAAATCGCTCTAGGCTTCCCTGAATTCCCATCCCTCCTGGTTTCTAATAGAACAATAATGTTCCAAGACTTACATATACCATAATTTGCTAAGCCATTCCCCAATTGAAGGACATTTACTTGATTTCCAATTCTTTGCCACCACAAACAGGGTTGCTATGAATATTTTATACAAGTAGTGTTTAAACTTAGTAATGGTTTTGCTGGATCAAAGGGTATGCAAATTTTTGTTGCCCTTTGAGCTTAGTTCCAAATTTCTCTCCAGAAAGGTTGGATGAGTTCACAGCTCCACCAACATTGTAATAGTGTTCCAGATTTCCCACAACCCTTCCAACAATGATCATTATCCTTTCTGGTCATAATGGCCAATCTGAGAGGTGAGGTGGTACCTCAGAGAAGCTTTAATTTGCATTCTCTAATAATTAATGATTTAGAGCAATTTTTGATATGACTAAGGATTGCTTTGATCTCCTCATCTGTAAATTGCCTTTGCATATTCTTTGACCATTTGTCAATTGGGGGATGGCTTTTTTTTTAAAAAAAAATATGACTCAGTTCTCTGTATATTTTAGAAATGAGTCCTTTGTCAGAAATATTAGTTGTAAAAATTGTTTTCCAGTTTACCATATTTCTTTTGATCTTGGTTACAGTGGTTTTGTGCAAAAGCTTTTTAATTTAATGTAATTGAAATCATCTAGTTTGTTTTTAGTGATGTTCACCATCTCTTCCTTAGTCATAAACTGCTTCCATTTCCATAGATCTGACAGGTAAACTAGTCCTTGATCTTCTTATTTGCTTATAGTATTGTTTTTTATGTCTAAATCCTGTATCCATTGATCTTAGCTTGGTATAGGGTATGAGGTGTTAGTCTAATCTAAGTTCCTTCCATACTAAATTCCAATTTTCCTAGAAGTTCTTTTTCAAAGAGAGACTTTTTATCCCAATACCTGGACTCTTTGGGTTATCAAATAGCAGATTACTATAATTGTTTCCTGCCATTGCACCTAGTTTATTCCACTGGTCCACCACTCTATTTTTTTAGCTAATACCAGACAGTTTCGATGACTGATGCTTTGTAATATAATTTTACATCAGGTAGGGCTAAGCCACCTTCTTTTGCACTTTTTTTTCATTAAATCCCTGGAAATTCTTGACTTTTTATTTTAGAATTAATTTTCATTAATTCCCTTGATATTCTTGATCTATTCCTCCAGATAAATTTTGTTACTATTTTTCTAGCTCCATACATAATATAATTTTTTGATAGTTTGATTGGTAAGGAACTGATTAAGTAATTTATTTTAGGTAGAATTTTCATTATTTTATATTAGATTGGTCTACCCATGAACAATAAATATTTTTTCCAATTATTTAGATCTGATTTTATTTGTGTAAAAAGTGTTTTGCACTTGTGTTCATAAAGTTTCTCAGTTTGTTTTGGTAGTTAAACTTCCAAGTATTTTATGTTTTCTAGAGTCATTTTATTTTATTTTTTTTTTGCAAGGCAGTGGGGTTAAGTGACTTGCCCAAGGTCACACAGCCAGGTAATTATTAAGTGTCTGAGGTCGTATTTGAACTCAGGTCCTCCCAACTCCAGGGTTCGTACACTATTCCACTGTGCCACCTTGCTGCCTCTCTGTAGTCTCTTTAAATGGAGTTTCTTTTTCTTTCTTTTTCTTCTGGACTTTGTTGGTACTATATAGAAATGCTGATGATGAGGATTAGTTTTATATATTACAGCTTTATTAAAGTTGCTATTTTTTTCAAGTAGTTTTTTAGTTGATTTTCTTGAATTCACTAAATATACCATAATATCAACTGAAAAGAGTGAAAGTTTTACTTGCTCATTGCCTATTCTGAAACTTTCAATTTCTTTTTCATCTCATTGCTAAAGCTAACATTTCAATTACAATATTGAATAATAGTGGTGAAAACAGGCACCATTTTTTCACCCTTAATCTAATTGGAAATGCTTCTAACATCCTTATTTCAGATGCTGCTTGTGGATGATTTTATATAGATACTGCTCATCATTTTTTTTTTCTATTAAAGATTTTATTTGAGTTTTACAATTTTTCTCCCAATCTTACTCTTCCCCCCCCCCACGGAAAGCAATCTGTCAGTCTTTACTTTGTTTCCATGATGTACATTGATCAAAATTGAGTGTGATGAGAGAGAAATCATATCCTTAAGGAAGAAACAAAAAGTCTAAGAGATAACGAGACCAGACAATAATATATCTGGTTTTTTTTTTTCTA
Organism: Macrotis lagotis; assembly: GCF_037893015.1. Classification (NCBI taxonomy): domain Eukaryota; kingdom Metazoa; phylum Chordata; class Mammalia; order Peramelemorphia; family Peramelidae; genus Macrotis; species Macrotis lagotis. Next base: position 93,782,357 of record NC_133666.1, read on the forward strand.
AATTAAAGGGAATTGTCTTGAACTTTGTTCAAACTCCACAGCTCCTTATCTGGATACAGATGGCACTCTCCATTGCAGACAGCCCAAATTGTCCCTGATTGTTGCACTGATGGAATGAGTGAGTCCATCAAGGTTGAACATCACCCCCATGTTGCTGTGAGCATGTACAGTGTTTTTCTGGTTCTGCTCATCTCGCTCAGCATCAGTTCATGCAAATCTCTCCAGGCTTCACTGAATTCCCAGCCCTCCTGGTTTCTAATAGAACAATAGTGTTCCATGACATACATATACCACAGTTTGCTGAGCCATTCCCCAATTGAAGGACATTTACTTGATTTCCAAATCTTTGCCACCACAAACAGGGCTGCTATGAGTATTTTTGTACAAGTGATGTTTTTACCCTTTTTCATAGACCCAGTAGTGGTATTGCTGGGTCAAAGGGTATGCTCATTTTTGTTGCCCTCTGGGCATAGTTCCAAATTTCTCTCCAGAAAGGTTGGATGAGTTCACAGCTCCACCAACAGCGTAATAGTGTTCCAGATTTCCTACAACCCTTCCAACAATGATCATTATCCTTTCTGATCATATTGGCCAATCTGAGAGGTGTGAGTTGCTACCTCAGAGAAGCTTTTAATTTGCATTTCTCTATTAATTAATGATTTAGAGCAATTTTTCACATAGGTATGGATTGCTTTGATCTCCTCATCTGTAAATTGCCTTTGCATGTCCTTTGACCATTTGTCAATGGGGGAATGGCTGTTTGTTTTGAAAATATGACTCAGTTCTATGTATATTTTAGAAATGAGTCCTTTTTCAGAATCATTAGTTGTAAACATTGTTTCCCAGTTTACTACATTTCTTTTGATCTTGGTTACAGTGGTTTTATCTGTGCAAAAACTTTTTAATTTAATCTAATGGAAATCATCTAGTTTGTTTTTGGTGATGTTCTCCATCTCTTCCTTAATCATAAACTGTTCCCCTTTCCATAGATCTGACAGGTAAACTAGTGCTTGATCTTCTAATTTGCTTATAGTATTGCTTTTTATGGCTAGATCCTGTAACCATTTGGATCTTATCTTGGTAAAGGGTGTGAAGTGTTGGTCTAATCTAAGTGTCTTCCATACTAACTTCTAACTTTCCCAGCAGTTTTTATCAAAGAGAGAGTTTTTATCCCAATAGCTGGACTCTTTGAGTATATCAAGCAGCAGATTACTATAATCATTTCCTGCTAATACACCTCATCTATTCCACTGATCCACCACTCTGTTTCTTAGCCAATACCAAACAGTTTTGATGACTGATGCTTTATGATATAATTTTAGATCAGGTAGGGCTAAGCCCCCTTCTTTTGCACTTTTTTTTTTATTAAATTCCTGGAAATTTTGACTTTTTATTTCTCCATATGAATTTACTTACAACTTTTTCTAACTCATTAAAGTTTTTTTGGAATTTTGATTGGTAGGGCACTAAACAGGTAGTTTAGTTTTGGTAGAACTGTCATTTTTATTTTATTAGCTCTACCTATCCATGAGCAGTTGCTATGTGCCCAGTTATTTAAATATAATTTAATTTGTGTGAGAAGTGTTTTATAATTGTTTTCAAAAGGTTTCTGACTCTGTCTTGGCAAATATAGACTCCCAGGTATTTTACATTGTCTGAGGTTACTTTGAATGGGATTTCTCTTTCTAGCTCTTCCTGCTGTATCTTGCTAGACATATATAGAAAAGTTGAGGATTTATGAGGGTTTATTTTATAACCTTCAACTTTGCTAAAATTGCTAATTGTTTCCAGTAATTTTTTGGATGATTTCTTGGGATTCTCTAGGCAGACCATCATGTCATCTGCAAAGAGTGAGAGTTTTGTTTCTTCCTTCCCAATTCTAATCCCTTCAATTTCTTTTTTCTTCTCTAATTGTTGAAGCTAACATTTCTAATACAATATTGATTAGTAGTGGTGAAAATGCACCCCTGATCTTATTGGGAATGCCTCTAGCATCTTCCAAATGAATAAGATTTTATTTAAGATTTTTGTATCTATATTCATCAGGGAAATAGGTCTATAATTTTCTTTCTCTGTTCCATTATATCAGGGCAGTTTTCCATCACTAGATCCTGTAATATTAAGTCCAGGCTTTTTTTCTCTTCCATGTTTTCAGGAAGTCCAATAATTCTCAGGTCGCCCCTCCTCGACCTATTCTCGAGGTCAGTGGTTTTGCTGATGAGGTATTTTACATTTTCTTCTATTTTTTTCTGTTCGTTGATTTTGTTCAACAGACTCTTGCTGTCTCATGAAGTCATTAGCTTCTGCAGATTCCATTCTTTTTTTTAGGGAGGAGTTTTCTTCATTAACCTTTTGCAACTCCTTTTCCAATTGGTCACTTCTACTTTTGAAAGAGCTTTCCATTTGACCAACTGAGGTTTTGAGTGAATTATTTTCTTTTTGCATTTATCAAATTGAGAGATTTATTCTCATTTTGTATTTGTCCAATTGTATTTTTTAATGATTTGTTTTCTTGTTGCAAGGTATTGTCTCTCCCAAATTGTTTAGTTGATTTTTAAACTCCTTATTTCTTCAAGGAAGTCTTTATGTGCTAGAGAGCAGGTTATATTCTCCTCAGAGGTTCTAGTTCTCCCTGAATTAGGGTCTTTTCCTTCCAAGAATTTTTCTATGGATCCACCTTTCCACTGACCTTTCTTCATTTTGCTAAGACTGTGTGTTATGGAGGGGGGCTGCGTCACAGGGGTTTGGTGTTGGGATTGCTAGAGGCTTTACTCACTGAGTGAAGTTTCTCTCGCTGGCCAGTAGGAGGTGCTGGTTGCTTTCTCTGGAGTGTCTGTGACCTTGATTGAGGCCTTCTCCCTTAGCTTGAAGGGAGGGGTTGAAGCTATTGAATCCTTTTGCCTTAAATCATTGGTGGGCCTCACCCTGGGGTGAGGTCATCCCTCTCCCTATTGTCAGCTGGGCTGGTTCTTCTGCTCACACAGCTGTGCCTGAGGCAGAAGTAGTCTGCAATTTTTTTGTTCTGGGAAGAGGCCTCAGAGGCTATGGAGGCATGGACTCAAGAGTTCCTCAGACCAGTGGAGCCTAGGGATGGTGTGCACAGCTCTCCTGCACCTGGAACTCTCCCCTCAGTCCTATTGGCAAGCTCCAGAGGGTGAGTGCCAACACCATTGCCTCTACTCCCTAATTGACTCAAGCCCCCATGGTCTAGCTCCACTACTGATCCAGTTGGTCTGTCTCTCCGGCCCTCAAGCTCCCCTGCTGCATTTCAGCTGCTAATCTGGCTGATCTGGAGCTGATCCTCCCTCTGAGCAGGGACTCAAGGGCAAGAACTCACCCAGGACTGTGGAAGACAAATCCTGAGGTAGATGTTCTTTCTCCTGGCTTTTCTTTCTGGGTTTTGTGGGTCGGATTTCTGTTAAGAGGTTTGTTTCATATGATAGATGGGGAAAGATCAGGAGACTTTGGAAGTGTGCCTGTCTTATCTCTGCCATCTTGGCTGTAATTCCAGCACTTTTCCTTTTTGATACTGATAATTTGCCATCTTGGCCGGAAGTCAGAATCAAAAATCTACTGCTCATCATTTCAAGGAAAACCCCACTTATTCCTGTGTAATTTTTTTTATTTAGGGCAACAGGGGTTTAGTGACTTGCCCAAGGTCACACAGCTAGGCAATTATTAAGGGTCTGAGACCGGATTTGAACTCAGGTACTACTGATTCCATGGCTGGTGCTATATCCATTGCACCATTTAACTGGCCCCCTGTGTAGTATTTTTAATAGAAATGGGTGCTGTATTTTTTCCAAAAGCTTTTTCAGCATCTATTGTAATGATTTCTGCTGACTGACTATGATTTGTTTTATATTATTTTTGATATTATCAATTATGCTGATAGTTTCCCTAATATTTAACCAATCCTGTATTCAGGAATAAAACCTTTCTAATGATAGTGTTTTAGCCTAAATCAAACTAACATCACAAAAATCATACTTTAACATTGGTTAGTTAATACTACGTTTTTCAGATGAATAAATGTCAATTCAGTCAGTAAGATTGAATGAATATGGCAACTCCCTGCACATAAGGGATAATGAATCAAATTTAACTCAGCTTTTCAAACCTAGGAGTCTGAAAGGATGGTAGAGAGAGAATTGGTGTATGCTATTTTTTGTTGGCGGTTACTGTGAACTCAGTGCATCTTCTGAGGCTGAGATGGAACAAAGTATGGATCTCTGCTACTTGTCCTATCAATTGACACTAAGAAATTACAGGTTCCTCACCTTTGTTTCATGGAATATCTTATACCAAATTCTCTAATCCAGTGCCTACTAAATTTTGTGTGATCCTCACTGTGACTTCTCAGTACTTCAATTCTTTCTGACATTTTGGGATATTATATTCTAGGGCCTTTCATTTTGGTGTTTCAGGAGATGATCACTTGACTCTGTATTTCTTCTTCGACTTATGATTCTAAATCATCTGAGTAGTTTAATTTGAGAATTTCTTGAAATGTATATTCTAGAATCATTTTCTTTGGTCAGTAGTTTTCAGATAGTCCAAGGATTCTTAAATTATCTCCCCACTGACCTATTTTCCAGATCCAGATCCAGATAGGATACCTTACATTTTCTTCTATCTTTTTAGTTCATTTTCTTTTATTTATTGTTGTGTCATTATTTTCAATTTAGTACCTATTCATTTTTAGGGAGACTATTGCTTCAGGTAAAGTTTTGAACCTTTCATTCCAGGTGGTTATCTTTCCAAAACTTTTGTCCATAGTTTTCCTTTCTTTTCCAATTTTCCTCTGCCCCACTTAAATTTGATTTTAAAATCATTTTTACTCTTAAAAAAACAGAGATTTCATTCTTCCAGGGATTCTAATTATTCTTTTACCCATGCTATGTTTTTCTTTGAAGCTTTGCTCACATAGGCTTTGCTTTGTTTTGGAGTCATAATTTCTTTTGGACTTGCGTCTTGGAATGTCCATGTCATCATAATAGCTTTGTATAGTAGAATTTTTATTTACTTTTTTTTCTTGCTTATTCTTCCTTGGCCTCTTTGTTGGACTTGGCTCTATACTTCTGGAAAAAAATGTTTGAGCTGAGTTGTTGTCCTCAGGTTCTTCTGCTTTCTTGGATTATTCCAGGATCTCAGGACAGCTCAGGTTGGTGTCCTGTGTACTTTAAGCACTCCGCAAAGTGTTCTGATCCGGGGAAAAGTCTGGTTACTGCTTTCTGGGTCTGAGCTCTGCAGTTATTTGACCTATGTTTTGATCTGCATACTGCTCCTGTTGACTTGCCCTAGTTAGAATAAACTGATCCTGACTTATAGCCACTGTCAGTTGGAAAGCTCTGCATGTTTGAAGTGACAAAACTAGTCTCTCCTTTGACCTGGAATTCCTCTCTTGGTTACTTTTATACTAGACTGAAAGCTATAACAGAAAATCCTTGAACAGCTGGGTCAAAGCTATACAAGTCATTGTTTGATTCTGAACCCAGTACATAACTTCCAACCATTCCTTATGCTGGAATGCCACTCTGATGTACAAGATTCTTCTTTAGTCTGCACTATGAGTGTGAATGACTTGGTTAGTGAATGACAACTCTGTATACATCTGGGATTTTGTTTTACCCTGATACAAAAACCTCAATCCTTTTTCAACTGATATTCTCTATGTGGGCATACTCCTGGACAGACCCCATCTGCTGACTTAAGCTATAAATATGATTATGATTTTTTTCCTAATCAGGATTTCTTGTGGTACATTTTCTAGATCTCTGAGGAATAGTTGTTTTGGAGAACTTCTACTATACTTTCCCTACTCTGTCTACTATTTTAAGTCTAGATTTTAATTGTAACTTTTAACTAATTAACACAGCATTCTAAAATGTCACCCTTTTTTCTGAACTACTAATATCTTTCAAAACTTTAATATATGCCTTAAGTTTTTACTTGGATTTTCAGCATAAAATGAATTTCACTATTTATAACAGTGATGGGAATGCCTAGTAATACACCGTTATATTCATATATAAATGAATGAACATTCATATAAATTGAATACCATATATATATATATGAATATAATAATGTATTGCATCATATTTTATTTTATGTTATCTATATGAATTATATGTATACACTCATATGAAATGTTACATTTATATTTCTTCTAATTGTTTATTAAATTTCTAGTTCTATGAAAAATTTTTTTCTTCAATTTTCAGTGGAATAAAACTTTCTTCAAATGAAGATCAATGGAAGCCTGTTGAATTTTCCCTACAATAAAAATTCTATTTTTATTCCTATAATAATGAAATTTATGGAATATTAAATGATCACAAGCATAAAAGCCTTTGTTGATTATAAAGGAAATTTTAAAAGAAATTAAAATTTAAAAAAAAAGTAAAATTCAGTATCTTAGATCTCAACTGCCTGAACACAATGAAAGGCAAAGGAGTAGTACACAACACTCCAATTATAGTGCTGATAATTATTATTTTCTTTACAACAATGGGAGAAGAGGGGTAAAAAGAACAGCTAGTTGCCCTGTAGTCAGTATTGCCTGAGTTCAAAAATCTACCCTTAGATATTCACTAGCTCTGTGGCCCTGTACTATTCTTTGCCTCAGTTTTCTCATCTATGAAATGAGGATCATAATAGCATCCCATTTCATAGCATTTTTTGAAGATCAAATAAAATAATATTTATAAAGCATTTACCACAATGCCTTGTATTTAAGTGCTTAATAAGTCTTTAATAAATGCTTGTGCCCCTCCCCTTCTTTGAGAGAAAATATGATCATAGAATATGACAGAAAGAAAAACACCTATAGATCATTAATGTTAATGGAATTAAATCACCTACAAAAATGAAGATGAATCAATGATGTCATTTATAGGAGATTCACATGTTCACATGTCAATTAAAATGCTTTAAATAAATCCAGAAAAACAGAGGTAGAAATGAGGGTTTCAAATAAAATGAGTGAAAAGTTCATGATTAAAAAAAGATAGACAGGGAAATTGTATTATGCCTTAAACCACCATCTATGATAAAAATCAATGAAAAATACTGTGTTTGAGTACTTAACAAATGGCAAAGTATTTAAATTTCTAATTTAAGTATCCAAAAAAATGTTAATTGAACTACAAAGAGTAGTTGATAGCATAATAGTTATTCGGAACTTTAATTTGTTCTTTTCAGATTTAGATAAATATAAGAAAAATACAAAGAAAGAAGTTAAAGATCTGAATAAAAGGTTTCAAGAGTTTGATATAATAAACCTGTTGCCTGTTAAATGGAAATCTCATATAAAATTTACATATTTCTCACCTTGCATGTAATTTTTACCAGTCTCAATCATCATGTGCTGATTAGTTTTATAAAACATTTTTTCCCTCTTTCATAGAAAATTCTTTTCCAGGAAGAAAAGTTTATCTTAGTAGTAGAGTTAGAAGGGACATTTTAGAGATGTAAATCTAGAAACAAAAAATAGCAATGAAAATTTTATATTGAAACAGAACTCTATAATCTTGTATTTAAAAATTTGTATCGGGGTGGCTAGGTGGCGCAGTGGATATAGTATCGGCCCTGGAGTCAGGAGGACCTGAGTTCAAATGTGACCTCAGACACTTAATAATTACCTAGCTGTGTGTGGCCTTGGGCAAGCCACTTAACCCAATTGCCTTGCAAAAAAAAAAAAACCTAAAAAAAAACTTGTATCAAATCATTGCTTGTATTTTCTGTTTTATTCATGTAACAGGAGGAACACAGAGATTACCTCGTGCCATTGGTATGGCTCTGGCAAAGGAAATGATCTTCTCTGCTCGTGTATTAGATGGCCAGGAAGCAAAATCAATTGGATTGATCAGCCATGTTTTAGAACAGAATGAAACAGGGGATGCTGCCTACAGGAAGGCATTAGCCCTAGCAAGAGAATTTTTGCCACAGGTATTTCTGGTTATAATTTGTTGTTGTTTTATATTAGATAAAATAATTAATAAAAATAGCAAACAAATTTACTGGGAATGTGAGCTCACTAAAAGAAAAGTTCTTTTAAGTTGTGAAATAGATGATGTGTCAGTTTAACAAAAAATTCTATTTCTCTCTTGTGATCTTACTCTTTCATTTTTTTCCTCTCATTATTCAATACACATACCTTATACTTTAAGATATTAATATTCTCATTTTCATAAAAAGGAACAGATGATTTTAGTAAGATTTAAAATTTAATATCCTGTTCTACCTACTCATGATGAAATTCATTAATTCTTCAATTGGTTCTTGGAGTTTTGTTTATTGGCTTCATATTCTAAATATTAATATTAAATCTGCATAAATTTTAATTATTCAGTTTTTAAAGAAACTACATGTATTTGTGTTTTCCTTATTATAGCAATTTGTTGATACACAGTCATTATTTGGCACACCCTCTAAAATGACCCCTAACTTCTATCTTTGTAGAAATTGTAATTGGTTCAAAAACGTAACACTAAATAGAAAATATTTAATAAAAAGAAATGGTACAGTACACCCAATGATTTTTTCAAAGCTTTGTATATTACTTCACTACTATCTCTGAGGAAGAAGTATCCTTATTCCTTAACAAATTGTATCCTTTCTTACTCTTTCTGGGGCTTTTTTCCTCCATAATTTCCCTTTCCATACTTTTCTGGAGTCTCCAGAACTTTTCTACCACCTACCTAATTTTAAAAAGTTTTTATTGAAGAAATAGATAATTGATTTGCTTTTTTAGTGAGAGCTCTGCTATCTTGGCTTTGTTTACTAAAGCATTTAGTAAATCCACAGTGGGTCACATAAAATCGCTCTATGGCGTTTGGGATACATTTTGGACAGCCCTGGTCTATATCTTTATATTGGTATAGAAGACTCTCTGTATTTATTCTGGCTTACTTTTTTTAGCTTTTTCATACTGCTTCTCACATGTATTTTTGTCTGTAGCAAAATAGACTATTAGTTATTCCCTGTATATTCTACTTGCTTTCCATATCTCCATGCTGTCTCTCTCTTTTTTTTAGGTTCTTTTTGGTTTGTTTGGTTTTTTGCAAGGCAAATGGGGTTAAGTGGCTTGTCCAAGGCCACACAGCTAGGTAATTATTAAGTGTCTGAGGCCGGATTTGAACTCAGGTGCTCCTGACTCCAGGGCCGGTGCTCTATCCACTGCACCACCTAGCCACCCCCATGCTGTCTCTTAATGTTTTTTCTTCACTTTGAATACCAATAACTGATGATTATATGTATTGCTATAAAATATTCAGTGTTTTTCTTTTGAGCTTCAATAATCCTGTGAGGTAGAAAATTTTTGGTGGAGGGACTGAGCATTGTAAGTAACAGATCTGAGTGAAGAAACATATTGCCTCTATGAGTCTACTCATTGATCAACAAACATTTATTAAATGCCTGTTACATGCCACGCACTATCTAAATATACCTTTGGAATATAAGCAGTAGCAGAAAGAGAAAGAAGTCATTAGCATTTAGTAAAATCTTCTTGCAGAAGGCACAGTTTTAGCTTGGATTTTAACTGAAGGAAGTTCAGAAAATCAGGAGAATAGTATAGAGATTAGGAGGGAGAGAATTTCAGTCCTAGTGAGATGGACAGAACTGGGTCAGATTTGCCCAGAGTTAGGTGATAGAATGTCATATGGAAGACTTAACAGCAAAAAGACCAGGATTACAGAATTGTGGAATATGGGGGTAGGGTGAGAGAGGTTGGAGGGGTAAAGTGTAAGAAGATTGAAAAGTAAGAAAATCCACAAATAACTAGAGTAAATCTCCCTTCCAATTGGACATCCTATATACCAATGATAGGACTGTTTTACCTCATGTGATATTAATAGAGGATGGTTGTTATTCTTAGTAGTTTTCAAAGAGTCTTGCATACTTTTAACATATTCATGGAAGACAATTTATTGAAGGAAGAATCTTTAAGGCAGCTTTTTACTCTACCATATCAAATGCTTTTATGATTCTAAAGACCTAAGATCTTTTATTATCTTTATATACAATTTGTAGAAGTGGAAAAGTAGATCTGTGAATTAATAGTTACTGGGATTTATGTTTATATCTACATATCTACATACATACACATGTATACATGTAAATATATACTTACATACCTATACTTATATGTATGTATGTATATGTGTGTATATATATGTATGTATCTTTTTTGTATCATTAAGGTGATTTTCCTCAGGAACTTAAATCATTTTGTTGCCAGAGAGATTTGGTATCACCAAATTTAAGATTGAAAATTGGTGAAAGTAAATGAATTCATATACATTCCTGGGATTTAAAACTGCTCAGGATTTATTATAGAAGCCTACAAAATGTATAGCTTAAAACTTTTTCTCCTCCTGGAGAAGCAGTAAGAATTTTGAGGACAGTCTAGGCAAGGAGAGAGAGAGACAGAGGATATAGACAGCCATAAGGACTGGTTTAGCTCAGCTACATAGCATAGGGGCCCATTGTTCTACAGTAGGCTTAGGCTAGGAACACATGACCTAAGAAAGATAACCATCCTTGCAAGGTGAAGATAAAGTGAAGAAGAGCAAAAATGGGGTGCTGCTTCTTTTAAATGCACTTCTGTAATGGGTTGGTCAAGAGTAGCACTTGGGGTGTGGTTTAGCACCTGGTTCCAGATATTCTCCAATAGGTAAGCTATTGGTCCTTCCTGTCCCAATGTGCATGACCTCTAAGTCTAACATGTCATTTCCTGTCACACCAGCACAAGCCTAACCCATCAGTAGCTAAGGTCAGGTAGCTAGAAACCAGAAGCTGGAGGAAGGGGAACAGAAGCTGGGGAAAGGGAATAAACCAAGGCTACTCCCATCCTGTAATGGAGTCACTTTGAACAACAGAGTTCCCCAGATAGGCACAAATAATATTTTTCCTTCCACAAAATTTGTTTCTAATCACAACCCTGTATCAATTTGATCTTTGAAGTATCTTGACAATCACCTCCATAATAAATATCTTTAAATTGTATTTGATCCAGTTCAGCTTTTTATTCTCATCTCTGTTTTCTTATTGGCATTTCTTACTTCTTCATTGCATAAAGGAAATATATTAAAACCTAAATGTGGTAATTCCATTATCTTTTGTGGTGAAGGCTTTGTTACAAAAATCTTGATAAGATTTATTTCACATTTTATTTGTTGTCCTTCCACTTTGGATTGTCAGCATAATTTATTTGTCTCTGAATTTTCTGCAAAGTTGGAAAACAACTTTGTTTGTCCACTTCATTACTGCTTGCTATTTTTAAGAATATTTTGGATAGAATGTTCAGAAAACCCACCAAAAGGGACTTCCAACCAAGATGACAGAGAGAAGATAGGTACTGTGCTAAGGTCTCTTGATCTTCCCTCATATATAATATGAAACAAGCCTCTTAACAGAAATTTGATCAACAAAATCCAGAAAAAGAAGCTAAGAGAAGAACATCTACCTCAAGGTCTGTCTTCGGAGATCATGGATGAGCCGGGGCCAGAAAGCAGAGAACCTGGCAGGAAGGGTGAGACCCGGACTAACCTAGGAAAAGCCTTGTGGGAGCTGCGGTCCAAGAGCCAACTGGGGTGTGGAGGATTTGGCTGTGGGACTGACTGTCTGGGGCACTCCCACATGGCTAGAGGGCAAGTTCCAGTGTGGAGAGTTGCAGACATCAATCAGCTGGGCTTCTGTGATCTGGAGGACCTTAGACTCCATATCTTCATTTCAGGTGAACCCTCTTCCCAGAACAAACACAGTAACAGTGCCCCCTGCTCAGGCGTGGGCAGCAGAGCTCCCTCAACTGTGAATAGAGAGAATAATTACCTTGGCCCCGGGCATAGCCTGCATTATTCAAGAATAAAAATATTCAGCAGCACCACCCACACCGTCCAGGCCAATGGAAAGGGTCTCAAAGCAAGGTCACAGACACTCCAGAGAAGGCAATCAGCACCCCCTACTGGCCCAGCCCACTTGGAATTAATAAACTCAGTGAGTAAAGCTTCTAGGGATCCCAACACCAAATCTCTGTGAACCAGACCCACCCCTCAACACAAGATCTTAGGAAAATGAAGAAAGTTTAGTGGAAAAGGAGGTCCACAGAAAAATACCCAGAAAGTAAAGACCTTAACTCAGAGAGATCTGTGACCTCTGAGGAGAATATAATTTGTCTCCAGCCAAGAAAGACTTCCTTGGGGAGGCTAGGTGGCACAGTGGATAAAGCACCAGCCCTGGAGTCAGGAGTTCCTGGGTTCAAATCTGGTCCCTGACACTTAATAATTACCTGGCTGTGTGGCCTTGGGCAAGCCACTTAACCCTATTTGCTTTGCAAAAACCTAAAAAAAAAAAAGGAATACATTGATCCCCTCCAGAAAGGGATCCCAAAATGAAAATACCATTGTGGCCACATATTCCAGAACTATCAGATAAAAGAGAAAATCCTGCAAGCATCCATAAAGAAACAATGTAGATACTAGGGAGCCACAGTAAGGATTACAAAGGACCTGGCTGGATTAGCATTAAGGGATCTAAGGACCCAGAATGCAATATTCCAAAAAACAAGGGAGCTTGGAATGCAGCCAAGAACTCAGAATGATTTAAAAACAATACCTCCTTAAAAAAGGGAGACAGTGAAGAGATGGGAAGATGAAGGAGACTGAACGGGTAAATCTCATTACATTAAGAGGTACAAAGGACCTATTGCAATAGAGGGGAAGAAGGGAGGAGGTGAGAATAACCTGAATCTTACTGTCATCAGATTTGGCTTAAAGTTAACATACATACACTCAGTTAAGTTAAGAAACTTATTTTACTTTCCAAGTATTAAAGGGGCCAGAGAGGATGGGAGGAAAAGGGGAACTTGCAGAAGGAAGGGAAGGAATAAGGGGCAAAGGGAAAGGTAAAAGAAAGGGGAGGGGGTGAACATAGGAGGGCAAACACACTAAAGGTGGTGGTATTCAGAAACAAAATACCAGGGAATATGGATAAAGTGGAAAAAATACAAACAGAGGAATGATAACATAGAGGGCAATAAAGAGTTAGTGATTATAACTTTGGATGTGAATGGGATTAACTCTCCCTTAAAACATAAGTGAATAGCAGAGTGGATTAAAAACCAGAATCCTACAATATGCTGCTGACAAGGAACTCATCTGAAGCAGAGTAAAGGTATAGAGTAAAGGTAAAAGGTTGGAGCAAAATATATTTGCTTCAGCTAAAGTGAAAAAAGCAGGGGTAGCAATCTTTCTCTCAGACAAAGCAGCTGCAAAAATAGATATTGTTAAAAGAGATGAGGAAGGAAACTATATCCTCCTGAAAAGTACTATAGACAATAAACTAATTTCAATACTACATATATAAGCACTCAGTGGAATAGCATCCATATTCTTAGAGGAGAAGTTGAAGGAATTACAGGAAGACACAGACAGCAAAACTCTACTGGTGGGAGACCTCAACCTCCCACTCTCAGATTTAGATAAATCTAACCATAAAATAAACAAGAAGGAAGTTAAGGAGGTAAATAGATTGTTAGAAAACCTAGACATGATAGACCTATGGAGAAAATTGAATGGGCATAGGATATAAAGGGATATACTTTTTTTTTTCCTACAGTACATGACATTCACGCAAAAATTAACCATGTACTAGGGCATAAAAACCTAATAATAATTGCAGAAAGGCAGAAGTAGTGAATACCTCTTTCTCACATCATAATGCAATAAAAATCATATGCAATATTGGGCCAGGGAGATATAGACCCAAAACTAATTAGAAGCTTAATAACCTCATTTTAAAGGATGAGTAGATCAAACACCAAATTATAGAAAGAATTAGTTATTTCATCCTAGATAATGACAGTAATGAGTCAACATACCAAAGCCTATGGTATACACTCAAGGCAGCTGTCAAGGTATATATTATATCTTTAAAAGCTTACACAAATAAATTAGAGAAAGAGGAAATCAATAAACTAAATTGCAATTAAAAATAAAGAACAAATCAAAAACCACCAATTAAATACCAAATTAGAAATTCTAAAAATTAAAGGAGAAATTAATAAAATTGAACATAAGAAAACTGTTGAACTAATAAATAAAACCAAGAGCTAATTTTATGAAAAAACCAATAAAATGATAAATCTCTGGTCAATTTGATTTAAAAAAGAGAAAGAAGAAAACCAAATTGCTAGTATCATAAATGAAAAAGGTGAACTCACCACCATTGAGGAGGAAATTAATAATTCAGTATTGTTTTATCCAACTCTGCCAGACAGTTTGATAATCTAAGTGAAGTGGAAGAATATTTACAAGAATATAAGTTGCCCAGGTTAAATGAAAAGGAAATTAAATTCCTAAATAACTATCTCTGGAAAAGAAATTCAACAAGTCATTGAACTCTCCACAAAAAAATCTCCAGGTCTAGAAGGATTCACAAGTGAATTCCATCAAACATTTAAGGAACAATTTGTTTCAATTCTCTTTAAACTCTTTGGAAAAAATAGGTGAATACAGAACTCTGCCTAACTCTTTTCTATGACACCTATATGGTGCTAATACCTAAACCAGGAAGAATTAAAAATAGAAAGAAAATTATAGACCTATCTCCCTGATGAATATAGATATAAAAAATATTAAATAAAATATTAACAAAATGATTATAGCAAGTTATCACTAGGATAATTCATTATAACCAAGTAGGATTTATTCCCAGGAATGCAGGATTATATTAGGAAAACTGTAAACCTATCAGAAATCATGATTATATCAATAGATGCTGAAAAAGCTTTTGACAAAATACAGCACCCATTCCTACTAAAAACACAAAAGAGAGTGTAGGAATAAATGGATTGTTCCTTAGAATAGTAAGCAGTATCTATCTGAAACCATCAACAAGAATTATGTGCAATAGGGATAGGTTAGAGGCATTACCAATAAGATCAGGGGTGAAACAAGGATGCCCATTATCACTACTACTATTCAATATTGTATTAGAAATGTTAGCTTCAGCAATAAGAGAAGAAAAAGAAATTGAAGGAATTAGAACTGGGAAGGAAAAGACAAAACTCTCACTCTTTGCAGATGACATGAGGGTATACCTAGAGAATCCCAAAAAAATTATCTAAAAAACTGCTAGAAATAATTAGTAACTTTAGTAAAGTCACAGGATATAAAATAAACCCTCATAAATAATCAATATTTCTACATGTGACTAGCAAGATGCAGCAGAAAGAGCTCGAAAGAGAAATCCCATTCAACGTGACTTCAGACAATATAAAATATTTGGAAGTCTACCTGCCAGGGCAGACTTAGAAACTTTTTTTTTTTAGAAATGAACATTAATCCCTAGTAAATTAACTTTTTTTTTGGTTTTTGCAAGGCAATGCAGTTAAGTGGCTTTTCCAAGGGCACACAGCTAGGTAATTATTAAGTGTCTGAGACCGGATTTGAACCCAGGTACTCCTGACTCCAGGGCCAGTGCTATATCCACTGCACCACCTAGCCACCCCCTTGGAAACTTTTTGAAAATAATTACAAAATACTTCTCACACAAATAAAATCAGATTTGAATAACTGGGCAAATATCAACTGCTCATGGATAGACCAAGCTAATGTAACAAAAATTGCAATTCTACCTAAATTGAACTATTTATTTAGTGCCCTACCAATCAAAATTCCAAAAAATTACTTTAATCATTAGAAAAAATGTAAGTAAATTCATATGGAGAAATAAGTCGAGAATTTCCAGGGATTTAATGGGGAAAAAGCATAAAAGAAGGTAACTTAGCCCTACCAGATCTAAAATTATATTATAAAGCATCAGTCATCAAAACTGTCTGGTATTGGCTAAGAAATAGTGATGGATCGATGGAATAAACTAAGTGGAATAGCAGAAAATGATTATAATAATCTGCTTTTTGATAAACCCAAAGAGTTCAGCTATTGGGATAAAAACTCTCTTCAATAAAAACTGCTGGGAAAATTGGAAGTTAGTATGGAAGAAACTTGGATTAGACCAATACCTCACTCCCTATTCCAAGAGAAGATCAAAATGAATACAGGGTGTAGACATAAAAAGCAATATTATAAGCAAACTAGAAGATCAAGGAATAGTTTATCTGTCAGATGTATGGAAAAGGAAGCAGTTTATGACCAAGGAAGAGATGGAGAACATCATTAAAAACAAACTAGACAATTTCAATTACACTTAATTAAAAAGTTTTTGCACAGATAAGACTACTATAACCAGGATCAAAAGAAATGTAGTAAATTGGAAAACAATTTTTACAACTAGTATTTCTAAGGACTCATTTCTAAAATATACAGAGAACTAAGTCAAATTAAAGAAAAAGTCATTCCCCAATTGACAAATAGTCAAAGGATATGCAAAGGCAATTTACAGATGAGAAAATCAAAGAGATCCATAGTCATATGAAAAATTTCTCTAAATCATCTACTTATTAGAGAAATGCAGAGTAAAGTGTCTCTGAGGTACCACCTCACACCTCTCAGACTGGCCAGTATGACCAGAAAGGACAATGATCAATGTTGGAAGGTTTGTGGGAAATCTGGGACACTAATACATTGTTGGTGGAGCTGTGAACCCATACAACCTTTCTGGAGAGCAATTTGGAATTATAACTATAGGGCAACAAAACTGTGCATATCCTTTGATCCAGCAATGCCACTACTGGGTCTATAGCCTGAAGAGATTATGAAAAAGGATAATAACATCAGTTGTACAAAAATACTCATAACAGCCCTGTTTGTAGTAACTAAGAACTGGAAATCAAGTGAATGTTGTAAATCGTGGTATATGTATGTAATGGAATACTATTGTTCTGTTAGAAACCAGGAGGTATGGGAATTCAGGTAAATCCGGGAGAATTTGCATGAACTGATGCTGAGTGAGATAAGCACAACCAGAACATTGTATACCCTAAAAGCAACATGGGGTGATGAGCAACCTTAATGGTCTTGCTCATTCCATCAGTGCAATAATCAGGCACAATTTTGGGTTATCTGCAATAGAGAATACCATCTGTATCCAGAGAAAGAATTAAGGAGTTTGAACAAAGACCAAAGACTATTACCTTTAATTTAAAAAAAATAAATAAAAATAAAATTATCTTATTTTGTAATTTTGCTATCTCTTATACTTTATATTTCTTCCTTAAGGATATGCTTTCTTTCTCCTCACACTCTACTTAGATCATTGCATACCACAAAAACAATGTAAAGCCTAACATACTGCCTTCTGTGGGGGATGGGGGAAGGAAGTGAGAATATGAGGAAAATTGTAAAATGTAAAATAATTAAATTTAATAATAAATAAATAACATTTTGTTTATGATCTTCACATACAAAATTTATTTTTTTAATTTATTTTTATTAAAGATATTATTTGAGTTTTACAATTCCCCCCATCTTACTTCCCTCACCCTGCCCCCACGGAAAGCAATCGGTTACTCTTTACTTTGTTTCCATGTTGTACCTTGATCCAAATTGGGTGTGCACATACAAAATTTCAAAGTTGGAAATAAATTCATTGCTCAAAAAGAATTCCCTTTATAACATTTGACAAGTGGTCATCTAGATTTTGCTTAAAAGACTTAAAAGTGATGAGGAAACTCATTACCTCATGAAGTAACCCTGTTAAATTTTTTGATACTTCTAAATTCTTTTTAAAGATTGTTTAAGGAAATAATTTTCTTAGAGGAACTCTAACAATTTTCCTCCCTACAAGTGAATTTATATGCTTAACTTTTATTTTCCTTGTCTGTCATGTTTTTCTGTTTGACCAGGAAATCAAGTGCTTGCTAGAATCAGAATTTCTAAAATCAATTGTGGTCATCTATTTATATCATTTGAATTTTTAGGAAATGATGGTAGTCTCTACTATCTTCCACATCTTTTGGCAACAGCAGCTTGTTAAATAGATTCATTTGGAGTTCCCTTTGTTTCATACCTTTTTCCTTTCTATTCTTCTCATTTGAAATTTATTTTGATATTTGCTTTAGAAGGTCAGTGGTGTAATTTAAAATGATGCTCACATCAGTGAGTAGTTATTTTCTACTTATTAATATATAAGCAGTTTCACTTTTATTATGCTATTTAGTGCTCATCAGTTCCTTTGCCTCTTCACTCTCAAGTTTTTCATAGAATTTCTTTACTTCTATATCTTCTTCAATAAATGTTGACACTTAAGCAATGATTATCTTTATGGTAACTTTCTTTTGCCTATGCTTGTCATGAACCCTGAACCAAATGTCATTTCTTTTTGCCTTTGGTTGCATGATAAAACCTAGTATTCCAGTTCCTTTTTTTTCCTCTCTCTAAGGAAACCTATACGAAATCCTTCCATTTGTCTTCCTTATGGGTACTGGTTTCATTTATGTTAAAAGTGTCAAAATTTATGTGATTTGATAAGTACTATAATAATTCATTTGTTGAACTGAAAAAAAGATCTCATGTTTAAAAAACAACTGTAAAACATGTATAGACAATCTAAAACTATATAATTACTAGAATCATCTGTCACCATTTTTTGCTGCTTTGGAACTACAACTGCCAAAGGTAAGGGGTTCTTGTAGATTTAGGCTGTTTTATAGTTTGGTGACTTGCAAGACTATGTTCCAGTGAAGATTTTTTAAAAAAGATTTTGAAACATGTATAAATTTCTAAAGAAAATTGCATTTATTAATGTTAACCAATGAAATTTGAGATGGAAAAAGGAAAACCTAACGTTTATATGATTATTCTTTTAAAAATAGAAAAACCTTTTTTAATATGGTATTCATCCATTTCATATCTATATTGATTCACCCCAAAGTGTTTAAAATTCTAAACTTTTACCTGAGAAGAGAGAATAATAGATAAGTTGAAGTTTAGGTTTGTTTATCATGGAAGTTAAATCAGACATGATTTCTAGGCAAATTTCTTTTTAAATTTTATTTTATGCAAAAATATAAAACTGGAGTTTTTATGGAAGTTATGACAGTGAAACAAGGGATGATGAAAAGGGAATAAAGATTATTTTCCTTATATTTTTCCTAAAATAAGAATTATTAAATTATCCCTGGAAAAATTATTTGGGTTACAAGTTTAGTTAGCATAGTACCTCTTATAAATCAGAAATTCCAATAACTATACCTAACAGATACTGACACAATTTGACTACAACTTGTAACTGCAATCAAGAATCTGATTTTTTAGGTGTGAGAATTCTCTCCATCTAATGCAAAATAACACATCATCTTTAAATTGTTAAGTAAATCCTAGAGGGCAAAATGAAGTTCAAAGAGATTAAGGGACTTGCTGTAGTCACCTCACTTGTAATTGTCAGAAGTGAAATTTGAATGTAGGTCTTTTTTTTTTCCAAAGCTGCTTCTCATTCATATAATAATGCATTAGGAAATTATCTTTGAAAAAAATTATTTTAGTTATTTGATACTTAAAGAGAATCAGATTAGCATGGCATTTAACAATGGATTAATAAGAATTTCTAGGAGATAAAAATACCTTTTTTATTTTTATTTTTTATTTTATTTTTTGAAAAAAATACCTTTTTTGTAGGAAAGTAAAACACTTCCTTAGAAGTGTTTACAAAAGATTCAAGTAGACCACACATTACCTGATCATTTATAAGCACTCTTTAACCTATTAGGGAAAAAAAAAACCCAAACTACAAATGTGATAGTTTTCTCCTAGGAAATTGTTTACATGGTGGTAATACTTTTAGTGCCCTAAAAGAGCATTCCTAGCCTTTCTCCATTTTTTATTCTCACTAACTTCTTTATGTAGTATTTCAGGACAAAATGTGGTGATAGTATTTATTTTATTAATACATCTTATTTAGTATTGATGCTATTAAGAGGAAAAATGCCAAATTAAAGTGAACTATTAGTGTTTTGGTAAAATATGCCTAAATTCCATCTTTTTTTTTTTTTTTAGTTTTTGCAAGACAGTGGGGTTAAGTAATTTCCCCAATGTCACACAGCTAGGTAATTATGTGTGTGAGATCAGATTTGAACTCAGGTCCTCCTGACTTCAGGCTTGTGTTCTATCCACTGAGCATCTAGCTTCCCCAAATTCCATCTATATAATACTTCTTTTTTTTAGATTTTTCAAGGCAGTGGAGTTAAGTGGCTTGCCCAAGGCCACACGGGTAATTATTAAGTGTCTGAGGTCGGATTTGAACCCAGGTACTCCTGACTCCAAGGCCGGTGCTCTATTCACTGCTCCATCTAACCGCCCCCTATATAATACTTTCAAGCTCCTTTCTAAATTTTTATTGGAACAAGTTTTTTTTCATTTAAAATATCAATAACATTGCATCTAAATAATTATAACCATTAATTATTATGTATATTTATAACTAAAAGAGTCTATAATTCACTAATAGTATCTTACAGGTTGTTTGTCCTTCATTCTCAAAGAAGATCATGTCATCAGGAAGGTGATCCCATGATATGCAAATAAATTAGATTTTAGTGAGGTGTGTTGTGCTAAGGCACCAGCCTCACTTTCTCCTCCAGAGAGAGGGTCCAGTGACCAGATATGGATCCACTGGAGATCACTCTGAATGTGAGGCAATTGGGGTTAAGTAACTTGTCCAGGGTAACACAAGCTAGTATTTGTCAAGTCTCTGAGACCTAATTTAAACCCAGGTACTGGTGCTCAATCCAGTGAACCAGCTCACAGGTATTATTATTATTGTGTATGATTTAGATTTTATTAAAGTAGGAATCATTTGCACAGATATGCATCTAAAAATCTCTTTTTCTTCCTTATGAATTTTAGGGGCCTGTAGCAATGAGAGTGGCAAAACTCGCCATTAATCAAGGCATGGAGGTAAGTTCATTGGAGTCTTTATTGTAGGAAACAGTTTAGTGACGATTATAAAAATAACATATTCTTTAAGGTCTATAAGTTATTTTTCCCTTTTGAAATTATATCAGCTTGAAAAATTCAGGTCAAATGTAATGGTGTCAGTTCCAAGATAGGAAAAATAGCATACATCCTTCTTTTCTGTTAAATACTATTTAACCATAAAAGTGAATAATATCATATTAGATATAATCACCATGATCATATTAGGCAGTTTAGTCTAAAATTTTCTTGGAAAATAATGTTCTATAGATTGTGGGGAGGAGTCATTTGAATGCTTGGGAAGTAAGTACCTTTGGGTCTAAATGAATTGTTGAAAAGAGGAGAAAACAACACAGTTGATTTGATAATAAGAAAAATATGTGACTTTTTTGTTACTTTATTGTTGATTTGTACTATCAACTGTAGTTTCAATCCTCAAAAATCAACATCATCTCTATCCTCACTACTACTACCTCTTGCTACTACCTCATTTCCTTCAAAACTCCACTCAAGGTCCTAACTTATGTTACCCACTCTCAAACTTCTTGTGCCTTTCCCTTTAAGATTGCCTTCAGTCTTCGCTGCATATAATTTGTATTTACCTAAATATTTCCATGTTTTCTCTCTTGGTATGCTCCTTGATAGATCAAGGACTGTTTTGCACAGAATAGTTCTAGTCACATAAGTTATTAATGAACTTATCCTCTAGAAACTGTGCAACAACTCAAGTGGGTGTGCAGTCAATTAAAAGAGGATGAAAAGATGGATTGAATTCCCATTTTTCTCAGTTAGAAAACCTCAATACACCTTCACCTATTATCAGCCAATACTTCCCAATTCTTTATTTCCTATCTGTACTGACTTCCATCACTGTATGAGCTCCTAGTCTCTTTCTTTTTGTGTTAGGCACTATCTTTAAGTAAATTCTCCCGTTTATTCCAGCAAATTTAAACTCTGGCCCTAGAGACTATGATGGTCACCCTTTGAATAACTCTGGGTTTCTGGGTAATGGACAGTGAGAAGTAGGACAGAATAAATCATGTTGTAGATCTCATTTTTTCCCCATTCCTCTTCTGAAAACTTTTATTTCTGTCACCACCAATCTTGAAGGTTTTCAACATTACTGTTAATCCTCTTTTCTTCCCTTCCACTGATCTTTTATATCCACTGACTTGCCAATATCCTATTATTTCTACCTCAGTATCACATCTCTCATCTCTTTCTATTAATACAGTCTCCATTCTAATTGAGACTCTTTTTTCATCACTTCTCTACTGGAATATTGCAATAGTCTTCTAATTGATCACTTTGTTTCCTTACTCCAATTTATGCTCCAAATAGCCACAAAAGTGACATTATTTAAAATGAAGATTGACTATATTGCTTCTTGATTCTAGAATCATATATGAACTCCTATGTTTGTCATTTAAAGACAACTTGGATCCAACGTATCTTTCTGCTCTTCTCAATGCATTCTACATTTCAGCTGATCTAATTTCCTGACCCCCTTATTATTCCTCATATGTGATTGTCCTTTTCCATTCTCAATACCTCTGCATTAGCTAACCCTATGTCTTTACCTCTACCCTTTAGATCCCTGGTTTCCTTCAGGATTCAGCTTAAGAATCATATTCTAAATGAGACTGCTCCTTATCCCTCCTACTCTTATTTGTATATGTATGTATGTCTGTGTGTGGATATTTATAAGCATGATGATGTATCTAACAAAATACAAGTTCCTTGAGAACAGCCATTCATAGTTTTACAGATACCCTAGAGATCATCAAGTCTAAGCCACCTCATTTTACAGATGAGAATACTAATGTTGGAGAAATTAAGTGACTTGCCCAAGATCACGTAGCTAGTATCTTAATTTGAACTCAAGTCTTCTTAAGTCCATTTTCTACACAGTCTACTACACCTTCTTACTTCCCATTTTTGTCTCTGTGTCTCTAGAACTTGGTATAATTCCTTACTTATAATAAGCATTTAAATGTTTGTTGATGGATCAATTGATCATCGGAGGAAATTTCCAGATATATTAGATCAAAGATTGACTTAGAGATCTATCTGCTTGGTTTCAAGATCCACAAATTTAGCTAAGTCCCCAAATTCATGAAACATGCCATAGAAAAAAAGAAGATATGTATTTTTTAAAAAAATGAGATGAGATTTGCATTATGCTTTTGGACTGTTTTAGGAAAAAATATAAATATTTCACCATGAGAATTTATATGGCAGATGCTTCAAAAATAAACAAAACTTCAAAAATCCTAACCCTCAAATGGTTATATATCAGCATTGTCTCAAATGACAAAAGATTACCATGATTAAACTTTTTCCATTTGTACCTTTACATTTTATAAAACCTCTTTTCTAGGTACCACTTCCCAAATGTATTACCCCCCCCACTAGAATGCAAGCTCCTTAAGGGCAGAGACTATATCTTTTTTGTCTTTAGCACCCAAAGTGCCAGGTAAATAATTAGACCTTAATAATAATTGTTTTTATTCATTCGTTAAAGCTAAGTATCAAAATAAACAGCTCCACATCACTTTATAATAGTGTTAAGGAAGATTTTTCAAAAATAATAAAGCATATGCAATTACACTGCTCTGAGAATATTATTAATATTTTGCTTACCTTATTATTTTAGTGATAGAAAAATTATTTTTATATCATTAATAAAGAAAATGTTCATTTCATTTTTTTGTATTTTTTATGTTTTATATTATACATAGTGGTGTATATTCAGTTTTTAAAACTGACACCAGTGTGCAGTCAAAAATGTTTACAGACCTACTGGCCTAACAGAGGGACGAGATGTTAACCCAGACAGTTATATATTAACACAATAGTTCATGAAAAAGCATTGACTGATAGAAAGGAAAGCTGATTGGGTGAGACAATATTGAGAAGCAAAACACTTTTGAAGATGTCTTTTCATGTCTTTTGAATTCAGGGACGGGGGGTGGGGGAAGGGGAAGGACAAGAGATGTAGTGAAAAACACAGCAACCACAACTGTGAAAAATATTTTAGTTAAGTTTCTTTGATAAAGTTTTCTATTCTCTATAAAGTTCTATATATTTGAGAGGTGAATTAAATCTATAAAAATAAGAGCCATTCCCCAAATGATAAGATATAAACAATTTTCAGACAAAGAAATCAAATCTATCTCTAGTTGTATGAAAAAATGTTCTAAATCATAATTGATTTGGGAAATGCAAATTAAAATACCATAATTTCCATCTCATATCTGTCAGCTTGGTTAATAATTTTGAAGATGAGAAAGAGTACTGGTTTTTTTTAAAAGCTGGGACTGAATTCCACACAGAGACTCTTGCCTGACTCAGTTATAAGGACATGAAAATTTTTTATATTTTACTGTGGCTTTAAAGTAACAAGTAAAGAAATTAGTAAAATTAGCATCAATAAGGAGTAAAATCTAGCAAAGCCTTGAGGAAAGATTAAGTAATGGCAGTTCAAGGCCAGAAGTTGCTGCTTTTGGTAGGGAATTTTGCAAAGTTAAGAAGAAAGTAAGAGCAGCTGGGCTAAGTCAGTAGCAGCAGCCATCTAGGGAATAAGCATCATAAGGAGAGAGCTGCATAAGGTAATCAGAGATAGTTGCAAAATGCTTGCAGTGGGCCGTTAGCAGCAACCATCAAGGGTAAGAGCAGGGTTTATATAAAGGAGCAATGTATGGTTTATGTGCTGGGAAAGTGGTGAGTAATTAGGGGAAGGAGTCGAGATAATTCCTATTATCTCAGTGTAAATCCACTCAGTATCCATTTAGATGGGATAGTCCGAGGCCAGAGAAAGCCTTGCTTACAGATCTTTTAAAACCAGTGAAATCATTTGGTCTGGTGTTGCTAAGGTAACTAACCACAGTCTGGACTCAAAACTCAGTAAATCTAAGGGCTTTTTAGGTATGAATTAATTAAGTGTTTGACCATATAAAGCAGATTAATTTTGAATGACCCATGAATGATGTTATAAATATCCAAATGATGGGCATCTAGGTGGTACAGTTACTAGAGCACTGGTCTTAGAGGCAGGAGGGACCTGAGTACAAATCTGGCCTCAGACAGTTGATGCTCACTAACTTTGTGACCTTGGGTGAGTCACTTAATCCTTGCAAAAACCAAAAAAATTTCAAAAAATCCAAATCTCCCTTGGCAGAAAAAAGATTTCCCAGTTCTGGAATAGTCTTTGGGGTGAGTTTGGGGAAGTAATTGAGTATTTCCATCTCAGTTTCCTTTTTCAGTGAGATAGCCTTGGCATTCCAACTTCAAATATGTTTATTTGAATGTCAAAATATATAGAAAGGAGTGTCCAGTAGCTTTTGGTGTATAGATTCCTGGTGATCCACGATGGGAGTTATTTATCTAGGTAACAGTAGGATGGAAATCAGACATCTACAGGATATTCAAGGTCTTCACAGAAGGAAATGATATTTGGTGTAATATTTTTGTGTCCAATATTTTCCATACTACAATATGTTGCAAAAAGAAAAATGGCAAATGTTGGAGAAATGGGAAAATTGAGACAGTAATGCATTGTTGGTAGAATTGTGAACTAATTCAGTTATCCTGGAGAACAATTTTGAAGTATGCCCAAAGTGCTCTTAATTATGACAATACTACTGCTAGATCTGAATTCAAAAGACATGAAAAGTATAAAGGAAAAGGATCTAAATGTACAAAAGTATTTTTAGCAGTTCTTAAACTGATGCAAAGTGAAGTGAGTGGAGTAAGAGAACGTTGTACGCTGTAGCAACAATACAAGTTCCAAGGCATTTCTAAATAATTTAAAAAGAAAATACTATCCATCTCTAAAGGAAGAATTGATAGCATCTGAATGTAGATTGAAGCATACTTTATTTCGTTTTTCTTAGGTCTTTGGTGGGGGGGGGGGGGGGGTATTTCTTTCTCACCATGGCCAGTATGGGAATATATTTTGTATGACTGCACATGTATAACCTATATCAAATTGTTTGCCTTCGCAATGAAGGGTGAAGGAAGGCTGAGAGGAAGAGAATTTGGAACTCAAATTTTTAAAAAATGAATATTAAAAATTGTTTTTATATGTAATTGGGAAAAATTTTGAAAAGTAAAAAACCCAAACAATAACTTAACTTGGGACATCCTGAATTTGAGCCTTAGGTGGAGATATATTGTAGTTAATTAGATTTGAAAACAGACATTTGAAATTGTTGTTCATTCTCCATTCTCAAAGAGGACCAATGACATCAGTAAGTAAGTCACATGATCTAAAATTGAATTAGAATTAAATGACTCAGATAATGTCATCAGTCTGTGTGGTATCAGAACCATATGTTACAGCGTTGTGTTACAGCCTCCTTAAATGGAGGCATCTGATGTCCTTCTGCATCTTTTGAGTCTATTCCTAAGGGACTTTTCCAGCTCAGGTGACTTGTTGAGATCTTCTCTTCTGGTAACTTCTTAACATACCATTATACTCAGACCAAACCACATAAGACAATAGAATTCTGGAGCTTATTACAACTTAAATTTTGCTTTCCTCACTGTTATGTTGATATACATACTTCACTTTAACACAGTAAACTTCCATAATTGTTTTATTAATAACTTAACTCACTGAAAATTGCCAAATTAACTTGTTTGTAACATGTACATTTGACCATCATCTTAGGACAAAGTGACTTACAAATAAAAAGTCTTAAACTTTTGTTCTCATTACAATAACTCAAACATCCTTAGCTAAAATAATTTTTTTTTATTTTTCTCTTCCCAAAAATATCCCCAAATATACCATAGGTTTTCTTTTTCCTGATATACTTATCCAACTCACATACCTTTGCTTAAACTAGACCTTGAAAATGAAATTATCTTAAAAATTTCCCATTCTTCTTACCTAAAAAATCCCTTCTAAATTAAGGGATCTTAATCCCTATCTAAGCATATACCTGACAGCAGGAGCTGAGCCACACACTTAACCTCTCTGGCTATTAAAACCAATTGACCTAAACTACCTTTTATCTGGTTTGCTCAAAGTAGCTTAACTTTAAAGATCCATCAAAGAACATCAAAGGAAAATGGTTTTATAGATAAAATTTCTAACTGTGTCCAAGCAGATATCATGTGGGTAATCAGATATCTTAAACCAGATTTAATCAACCAGTTGAGACATTATCCAGATGGCTCATTTGCGAAATCAAGTCAGAAAGGGTCCAGCCTCGGACCATACTGAAAAGTTGTCCCTTCAACTGCTCATCCCTGTCATCTGAAGGTTTCAGTCCACTGACCTTCCTGGTTCCATGATACATTGTAGCACTAGCATTTCCTTTTGCTGACTAATCCTGGCATCAGACACAAAATAGAAGTCACATGATCTAAAAATAGTAATTTTGGCTAATTAGGACTCCAAGTGAGTCCAATTCATTAAATTCCAATTATAGTTTTGATTGGGTCCCTACTAATGAACCCCCCACTCAAAGCTCTGAGTGTCCTTCCAGGGTCCTTGCTAAAACCAAGAATTCTAACTATGACTGGCCCTACATACCTCATCTCCTACCTCTTGTTCAAGGCCTCTGATCTCCAAACCCACATCCCTTTGTCTGAAATCATACCTGTTCTATCCATATATAAAGATAATATGTCAAATTCCCCTTGGCTAGAGACCTTTCTCTAACCTGTTGTATTTTACAACAAATAAACACCACCTTTGGCTAGGAGATTGCCTATCAACTCCTAAATTCTCAAATAACAATTAGCTAGAGGCCATCAAAGAAAAATCTCAAATTATCCTTCTTGTTTTCTGCCCATATTAAATAACAAAGCTTTACCATCTTTTTTCTTATCTTTTCCCCTATACCTTGGAATTTAGTCCCAATTGGCTAGTTGATTCCCAAGATCTATCCTCTGGGACATTGGGGAAGGAATTCTTATTACTGCCACCTAACTTTGACTGGTTCTTCCCTATGGCTCACCCATTCTTGACTTTTTTTTCTCTTGAGAGACACAGTCTTGCCATAAGGATTCAAGCAATTTCTTATTTCCTAATTCTCTGGTCACCTGGAGATTTCAGTGACCTAGTTCACCAGATCTTGTCTTCTTGTGAGACTCTCCAGGTCTTTCTTACCTAAATCTATGTGCATAAGCTTATATGACTGATCTCTAATTGGAAGTGGCAGGATATCATCCATTCAGTTGACTTAGAGCTCCAGAGTTTCACTTTTGTTCTCCAGTTTGTTCCTCTCTTCAGGCCTTTCTAGCTGTTGGTTGGAGTCTCACCAAGATGAATCTTGGGCCACCTAAAAAGGGCTTGATGGGTGCTTGCCCTTGTATCGCCTCAGTGGGGCACCTCCTCAGCAGCCAGGGAATCCCAGATGAACCCCTTTTTGTGTGGTATTGGAATCAGCATTGGTTCTCCTTAAATGGAATAGTCAGAAGCCCAGACTGGAGAACAAAAAGGAGTCTGTTTGCTTTTTCAAGAAAAGGGCACAACCTTCTTAACACAAGTTAAAGTTCTAGGAGGAGTGCAAAGTACCAAAGTGTGCGAACCTTTTTTATCCTAATCCCTAATGTAGTCCCAATCCTCTGGCTTGCTACCTTTTGCCTAGATAGCTGGACTCACAACCTTTTCTAGCTAATTGGTGCAAAGCATTTTCAAGCCCTATTTGCATATATTCAGATTGTTTAACCCTATCAGAGAGAGATAATTCATTTTACTGTGTCAGGGAGATATAATTCTGTATCCTATATATGGGGGATGGGGGTCAATCAGCATAGTGCTTATATGACCTTTAGCTCCTTGCTGACATGACTTTGGGGAAAAGAAAGACTCATTGAAACCATGAGGGAGGCTTCATTCAGTTATAATCCCACTGGAGTCTAACTCCTCCACAGTCATCTGAGTCTAGTGACAAGATATGTCACTATGATTGGAAATGGCTCCAGATACAATGGGAGACTTTGATCTTTTTAAACCAAGGCCTTTCCCAGGTTTCAGTTTGTCTAAGGCAGCACCCATTCAATGATTTAAGACTAGATAATTGAGACAAAAGATGACCTAGTTTGCTTACTCTAAAAAATTAATTTAGAAGGAAAGGCCATCAAGGTTTCTGGCCAGAACAGAAATTGCTATTTGCACTTAATCTGAGCCATCTCCTGGGAGCTGTTGTTGGCCAATAGTAAGAGCCAGAGTGAATTGGGCAGTAGCACCATTTGAATTCCAATAGGCTTTATCAAAACCTTGGTTTTCTGGAACTCTAGTTCAAGAAATCATAAATAAAGCTACTTGAGGACAAAGAATTGTCCTAGTTTTTTGAGGAAAATAATGATAGCATTAGTTAAGTAGAGATGAAGGGAAAAAAATCTCACCCCCAAACCCCAAGAAATCTTGCAAGGTTTAAGCCATCAAGCATATGGACAGAGGGAGAGAAGGATATCTGGGAAGAAGGGAGTAAGAAGGGACAGAAGAAAAGGAGGGAGTATAGAAATTGCAGCATTCATCAATTGGAACTGATCAGATTCTAGTTCTTGAAGAGGAGCAATGATAGGAGGATTTTAGTGACACGGGGTTGTGCAAAAGCATCAGCCTCATTGTCCATCAAAGACATTTGGGTTGAACTCCAAGACATAAAAGTCAGTACAACTGAATTGCCATATGTTCAATATTCTGCTGTGATCAATGATTTTTTGACCCGGAAATGCAGACCTCCAAAGAAAAGAAGCTGCAACACAAAAGAAAGTACTAGGAAAGTTAAGAAGAGATTAAAGAAAAGTCACATGCATTGCTAATTAATCTTGACAGGCCAGCTGCCAGGCTCAGCAGAAGTCTGGAAAAAAGAGAGAAACTGAATCCCTCCTGAAATCTCCTTAAGTTACCCCTCAGGGTCCGTGGGAACAGGTGATGACCTGGGAGTGGCCCAGGTCTCCAGCATTGGAGAGTTTGCCTTTTGGAGAGGGATTGAAGGGTTTCAGATTCTGGTATGAGTGGTCTCAGATGTTGGTTCCAGCGCCTGTGCAACCTAGCTGCCCCTTGCCAAAAGAGAACAAGGTTAGGCAGAAGGTCAGGATGGAGTATTTTAACAGAGGGATAAAGGAAGAAGGAAGATTTTTTTTAACAATGCAAACAAAAGATTTACAAAATTTCTTTCCAATTGATTTCAATATTTCTCATGCCCATGGTTCTCTGTATCAACTGGAGATCGTCTTTTTAAGCTAAGGTCTTGACTAAGGCCTTTTCCAGATCTCTTTTAGATGTTTGAAATGATGTTGATGTTTTAAGACCATGACATCAGAGGTTGCCAAGACAAGCTCCTCCAGAGCCATCTGGATTCAGTGACCAGATATGAGTCAGGATAACTGGAGATGGCCCTGGATGTGAGGCAGTCAGGGTTAAGTGCCTTGTCCAAGGTTACACAGCTAATAAGTATCAAGTATCTGAAGATGGATTCACACTCCTGTCTTCCCGACTCTAAGACCAGTGCACTCTCTACTGTGCCACCTAGTTGCCCTAGATACTTGAAATACAAAGAGATAGCAGCTAAATCAGAAAATGAATGACAATGACAACGGAGGAAGTGTGTGTGTGTATGTATGTGTGTGTGTGTGTGTGTGTGTGTGTGTATATATATATATATATATATATATATATATATATATATATATATATATATATATATAGAGAGAGAGAGAGAGAGAGAGAGAGAGAGAGAGAGAGAGAGAGAGAAGGGAAAAAAATGAAGGCTAGCAACAAGACCTTAGAAAACAACTATCCAAAAGGAATGGGTAGAGGAACTCAGAATAGAGTGGTTTGAAACACAGTAAAGGGAAACTGATCAAGGTGATAGAATGGGAAGAAGCACTGTAACATTCCTCTGCAATTGTACAAAGATCTCAGAAATCTAAGGCAAAAAACAGTGGATCATCTTTTCAGCATGAGATAAAAAATTAAAAACACTGACAGAAAGTGCTTAAGAGGGATAGACTGGGACCGGGGTCCCAAACCTTAAGAGCAAAATGGAGCTGTTGTTCTGACCCTGGGATAAAGTTTGGGATCTCATACTTGTCCCAGGGTATAGACACCGTGCATCTTTCTCAAGAAGGGACCTTCAAAACATACCACTTGTGTAAAAATATTCATAGCAACTCTAGTGACAAAGAACTGGAAATTGAGGGAATGCCTATCAGTTGGAGAATGGCTGTGGTATACGTATGTCATGGAACACTATTGATCTATAAGAAGTCATGAGGGATGGGATTTCAGAAAAGCCTGGAAAGACTTGCATAAATTGATGCTCAGTGAGATGAGCAGGACCAGAAGAACATTATATACCTTAACAACAACATGGGGTGATGACCAACCCTGATGGACTTCCTCACTCCAAAAGTGCAATAATCTGGGAAAATTTTAGAGGATCTCTGATGGAAAATACCATTTGTATCCAGAGAAAGAACTGTGGAGTTTAAACAAAGACCAAATATTATTTTCAATTTTTAAAAGTTGTCGTATGTATTAAGTAATTTTGCTATATTTAATGTTTTCTTCCTGTGTTGGAATTTCCTCTGTTCTTCTCTCAACACATTCAGTTTGGATCTATGCATATCATGGAAGCAAATGTAAAGAATATTATCACAGTGCCTTCTGTTGGGGGAGGGGGGAGGGAAAATATTATAAAATTCAAAATCTTGCAATAAAAATGACTGATAGAAAAAAAAGGTGGGACCTTCATCTTGATCCTCTGGTAAAGAATACGTTTGTGGTGCTGTCCATTTAACCTGGTAGTGGAGACATCTAAGCCAGATTGTATAGAGAAGAACAAGTCCAAAGAATGTCACACTAACCCAGGAGAGGGCATCTCTCTCTCCAAACCAGAGAAGAGGCTCTTAGACGCAAACTTGAAGAGTAAAACAGGACAAGGTACCATACCTCTGATTGCTGCAATAGGATAGACCAAGACCATGGAAACTATCAACAGGCTCACCAGAAGTGCATGTAACTTGGTCTTAATACAAAGTTCCAAATAAGACTGGAAGACTAAGTAAGGGGAAATAATAACTCAGAAGAAGAAAATAATTCCAAACCATCTCTTGAGTAAGGTCTCAAAGAAAAACATAATTAGGCTACAAAGTAAATTGGAATTCATAAAAGAAACTAAGAAGAGTTTAAAAAATAATTTTAAGATGCATTATTTTAAATAAAAGAGTTCTAGAAGAATTAGAAGATAAATATGACCCACAGAGAAAAGATTGTATTAAAAAAGTAACTACTTAGCACAAGAGGTACAAAAAGTACTCTTATCAAATAAGAAAGACTCCTTAAAAATTAAAATGCTTAACCCCATTGCCTTACAGAAACTAAAAAATTAAAATGAACCAAGTATAAGTTTATGACTCCATAAGAAGGCAATAAATAGTTGAAGTCAGAAGATTGGAGGAAGAGAAATAGGAAAAAATGTTATATAAATGAATATGTTTAAATATATAATGTTTATGCATGTTATATAAACAACTTGGAAAAAAGATTAAAAAGAGATAATTTAGGAATCATTGAACTTCCTGAACATGAAGAAAAAAATAAAAACCTAGATATCAAGATAAGGTCAACATTAGGTTAAAAAGCCCCCATGACTAAAAATATATAAACTCTTTTTGTAGTGGCAAAGAATTGGAAATTGAAGGGATGTCCATCAGTTGAACAAGTCATGGTATATGAATATGAATATGAATATGATGGAGTATTTTGTTTTGTAAGAAATCATGAATGGCTGGACTTCATAAAAGCCTGGAAAAGCTTACTGATGCTGACCAGAAGAATATTATACATATTAATAGCAACATTAGATGCTGATCAACTAAAATGGATTTGTTCTTCTAAGCAATACAATAAAGATAATTCTAAAGGAATTATGATGGACAATACCTACTCATCCAGGGAAGGAACTACAGACTTTGAATGCAGACCAAACCATGCTATTGTCAATTTTTAAAATTTGTTTTTTTTTTCCTCTCATGGTTTTTTTCCCTTTTTGTTCTAATTCTTTTTTCACAATATGATTATATGTTTAGCATAATTAAACATTTATAACCTTTATTAGAATACTCTAGGGGAGGGAGAGCAAAGGGAGGAAGGGAGAAAACTAGAACACAAAACCTTTCCAAAAAAATGAATGTTAAAAACTATCCTTCCATGTGGTTGGAAAAACAATGAATAAATTTATTTTTTAGAAAAAGATATACTGATAAAGCAATCATTTAAAAAAGTTGCTCAGAAAATAATGTGCCAATAAAACTGATGAATGAAATGTATGCCTATTTATAAAAACAAAAATACTCGGAAGGCAAATGGGAGAAATTAAATAATCTTAGCATAGAAAAAAACAAAATAACCCATTTTTGAAGGTG
This sequence comes from Macrotis lagotis, assembly GCF_037893015.1. NCBI lineage: Eukaryota > Metazoa > Chordata > Mammalia > Peramelemorphia > Peramelidae > Macrotis > Macrotis lagotis. The sequence goes on from NC_133666.1 coordinate 93,815,629, forward strand.
ATAAGAATATGCCATGGATTAAAAATTAATGGAAACAATAGATTTAACAAAGTAACATTAAGTGATGATGATGTTTGTTCTTCATTCTCTCAGAAGACCATGACATCTGGGGAAGTGATGTCATGACAAACACGTGAATTGGATTTGAGTGGGGGTGCTATGCTAATTTACCAACCTCACTTCTCCTCCAGAGCCATCTGGGTCCAGTGACCAGATACGAATCAGGATGATTGGAAATGTCCCGGGATATAGGCAATCAAAGCAAAGTGATTTGTCTAAGATCACACAATAAAAGTCAAGTGTCTGAGACTGGATTGAAACTGGTGTTCAAGACTGAAGCCTTGGAGTCAGGAAGACAGTTGTTCAAATGCTTGGTGTCATGTTATCGTACTATCATCTCCCTGATGTCATGGTCATCTTAGAGAATGAAGGGTAAACATCATCACAATATAGTAGGAACTAAATGAATGTTCCCTGAGACCTGGAACACTTTTTAGCATCAGAAAAAGTACTCCTACATAGTTCATTACTATTTCTTTATATTACTAATAAAACAACAGGAGGTAGCAGGAAGAGAAATTGCATTTAAAGTAACTATAAAATGTTTCAAACATTTGAGAATCTTTCTACCAATATAGACAAAAACTTTTTAAACAAAACATCAAAATAGTCTTACACAAATTTAGGTATAACTAGATGGAGGAATGATAAGCCAGTATTATAAAGTAGTAATACCATCTAAATCACTGTACTTAAGCAGTGCCATAAAAAACTCTTTGTAGAACTTTTTAAAAATAACAAAGGAAAAGAAAAAATTCATCTAGAGGAACAAAAAGGTAAGAATTCTAAGAAAAATTAAGTGGAAGAGGAAGAGGATATAGTAGAACCAGATCTTAAATCATAACTACAAATCTATAATCATCTAAATGTTGCTGATTGTTCGATTATACATTTGACCTGGAAATGCAAGTGTAAAAAGAAAATAGAGCTTTTTATTTAAAGAGTTACAACATAAAAGAAAATAATTGGAAAGTTAAGAAGAGATTAAAGAAAAAGCCATAGTGATTGCTAATTAATCTTGGCAGGCCAGTTGCCAGGCTTAACAGAAGTCTGGAAAAAGAGACTGAGCCCCTCCAGAAATCTTGAATTCCCCCTCAGGGTTCATGGGAAGAGGGGATGACCTGGGAGTGGCCCAAGTCCATCTTTGGAGAGGGATTGAAGGGTCTCTGATTCTGGTATAGATAGTCTCAGATGTTGTTTTCCAGTGCCTGTGCAGCCTAACTGCCCCTTACCAAAAGGTCAGGATGGACTATTTTAATAGAGGGATAAAGGAAGAAGGAAGATTTTTTTTTAACAGTGCAAACAAAAGATTTACAAAATTTGTTTCCAATTGATTTCAGTATTTCCCATGCCCATAGTTCTCTGCTTCAAAATTATGGAATTTTTAAAAAATTTTTATTTTTGATCCATGAAACAGATTAGTATACAACTTCCTGAAGCAAATCAACCCAATATCTTAGTTGTTTAATAAATCCGAAGACTGCAGTAACAGAAGTAAAGAGTCTTTTGAGTGTATATGAGCAATTTTGTTTGTGTGTTTGTGTGTGTGTGTGTGTGTGTGTGTGTGTGTGTGTGTGTGTGTGTGTTGTATATATGTGATGCTTTAGGTTGGGGATCTTTCCCTGGAAAGCCAGATAAAAAGTGGGACAAGGTAAGTATGTGGTTTTTGCCAGGACACATGAATATCCCAGCTACGTAGTCTCATCTCCTTGCTTGGGAAGAAGAGGAAGGTTCTTGTATTATGTGTGTAAACATTTACTTATTGGTTCTGTGTCTTTATCTCTGGGTCTCTTAGTCTTGACTAGTGTCTTTGTATCTTTGTGCGTGGGTCTTAATTTCCTCTCCCATCTTTAGTAGAGAGAATGGATTCCCAGGTGACCCTCCTCCACAGAAGTAGCTGAAAAGGGGAAGAGGACTTGGATTTTGGGATCTTTCCTTTTTTTTCCTTCCTTTCCTGCCTTAGCCTTACCTTTATCTCCTGTCTTTTCTCTTCATCCCAGCAATGATTATACTGAACTGCGCTCAGACCAGGAGAATTTTAAAAATTCTGCCCTAGATCTTCCAAAAACTATGTGGGTTGTACTGTGTGTGTGTGTGTGTGTGTGTGTGTGTGTGTGTGTGTATGCATGTGTGTTTGCTTATTGTGGGAAATCTTGGACCTTTAGCTGTGGGATGACCTAATAAACTAAAAATCGGCAAAAAAAAATTTGGCAAAAAATATTGGGAAAACTGAACACCACTCTGGCAGAAATTAGCTTTGGCTTTAGCTGAAGTATATTATACTATATAACAAGATGTGTCCTAAATATAAAAAGGTACATAAGACAAAAATAAAATAAGGAATTACCTTTTGGATCTATGAATATAGAAGAACAGTGCATGACCGCACCAAGGAGAATCACAGAATATAAAATGGACAATATTTCCCTCCCGTATCTCCCATAAAGAAAGCCAACACCGTTAAGGTTAGAAGAGAAATATTTAGCTAGGAAGAAGTCATTGCTTCAGGTTTCTTCAAGGAAGCTTTCATTTCATTCACTGTACACGCACTATATGCATATATGTGTATATATGCATAAATGTAAATAGACATGAGTATGTGGAATTTTTTTATATGTGTAACCAAAAGAGCTATTTGCCTTAGCACACTGAGAGAGGGCTGAAAGGGGCTTGACCAGGTATCTTGCAACTGTGTTAACATAAGGCAACTTCTTACTCCTGATGTCAGTTCTTTGAGCTGAGATATGCAACACTTCCATTACAATGATGTCTTTGATGACATCCCTTAAGGGGAAAGAGAAAGAAAAGTAAGTGGGACACAAGACTTTTTCCTGCTTAGCAGGTTGGACTTGAATGCCCATCTGAAACTTTATCTTGCCTGATCTCTAACCTTTGAAGAAATGAGTTGTAAAACCAGACTAATCATCTGACCATATATATCCCTGCTATCTCATATTATGCTTACCTCCAGCCCAAACTCCCTGTTTCTTTCAGTTTGAAAGAATAGTGGCACCCTCTACTGAAATGATTAACATTCTCACACTTGACCATAGCTTTCACATAACACTCACAGTAGAGGTAGATAATATGAATTCAAAGGAAGAGAAATTACTGGGTAAGGGAGAGATAGGTAGAACCTTAAAGTGACAGTGGAGACCAAGCAATAACTGAATTCCTGTAGATATCTAAACTTTTTTCTTCCCCCCAATTTCCACAATCTGATTCTACATTCTCAGCCCTCCCACCCCAAATTTTCTACTCTTTCACTATTCATTTTGGAATGCCTATTCCAAAAGCAATAAATTTCCCTTCATTTTACATCTTTTCCTCTCTCACTTCTTCCACTCAAGCCAAGCTTCCCAATGATGGCACAGACATTCAATAAACCCTTTCCAGTATTGGCTGCACATTCACTCATTTCCTTCTGCTCATTGGTTGAAGTGGGAAAAGTTGGAATATCCTTACTTCCCATTGACACTTCTAGGTTTTCCCTCATTCCCATCACTCAGTAACCTTTCTTTGAGGTTCATGCTATTCATATCTACTATTCAATCAAAATCTTTGTATCTGTTGTCACAGACCCAGGTTATTCCTCTTCCTTTTCTTAATGAATTTGGGCTCTCATTTTTCTTGCTATCCCAACTCCTAACTTCATAATACAGAATTTTATTGATTCTTCAAATATGCTAACTATTCAGTTTCTCAACCTTCTCACTTTCTAAGACCTATTTCTCCACCCCACCTTAGCCATAGACTTGATCTTCTCATTATATAATGAAAAAATTAAATTAAGTTTAGGGTTTGACCAGGGCAACCTGTGATTTAAAATATGGGAAGAGATGAAGAGAAATCTTTTCATTCTAGAATGAAAACATTATATAACTATTTTCTTTACAGATTCGAGAAGAAAAGGGAACTTGTTTTTAAAATATTATTTTAGTAAATAGAATTTCTAATGATTGCAAAACAGTCAACTTGAAAATTCAAAGACCTTTCTCTTGTGTTCCACCAGCACTTATGATTCTTATTCTGGGAGGATGAAACAAGTAATTGGTTATAGTATATGTATCATGTAAGTCATTTTTTTATAAAATAAATATCTTTTTTCCCCAGGTGGACTTAGTCACAGGTTTAGCAATAGAAGAAGCCTGTTATGCTCAGGTAATTATTAAAGTTAAATTATATTTCAGTAAATTTTTTAAAATAATATTTAATAATAGTAGGATGTAAGCATCTAAGAGAGGCCAGGGATTTATTTTTTCTGTATATCCCTAATAATTAGCATAGGTTTTGACTCATAGCTTATTTTTATGTAGTTTTTTATTTGATTTAACTCCAGCAAGAATTCTATATAGATTAAAATTATTATTTTTAGTGAATTCCTGTATCTCTAAAACTGGACCAATTTTTTTAGTAGATTGTATTAATTTTGAAAATGTCTTAAATATTTAGAGTAGTGTTATATGTTTATGTAGCAGTAATATGGTAATTTGATCTAATACAGGTCTTTTTCTTACACCAGAGGTGTCAAAGTCAAGTCAATCAGAGTTTAGAGCTTATATTTCCAGTGGTGGCAGGAACCAGATAAAATATAATTGGGAAATGTTTAACAATTAAATTGTGATTTTATAAGTCACTATGCAACTGTCAGAAATCTGTTTCTATTTGAGTTTGACACCATTGTCCTACATTAATATCAGGTTAGAATATTGGTCCTTAAGTGGAATTCAGTATTTTTAGTTCCTTAGCTAATAAATATTTCTTTGGCATGGACTAAAGTTCTGACATCTTTCCCAACTTTTTGAAGTAACTATTTTAAAATAGTGAATTTACTTTCACAATGTAATGTATAATCATGTGATTTTATCATTTTTCTACACAAATTTTAAATTCATTTTAGGTCTTGTCTCATACTTAACTAAAAAAGCAAAATATATTTTTGTGTTGTACTGAAAATTTCCACCTGCTTAGGGAATATTTGTTATTTCTTAAATAAAATAATTTAGAAATAGACATTTTCATATATCAAAGGGTTAAAAAGCCTTTAGGGAAAATAACAGATCATTTTGAAAATTATTATTATGGTATCTTTCTTTTTCTTTTCTCATATGAATTTTATAATCTCAAACTTGTTTAAAAACTATAGAGTTTATATATTTTTCCCATTGTTCTGTCTTTCTAGTACTTACCCATATTTTGTTGTTCTTAGACTATTCCAACTAAAGACAGACTTGAAGGTCTTCTGGCTTTTAAAGAAAAAAGGCCTCCTCGTTACAAAGGAGAATAAAAGATGTAGAACCTATGTCAGATGTGATCTCCCTACTTCTGGACTTTTCTGGTATATTTGAGACCAATGAACTTATAACCACCAAAAGGAAAAGCAAGCTATTCAAAGAATGAATTAAATATCTGGAATGTCTCCATCCATGTATATCATTTAAGCATATACACTGTTGTATTCATTCTAGTTCATGAAGATAGCTATATGTACTAACTCGAAGTCAGGTTTTTTTTTATTTCCTGTGTTATTAGGCATCCCATTTTTGCTTTTAAAAATGTGAATAATTCCTATGGACTGTCGAAAAATAATATTAAATATATTTGTCTTATTGCATTGAAAAAATAAAAGTTAACTTCTCCCCCCCAATGAGGTATAACAAATATGGTTTTAAAAATTACATAGAAGATTTGACATGTTATTGTGTTATTACACACATAGAGATCAAAAGAAAGAAATTAAAAGATAATTTACAAGTTGTAAAATACAAATAAAATTAGTGAAATGAAGCTATATTTGCTTATAAATTATTATCAATGTCTTATGTTTTTCATTGAGTAAGTAATTCCTTATCAGTTTTTTAGAGAAATGAATTGAAATAAACTGGATATAGAAAAATGGAAGACAGAATTATCAGTCAGTCATTTTCATACTTCATGATCAAAGCAATGTGGTACAGTGGAAAGAGCACTGGCTTTAGAATCCAAGGACTTGTATTCACACTGTGCCTTCTTAATATCTCTGATCTTATACAAGTCACTTAACCTCTCTGGGCCACAGTTTTCTCATCTATAAAATGAGGGGATATGACTAAATGATCTCTGAAGTACTTTTCATCTCTAGATCTATGATCCTATGGTAAATAATACTAAGCATACATGTCCAAACATTTCATGTCCAAAGACCTTTTAAAATTTCTAGAAGCATAGAACAAGTATATCCCACACATTTTTATTAATTTCTGTTGGTTTTATGTCACCCTCATTTCCCAGAAAATAATCCCTTATAGCAATGAATTCAGAAGGAATTTGGAGAGAGAGTAGCAGGAACCAAGGTTAAAAAGTTTGGTAAAATTAACATTACTAGACTCCTAGAATATGCAGTGTTGTATAGCCCTCTATCTTAGTGAAAAAGGGAGATGCTGTTCCTTTTTCTTCCCCGTCATAGTCATGCTTAATCATTATAATTACACAGCATTGTTTTGTTGTTTCTATTTATTTTGTTCTAATCATTGTTTTCCACATTACTTAATTAACCCTGCATCTGTCTGTCTTCTTATATTTCAGCATATTATTCATATTCATAGTTATAGTGCAATTTTTCTTGTTCAATTGTATCTTACTCTTCAAGACTCCATTTTCTTTTATTTCTTGGCAATGATAATGGAGTAGTTTGTCATTTTCTTTTCCAGTTTATTTTTCAGATGAAGAAAACTGAGGCAAACAGAGTTAAGTGACTTACCCAGGATCACATAGCTAGTAAGTGTTGGAGGCCAGAATTGAACTAAGGAAGATGACTCTTACTGACTCTAGGTCTATACTTTATGAAATGTACCACCAAGCTACCCTACAGTACAGCAGATTTATCATGATTTGTTTAATCATTTCCGAGTCTATAGCTTTACTTTTACTTTACTTCTAATACTTGCTACCATAAAAAATGGAACTGGCATCCTTAAAATACTTTCATTGAGAAACTGATATACCTCATTAATATTTTGCCAGAGAACTAAATTCTTTAAAAAGAAATGATTCCACCTACTCCAGAAATTATTTTATTTATTTGTTATTTTATTTATTTGTTATATCTCTCCTCAATTATTTAAGTTGCTTGAAAGCAGAATTTTATCTTCAACACTTTCCCAGTACCTACCACATAGGGACTGGGCCTATGATTTCATTGATTTAGGGGACTTCCAAGTGAAGAAATTTCTTCTAGCAGTGTAACTTAATAGTTTTTAAGAGCTTCTTAGAACAGTGCTGTCAAATTCAAATAGAAAAGGATCGATTCTACAGGCCACAAATTGACTTAGAAAACCACAAATTAATATCATCTGCATTGTCTTGTATTTTAATGTATTTGTTAAATATTTTTACAGTTGCATTTTAAACAGGTTTGGCCAGCACATTTCAGGTTACATAGGCCTAAAGTTGGATACCTCTATTCTATAGCACCTAGAAGTTAAAAGATTTGCCCAAGATCACATAGTCAGCATGTGCACTCAATGCCTATTAAATGACTATTGAATGAATGAATTGAATAGCACAGATGTGTCCATGACAACTAGATCATGATAAGTAAACAAAAACTATTTTCTACAGATCAGTACTCATTGCCCATATATTTTGACTTCCACAAACAGATAAAGTAACAAAGAGCATGATTTTCTAATTATCTCTATAATAAAATCATAGCTTTGCTGCTACCAAATGTATGCAAGTATATGGAAAAAGGACATCCACAATGTCCTGTCACTATCTAGAACAAACTGGAAAGAAGTGTAGATAAGTGGGTTTGAAGAAAACAGAAGGGATATGGAAGTAGCATATGTAAAATGTTCTCAGGGAAAGTCAGTATTTAAAAACTAGGAAGTAATGAAATAATATGAATGTCCACATCTTAAATCGATGTCTAGACCTAGGAAACCCAAGTGTTTTTTGGATAGACAATAAGTTGTTCCCTATTTTCCACTCTGAATTAGGGAACCTAAGGAATTCTAAATTCTCAATTTTTATTTTCATCGCTATATTTTTTGATGACCAACTATTTTGTACTTATTGGTTTATTATCTTTGTTTGGCTTTATTTTTCCTTTTCATCATTCATTATTAAGATGTCAGAGCATACTTAAAGATGTTTCCCTTCTAAAATTTCGACATGCTGATTCTTTCACAGGATCATAAATTTGGAGCTTAGTGACCTGAGAATTTTGTCTAGTTGGAATCCACTTTGTGTAGATTAGATGGTGGGACAGAATGAAACACTCATGAATTACTGAATATTTAACAAAAGATAGTTTAGTTTGCCTAATACCATAAGGATATTCATCAAGTATTTACAGCAAGGGTACAGTGGCTCTTAGCTTATCTAGAAATCTCTCTTCTTTTATTCCTTTTGGAAATGTGACTTGTCAAGTAGTCATCAGCATATAGCTAGTTACTCAATATCTCAGACACCCCACCAAGTCTGAAAGGTCTGGGTACCAAATAGCTTGGGCTTTTTTATTGACACTAGACTAATGAAAGAGCAACAGCAAGATGGGGCCAAGGTACTTGTGTGGGGGAGAATGCTGTGTCAGGGAAGTTGGGGTCAAGCTGCATCGGAAAACTTGTGTCCCCCGTTTGTGTCACCCCCTCACGTATATATATGAAGAAACTAGTATTCAGTAACTTGCTCAGGGTCATCCAAAACCAGCATTTTGACAGGTCCTCAGACTCCAAATTCAGTGCTATTTCTGCCACATTATTTACTGAATTTTGAAATACTAGAAGACTCTCTAGAGGCATTAGTCATTTTTCATTTAAATATCCTATGGAATTTGAAGTCAGAAAACATTGTACTTATTTTTCATTTTCTGTTTTGGTGTTTTTGATTTGAAAAATTGAACTCTTTCAGAATTCTGATCACTGTAACAGTTGGTAAACTTTATAGTCAGAAACTTGTTTATTTTAAATAAAATTAGTTTGTGAATTTTTGTTCAACTCCTAAAAATTTTCCTCTACAGTCTTTATTATAGTGAAGATTGCTATGTAGATGCAAGATTTTGGCTCAGCTTTGTTACTAACATTCATATTTAACAATATATTTAAATTTTAACTGATTTCATCTGGTGGAGCATTCATTTGTTTACTGATAAACTTGCTTAATTGATTATTTCATGATAGTTGCAAGTAAAGTACTTTAAAGTCTTCTGGATCATTTACTTCTATCACATGAAATGCTGAAATGCCATTTTTATTTTTTAGTGAGTCAGAAAACAAAAACAAATTTGTGGGAGTTAATAGACAAGTTTCTCAGAATATGAGTTTACAATCTGGTCTCTAGCAATTTTAGTGAAGTTATTCACAAGTTGGTAGGAGAAAAATGTTCAATTCTGTATATAAATGACCTCATTTAATTGAATTGATATCTCAGTGAAATATTCACATTTCTTCCCATAAAGTGATCCAAATACTTTGATTTATTTTTTATTTCTATTTTTAATGCTTTGATATTTTATGACCCCTCTGTTAATGTTTTTGTTTGTGAGAATAATGTCATTTTGTATTTTTTCCATTAACCAAAGCAATTATAAATTATCCTACTGAATCTTTCTCAGAGAAGTGATGAATATTTCCACTCAGTATATCTTTTCATATATTTAGATGAAATAGAACAAGATTCTCGCAAAGTTTTGGCAAGTCATAAATTTAAAGGACAAAGAAGAAATATATTTCAAAAACTAAAAAGTACTAATTCTAATGTAATTTAGGTGCCTTTTAAGATAATATGAAAGGTAAAATGATCTACAAAAGCTTCATAGTCCAATTTCCAAAGAAAGCCTGCTATTGACTAAAACCATTTTTCCTATTGATTAGAGAAGAATACATTATTGAATTATATCTCTATAACTTAGAAGATTTTTAAAAAACTTCTTTTAATGTATAATGGAACTGGATGTGATGGCACTCTTCTATGATGACCACTACTTCAGCTGATGGATCCCTTGAGTTTAACCAGTTCTGTAGTATGGTGGTACTAAAGTTCATGGGTGTATGTATTAAGTTTAAAAGTAATATAATCAGCTCTCAGGAGTAGAAGGCCATCAGGTTGCTTAAGGAGGAAAACACAACCCAGGTAGGAAAAATGGAGCAGATGACTATAGAGATACATAGATGTATACATACATGCATCATGAGTCATGCCATTTTTTTAGGCACGACAGGAATTATGACAGAAGACATCTGATCAAGAAGAGATGACGGAGAAGAGGGAGATCATGGCAATTGACCTTTTTTTCCATAAAATACAAGCCAAGATTGGCCCAGTCATAATATTTGCATGATTTTCTCCATCTTCAGCAGTAGATACATAAGAGTGACAGGTGTGAATGGTCAGAGTGATCCAAGACTAAAGCTTGGCAAGGCACAATTGGTGATATGATGAAAGGGATAAGTATTCAAAAGAAAATTACATATAGAGACAGAAAACCAGTAGATAAAAGAATTTTTGGGATTCCTGAAATTTGACTTGGGGCATCTTTGAGTAAATGGCAAGGTCAAGAGTATGATTTTCTTTGTGTGTGATTAAGATGGAGTGGAAAAATGGGTTGTGGGAAGTGAAAAGGTTGAATGAGTAGTTAAGATATTTGAAGGAGAGTCGATCTGTATGTTGAAGTCCCTGATATGAAGTTAGTTAGGAATTGAGAAGGAGAGAAAAATGAGAGCTAGTTCATCTAGGAATGAAGGAAAGTGACCTTGTCTGTAGACAACATCTACCAGGATTTTGATTTGGTTTGTTGGTTGTTGTTGTTCAGTCATGTTCAGCTCATTGTAATTCATTTAGGATTTTCTTGGCAAAGATGAAGTGGTTTGCCATTTCCTTAGCCAGTTAATTTTATAGAGACAACTAATTTTACAGAGACAAACAAGGTTAAGTGCCTTTCCCAGGGTCACACAGCTTTTAAGTGTCTGAAGCTGGACTTGAATTTATCCACTGTACCATCTAGCTGCACACTTTTGATTGGTAGTAAATGTGAATAGCATGAACATCAAAATAAGAGGGGTAATTGAATGATGGAGATGAAGAAAACTTGAAAGTAGCAATGGAAAACCAGAAGTGTTCCAACTTCTCCACTTCAACTAATGAGCTGAGAGGAATGAATGCAGGTATAGTCAGTACCAAAAAGAGCAGACAGGGAAAGTAATGTCATCAGGGAAGCTTGATTTGAGTAAGAGCTAGTAGATGGAGAAAGAAAAGATTTAAGATGAAGGGATATTTGTTGCTTATGGAAGTCAGACAATACATTGGAAAGGGTGAGTGGCATTTAGTTAGAACTCTGGGGTTGGAGGATTGAGAGGAATAGGATTTAGGTGTGGAACTTGGAGAATGAGATTTGGATGATCACCTGAAAGCTGAAGCGGCTGGAGATGTCATGTGGTTGTGCGTGTTTTGCACCCCCTTTGGACAAATCAGCTCCCGCATAACTCAAACAGAACTCTAAAATTCACATTAGATATAATAAGGATCAAAGAAATGCTATATATAAAATTATAGGAAGTGGCTTCTTCACCCCAGAACTTAATGGAAAGTCAGTAGAAAGTCATGGAAAAGGCAAGACATACCTCATCTCCCAACAAGACTAATATCATCATCTCCCTGTTTGGCCATAAATGGGACATAGAGCATCAAGTAAAAGTGTGTGGGACCTTGGAAGTTTCAGGGAGAAGCTTCAGTTAAAAGATTAATAGCAAGTGCTATACAAGTGCACAGACTGAGAATCCCAGTCCTAAGGACTTTGAGAACCCTCACATATCCTAAAGTGCCAGAAAAGGCTCTGAATAGCTTACACTGAACTCAAAAAGCCAAGCTATCCTAGTGCTGGAAGTCAATAAAGTAATCCAGAGAGAGACTAGTAGCCTACCTTGTTGAAAAGTGCAATGGGGATGGATGCAGGCCTTGACACAAAGCCCCAATTCAGGTATTAAATCTGGAGAGTTGAATAAATCAGAGAAAACATTGACCTCTGTATCCGGAATTATTGCCAATGTAGATATCTCCAAAAAAAGAAAGAACAAATATAACTGAAAGCAAAAATTCAAAGGAAAAAATGGATTTTCCATGATAAATATAAGCTTGAAGAACTTTTTGAAGGAAGAAATAAAATAAAAAATGAAATGGTAAACCTGATCCAAGAAATGCAATCCCTGAAAAACTAAAGTGGAAAAAATAACTGATAACATAATGAAATTATAGAGCAAAATCAAAAACTAAAAGAAAATTTGAGAAACCTACAAGTTTAAAAAAAAACTGACCTGGACAAAAAAGTTGAAAGATCTTTTAAGTCATTGAACTCCCAGAAAGCAATCATTTAAATGCAAAACAAAAATAAAGTATGGACATGATTTTAAGCACTTATAAATGAAAACTATATGAGAATCAGAGGACAAAGTGAAGGCAAGAAGAATCCACCAAAGACGTCTCTAAATTGACTTCAAGGAAGTCAAACCAGAATAATATAGCCAATTCCAGAGCTCTCACAGCAAAGAAAAGATACTACAAGCATCCAAAATGAAGTTCTTTGAGTACCAAGAACTGTAGTCAGGATCACAAAAAACTAGTAAATTTTTACTATGGGTGAGAGAAATCTTGGAATATACTATTCCAAAAGATTAAAAAAAGCCTTTTCAACAAAACTGAGTTTGATCCTACAAGGGCAAAGATGTGCCCTTATAAAGATAAAGAATTTATAAACATCCCTGATGAAAAGACTAGAACTGAGTAGAAACTTGAAATACAATCAAAAAAGTTCAGAGAAATCTATCAATCAGCCAAGAAACTAATACTATGTGTTGGGTACTATACTAAGCAATGGAGATACGAAATACAAAGAATAACAAAGAACTTATGTGTCCTCAAGAATCTCACAATTTTAATAGCAGAAGCAATATTTGAACAATATGAACAAGCAAGATATAAGCAGGATAAATGTGATCTCAGAAGAAGGAAATAGAATTAAGAAAGATTGAGAAAGTCTTCCTATAATGTCAGAATTTCAGGTAAGCTTAATTTGAAATAATTGGAGGGAATGATAATGATCAAGTCAAGTTAGCAAGAATTTGTTAAATGCCTTCACTGTGGTTATATGTTAGGGAAACAAAATCAAGACTCCCTGCTCTCAAGAAACTCACAATCCCACAGAGGAAGACAATATGCAAACTACTGTGTACCAAGATGTATACATATAGGATAGATTGACTATTCACAGCATTAAGGGAATTTGGAAAAAGCACTGAGAAGGTGTGATTTAACTGAGACTTGAAGGAAGTCTTTAAAGTCACAAGATGGAGATGAGGAAGGAGAAAATTTTAGGCATGGAGGATCATAGCTAGTAAATGTCTGATGGCAAATTTCCACTTCTCTTCCTGACTTTAGACCCAGAACTTTACTTTGCCCCCGCTACCTCTACCTCTCCTTCAATAAGACAAACTAGAATCCAGAAGGATTTCTTCAATTTCCTCCCACACAACTGAGGAATAGCACAAATTGCAGGATATTAACTTCTTGTAATGTTATCATACTGTAAGAAATGTTAAAATAAAAAGATGATTTCACAGAATTCTGGATAAGAAAATGATGCAGGGTGAATTGAAAAGAACTAGGAGGACATAACACAGACACATTGTAAAGAAAAGCATCTTCGAAATATCTAAGTATTCTTATTAACATGCTATGACCAACCATGTATCCAGATGTACTATGAAGAAATTCACTGACCATCTCCTGAGAGACAGATGATAGACACAAGATGCAGAGAATTACATTTTTGGACATGGTCACTATGTAAATTTGTTTTGCTTATATAGTCTTTATTCTATTTATATAAGGGTAAATCCTTTGTGAGCAATGATCTGGTAAAAGGTTTGTGTGGTTTTTTATTATTTCTTTAATATTTTTAATTTGGGAGAAGTGGCAGTAAAAATACTTTTTAAAAAAGGACATTTTTAAAAATTTATTATTTACTTTGAATTTTGCAGTTTTCCCTCCAATCTCTCTTCCCTACCCCTCACAGAGGGCAGTCTGTTACTCTTTACCTTGTTTCCATGGTATACATTGATCTAAGTTGAATATGATGAGAGAGAAATCATATCCTTAAGGAAAAAAATAAAGTATAAGGGATAGCAAAATTACATAATAAGATAACAAATGTTTTTTTTTTTAAATTAAAGGTAATAGTCTTTGGTCTTTATTCAAACTCCACAATTCTTTCTCTGCATATAGATGGTATACTCCATCACAGATATCCCAAAATTGTGAAAAGGGTATTGTTTTTAAAAGCACAGAAGAGGACAGACATTTTAGAAGGAAATAGAACAATTTTTTTAAAATGTATGGAATTTATTATATGCATATAGATATACATTTTAAAGTGTTATGAAATAATTCACAGTTTCATATAGAATCATCTTTTTTGCAGCCTTTTTGTATGGAAATGCTTTATTCTAAGTTCAGAATTTAAAACTTAAAAAAAGTCTTTAAAAATAAGGGAAAATAGGGGCGGCTAGGTGGTGCAGTAGATAGAGCACCAGCCCTGCAATCAGGAGTACTTGAGTTCAAATCCGGCCTCAGACACTTAATAATTATCTAGCTGTTTGGCCCTTGGGCAAGCCACTTAACCCCATTTGGCTTGCAAAGACTTTTTTTTTTTAAAAAAAGCAAAATAAAGCAAAGTACAAGAGAAATCTGGTTATCTCAATAGTCTAATGAAATTACATTTGAATTTTTAAAAAGTTGTTCTTCTGTATAGTTAGAAGAATTTTTTGCCAAATTTTATAAAAATGCAGAATTTTATAAATATAAAATTTATTACAAAGAAAAATTTATCCCTGGAAAAATGTAATTTTCATAAAGATTTTAAAACAGGCCAACACTTTTGGAAGAATGTGAACAGAGTCATACAAGTTGAGAAGGAATAAATAGCTTATGATCTTCACTGATAGAATAAGCATTCTCACATAAATGAAATCAAAGATGCACTGATATTGAAGAAGGTTGGCGTCAAAGTTGTGCTACAGCCCATTTATATTGTATTGGGATTTTTGATGTATGCAATTTAAGTAACAAATCGGCATATATTACAAACCAGAGCTTGATTAATTGCTTTGTTTTCTCTAAACTTAAGAAAATGATGAAGAAAATGTTAACTCGGATTAAATTTAAACAATGGTGTGTATATGTGAATATGAGTACTACATTTGGAGTAAAGATAACTGAGTTAAAATTTCTATCTCAAAGTATTCCCATATTAATCATAAGTCTCAGGACCCCAGTTTCCTTCCTTATAAAGGATTTTATGCACTATATAAGTAGCAGGGTTCTAGTGATAAATCCTCTATAAACAGAGCACTAAATAAATTTATTTTTATTTTTATTGAAATATTTCTTACTATGACCATCGGTTGACCAGCCTTCTAATGATTAGCCACTCCCAACTATCACTGAGGTTCTGAGAAATACTCACTTTATAGACCTTGATAATTCTTATACTCACTGGCAATAGTTTTTAAGAATGGACAATTTGGAGAGGTAGTACCTCTCCCCACCTTCAGTTGTGAACTTCAGACATTGACTCAGTGACCACTTATGGATTACATTGTAGAGAAAATACTCATTTAGGCATACATAGATTGGACCAGAAGGACTCAGATTCTGTGAACTGGAGTGTGTTAAAAATTGGGAAATATTTCAATCCAATTACTACAATAAATAATCAGTGAATCAATTGTGTAAGTAAATATGCTGTACATGAATAACTAAATAACTGATGAAAATAAATGGAATATCTATCAGTTATGAAAATGGCAAGTTTTATTCAGTAAAAAACTTAGAAAAATGGATGAATTTGATTATGTAAAAAATAAATTTTTATAATGAATGAAAAGGAATATCTTTAAAAGGGGAAGAAATAGTTTAAGGGGAGTGAAACCATAAATATGATAAAAAATTATGACCTACAAAATCTTTCACAATTGTATGCATGCAAACCCCCAGTTGAAATGACCAAATGATTTCAACTTTAACATCTTTGAAGAAAGATGAAAACTCTACATATTTTAATGTATCTGTGATCTCATCAATATGGGTTTTGGTAGGGCAGAAAACATAGACCAATTCAGTAATCCAGTTCATTGATTAAAACTAAATAGGTTGTATGTCATAAAATGCAATAAAAATAACTTTGCTAATAAAAGGATATAATTTCCAAGGTTAAAAAGGGTATTAATTCCCCCAAAATGCTACTCCCCTCTACTGTCATAGCCACAGGCGTATCAGCCACATCAGTTCAAGAAGGCATTCTCCAGAGTGCAACAGGAATTTCAGTAAAACTCCACACTACCAATTTTCCCAGAGGGCAGGAGAGCCAAATGATTGGTATTCAATTGTGTCTGACTCTTTGTGACCTCATTTCTTGGCTAAGACACTGAAGTAGTTTGTCATTTCCTTCTCTAGTTTATTTTACATATGAAGAAACTGAGGGTCACACAGCTAGCAGTACTTAAGGCCTGATTAGCACTTAGGGAAAAGATTCCAGACCTGGCCACATGCTATCCATTGCCCCATTTAAAGGATCAACCCAATTTAAATCCTGCATAATGCAGGTATGTTATCCAGGTTTTGGAATAGAGTAGAGGAAGAAGGGGAAGAGAGATTAAAGCAGTTGAGGTGAAAGGGAAATGAAGAAGAGTCCTGTAGCAATTGAAAGCAACAAAGTGGACACAGCAACCATACAAACAAGTATTTCCTCAATTTCTGTATTTCACAATTTACAATTGATCCATGACTTCTTGTTTAGGCCCTTCATTACATCCTCAAGAGGTTTCCTGTGCATACTGGGGAACTTCCTTTAGATCTCTTGATCTAAGATGGATTCCAATGAAACAAATAAATACAGCAATCATCCTAATTCTTAGATGGATACCCACAATCATTTGTAGTCATATGTATACTTTCTATTGATTCTTTTATTGCATAACTTGTTAATATGTTCATATTTTTGGAATACAGCAATCACTGACTGCATTGACTTTGATCCCAATTGACCCCATGAGTGAAGCATGGTTTCCCAGTTCTTGGCCCTGGGGCCTGAGTAAGCTGTTCTGATCATATGTTAGCCTTTTATACCCTCTACACATTTCTCTCCCTCCTAGCCTGTGACTTTTGGTTGTTAAAAAAAAAAAAGCAAGCAAACAAAAAAATAATGTAACAGATTCCCAAAGATATGCTTCCCCCAAGATTCCCTATCATTATTTAATCCCTGTCTCCTCTACCCGTCTTGGCCCTCTTGGTGCTATGAAGTGCCCCAAATTGCAATTCCCTTTGCTCAGTTAAAAGTTTTTCTTGTTTTGGCCATTTTCTTTATTTCAATATGACAGATCCTAGTAATCAGATAATTCAAAATAGTTTTGAGATATATTCAAAAAAGATATTTTAATGAAATTAAAAAACAGTCTAAATTAATAAAATTAATTGGTATACAATTTCATGACTTGTGATACTATAACAGGAAAGCATTGTGAGAACATATAAATCATACAAGCAAAACCTTATATTCTCTGAGTATGCAAAGATCTCACTATTAGGACTTACACTAATATTTGAAATAGCAAATAACCTTGAAAGTGTCCAAATGATTTTAGAATAATTAAATAAAAATGTTAAACTAGTAGAATATAGTTGTTCCATTAAAAATACCAAACTAAGTATAATTCTGCCAGTTGAGATTTTGTTTGGGTCTTGGTGCTACTGCAACTTGGCCTTGGTTCATACCTTGGTTTTGCTTAGGGAGAGGAGGAGGTGCTGGAACCTTGATAGTCTCAGCTTCCTGTCCAAGACTCTGGCACACCTCATTCTTCTCCCAAGCAAAAGGCCAGAGGTTGATTTATTCATGGATCTTCTACTTTCTTACCTGGAAATGGAGACAGATACAAACCCTTATCTGAAAAAATAGAGCCTTTTTGGATCAAGAAACCTTCAGAAATTTGACTCAAGTTTCAGTGTCTAATTCCACAAAGCTAAATTAGAATCCGTCATCAATGAAGCTTATTAGAGTTCAGGCAACTAAAATTGCAGAAGAGCCAGCAGCTTTTAAGCCACCTAAGATGGACCTTCTAGTGATGGAAGAAAAGCTACAATCTCCATGATCCATAACATCAAACCATGGGATTTGAATGTATTGACTCTACAGGGTTCTAAGCAAAAATTGCTTTCCCTGGTTAACCACTATTATGCTGAAAGAGTATCTTAGACTTCTCTTTGTTCCCATCCACTTTGCACTTGACATAAGAAGGATGTCATCCATTTCCAATTCTACTGAAGATAATATTCTTGGGGAACTGGTGTTTATTTCTTTAAATATTTGCAGAATAACTTGAATATTTCTAATGCAGGAAGTCCTATTCTGTAATGTCCCAAAGTTGGACTAAGTAACTTCAGAATGCAGTTGCCTACAGTCAATTATTTGTCTATAGAACTAGCTTGCAGGGGGCAAGGGAAATATTTAAAAACTAGTAGACTTTGTTCTGTATATTTATCCAAAAACAGTCAAGTTATTTTTCTTCAAATTTTCTTGTAATATCTCTCTTTATATATTTATCCATTTTGATCTTATCTTGGTCTATTTCCAATTTATTCTAAATGTCCTTCCAATTTTCCCAATAATTTTTAACCAAATAAATAATTTTTATTTCCAAAATTTGTCTATTTGTGAAACACAAGTTTACTACTTTCATCTGCTACTTAAAATATATGTCTATTTTTGGCCACTGATCTTTCTTAGCCAGTACCAGATAGTTTTGATAATTACTGTCTTATAATATAGTTTTAATTTCTAATACGCTAAACAGTCTTCCTTTACATTTTTCATTAGTTCCTTTAATGTTCTTGACTTTTGATTACTTCAAATGAATTTTATTATTTTTTCTAATTCAGTAAAATAATGTTTTGGTCATTTGGATGGCATTGAAAATATAGTTAGATAAATAGACAAAAGGATGGATGCTAAGGTAAAATCATTTTTCTTATATAATCACTATCTGTCTGAACAATATTTCTCTAATGACAAATCTGATTTTATTTATATAAAACTTTTTAAGTATCGTTTTGTTCATACAATTTCTGGTTTTGTTCTAGCAGGTATACTTTCAGGTATTTTTTGCAGTGCAAAGTTATTTTAAATGGGTTATTTCTTATCTCTCCTTCCAGGGTTTTGTGATACATAGAATGATGGTGGATTTACTTTATATTCCACTTTTTTGCAGAAATAATCATTTCAACTAATTTTTTAATTGAATCTTTGGGATTTCCTAAGTATATCTTCATATCATCTGCAAAAAAGATGTTTTATTACCTCATTCAATATCCATATTTTTTCTTATTGCTAGGATTTTCAATAAATTATTGAATAATTTTGGTGACACTAGGCATTTTTATTTCACACCTAATTTTATTGAAAAAGGTTTGTAACTTATCCCTATTACAAATAATATTTGCTAGCTTTAGGTAAATGTTTCTTATTTATTTAAGGGGAAAATTTCATTTATACCATACTGTTAATAGAAGTGAGTGTTAATACTTTATCGAAATCTGTATCTATTGGTATTATAGTATTTTCCTTTACTTTTTTGTTGTTTTATCAATCGTTAATAATTTTTCTATGTTAAATCATCCCTGCATTCCTGGGGCAATTCCTGTTTGGCCACAATATATAATCTTTTATTGTTGCAATCTTTTAGCTAGTGTATTACTTAGGATTTGTGCATACATATTAATTGGCTATAATTTTCTTTCTTTTAAATCTTCCTGGTTTAGTTATCACTATCATATCTGTTTCATAAAAGGAATTTGGTGAATCCTTTATTTATTATTTCAAATAATTTAATTAATATTGGAATTAGTTGACCTTTGAATGTTTCGCAAAATTCACTTGTAAATCCATCTGTTCCTGATGCTTTTTCTTAGGAAGTTCACTTATGACCTATTCAATTTATTTTTCTAAAATAGGTCTATTTAGATATCTATTACTTCTTCCACTAATCTTGTCAATTTAATATTTATATTCACTGAAATTTTAAATTTACTGGCAAACATCTCATAATTCCTTTAATTTTATCCCATTAGTGGTATATTCACCTTTTCATTTTTAATCCTAGTGATTTGGTTTTCTTCTCTTCTTTAAATTAACCAGTGGTTTATCTACGTTTTGCTTTTTTCCTAAAATCAATACTTAGTTTTATTAATTCAGTCTTTTTTTTTACACTCAATTTTATTTATATCATTTTTGTTTAGGTTTTTGCAAGGCAAATGGGATTAAGTGGGGTGTCTGAGGTCAGATTTGAATTCAGGTACTTCTGACTCCAGGGCCGATACTGCGCCACCTAGCTGCCCCTATATCACTTTTAATTTTTGGAATTTCAAATCTAGTTTTTAATTAGGGATTCTTTTTCTAGTTTTTAAATTGCAAATATAATTCATTGGTCTGTTTCTTTTTTAATGTAATTATATAGAGATATAAATTTTCCTCTGATTACTTCTTTTCCTATCTCCCATAGGTTTTGATATGCTATCTCATTTTTGTCATTCTCTTTATTGAAATTATTTCTATGATTTGTTTATTAGCCTACTCTTTCTTTAAGATTAGGTTGTTTTTAATCTGTTTTCATGGTCCCTTATAATTTTTATTATATTGTGATCTTAAGGGGATACCTGTAAAACTTCTGCTTTTAACAATAACATTTTTAATATCCTTATGTGTAGTTAATCTTTTTTAAAAGGTACCACGAACTTCTGAGAAACAAGATGTATTTCTGTCGATTTCCATTCAGTTCTCTCCAGCTGTCACAGCTTGCTTATCTGAAATTCTATCTTATTTTTATCTTCTTCACTTATTTTTTGGTTAGATTAATCTATTCTTAAAAGGGTAGAGTAAAACCTCCCTCTGTCATTGTATTACTTTCTATCTCTACCTATAATTCACTTCACTTTCAAGGAATTAGATGCTATGTAGTTTTTGGTGCATAGAAGTTCAATATTGATATTGCTTCATTGTCCATGGTACCTTTTAACAAAATGTAGTTACCCTTTTAATTAAATCTATTTTGGACTTAACTTTGTCTAAGAACATGATTGCTAATCTCATCTTTTTTCACATCAGCTGAAGCAAAATAAGTTCTATTGGAACCCTTCATTTTAACTCTGTGTGTATCTCTCATTCTTCAATGTTTCCCTGTAACATCATATTGTTGGATTCTGATTTTTAATTCATTTTGCTTTCCATTTTTATCCAATTCATATTCAAAGTTATAATTACTATTTGTGAATGTCACTCCATCCTATTTTTATTCACTATTGTCCTTCTTAACCTCCCTTTTTATCCTATCTCTAGGTCTTTTCCTCTCCTCTTACCCTCCTATTACTTAATCAACCCAATCTCAGAGAATCCCTCCCTTAACTTCCAGAAAGGTCACTTCACTATGCAATCTCCACCAAAACTAATATCATCACTGATTATGCTACTGATCATTTGTCTATATTCTCCCCTGTATTTTCTATATTTGCCTGAAAATCTCCTTGTGTACATGCTGTCCCACTCCTCAGATGTCAATTCCCCACCCCACCTCCTGTATAGGAAAAGTAGAGTTTTCAAGACCCTGGAGAATGACAGTCATCCATATCCCCCTAATTCTTTCCTCTCCTTTGTTTTTTGTTTTTGTTTTGCAAGACAATGGGATTAAGTGACTTACCCAAGGTCAGACAACTAGGTAATTATTAAGTGTCTGAGTTGGACTTGAATTCAGGTCCTCCTGACTCCAGGGTTGATATTCCATCCACTGAGCTACCTAGCTGCCCCATCTTCTCTACTCCATTTATGTGTCTTTCTATGTTGAAATGCAGTTCTATACATACACACACACATGCACAAGCATTTATTCACCCGTAGCCTAGGTTATTTCCATAATACTCCCTATCTATCTCTTCAATGTTACCTCTACCAGCTTTCTACCTTCTTTTATCTCTTTGAATACATTTATAAAGAAGTCTCTTGACTTCTCTGTTATTTTTATTATTGTTATTATCCTTACCTGCTGCATTTATTCAGTCACTCTTGCATTTTAGTTGTTTGGCTTGTAAAGAAGCAAATAATCTCAATTCTGGTTTTCTTTCTTTTTTTGCTTATTGATATTTTATTTTCCCAATTACATGTTATGAAAGTTTTTCAACATTCATCCACATGCACATATATGTTACACAATTTCCTTCCACCTTCCCTTCCCACCCCCTCCCTTCATTATACATGTTCATTTGTATTTAACATGTTTACCATTTTATCTGTTTTCAATATGAGAAATTAGGACTAAGAGAAAAGAAAGGAAACTATGGGATAGAAAGGAAAAACAAAAGAAATTTTCTTTGGGACTAGATTTCAAAATATCATTCTCTTTTATTAGTAGACAATTCATGGTTTAACAGCCTAGGTTTCTGCCTCAACTAACTTTTGATTGATCTCAGATAGATTCATTGCTGTTTTTGACATTCTTGGTGTAGTGGTACAAACCTAAAACCCATGTATTGACTGATCTTATGAATCAGTCAAAACCAGGAGCACTTCCCCTTTGGAAGAGTCATTTTATTCATTTGCTATTTTATTGATTTGATTTTCTGCTGTCTTCTTTTTAATCAGAATAATCATAGGCTTATCAATTTTGTCTTTTCAAAGAATCAATTTTAAATTTTATCATTTCTATGGAATTTTTTGTTTCAAATTCACCTATTTCCCCTCTAATTATCTTTTAAAATTCAGATTTAATTCATTAATCTAGTCTTTTTTTTCAAATCTGTTAATGTATGTTTATAGGAATATTATTTCTCCCCATCAACTGTTTTAACTATATCCCAGAAATTTTGGCATATTGTTTGATCTATTTTTTTTTAGGTTGGAGTTAAGTGGCCTGCCCAAGGCCACACAGTTAGGTAATTATTAAGTGCCTGAGGCCAGATTTGAACTCAGGTACTTCTGACTCCAGGGCCCATGCTCTATCTACTGTGCCACCTAGCCTTTGATCTATTTTTAATATTTGATTTATTTGATTTTCCAACTACATCCAATGGTAGCTTTTCATCATCATTTTTTTGGCAAGGGTTTGAGTTTTACATTTTTCTCCCTTCTTTCCTTCCTTCCCTCCCTCCAAACCCCTGACAGAAAGCAATCTAATATAGGCTCTACATGTATAACTCTGCTAAATATAGATCCATATTAACTATGTTGTGAAAGAAGAATCAAATCCAAATGGAAGGAAAAAACAGAATAAGACTGACATAATACAACAGATGACTTATAAAAATTGAAGATAGTAAACTCTGGTTACATTTAACCTCTACAATTCCTTCTCTGGATATGGATGGTATTTTCCATACCTAATCTTTTAGAATTTTCTTTGATTAAAGCACAGTTGAAATGAACATCATAGTTGATCATCACCCAGCATTATTGTTAGTATATATAATATTCTGGTTCTGTTCATTTCACCTAGCATCAGTTCATGCAGGTCTTTTGAGGCTTTTCTGAAGTCCCATCCCTCATGATTTCTTATAGAACAATAGTGTTTCATCATATTCATGTACCACAATTTGTTTAGGCATTACCCAATTGATGAGCATCCCCTCAATTTCCAATTCTTTGTCACTTCAAAGAGATGTACTATGAATATTTTTGTAAATGTGGGTTTTTTTAATCCTTTTTTGTGATCTCCTTGAAATATAGACCTAATAATGGTATTATTTTTATCAAAGGGTATGCATTTTATTGCCCTTTGTGCATAATTCCAAATTGCTCTCCAGAAAAGTTGGATCCATTAACAATTCTACCTGCAATACATTAGTGTCCCAGATTTCCGTGGACACTAATGCATTGTAAGTAGAGTTGTTAATTGATCCAATCTTTTTGTTAAATCAAATTAACCAAAGGTTTATCTATTTTATTGGTTTTTTTCATAAAACCAATTCTTGTTTTTCATTTATTTTTTGCATCTCCTTTTCCAGTTCCATTTTTGAAGAAGTTGTTATCTTTTCTATTTCTCCAACTGTGTTTTTGAGAGAATTATTTTCTTTTTACATTTGTACAATTGTATTTTTATTTCTCATGCATGGTGTTAATTTTCTCTTGTGTTTCTTTTCCCATTTTTTCCATTTGATCCTTTCTGATCTCTTCTAAGAAGTCTTTCGGTGCAAGAGACTAATTCATATTCTCATATTCTCCTCTGGAACTTCATATAGAATTTTCCTTCTATCCTCTTTTTCTGAACTAGTATTCTTATCTCCAAGGTGTTCAATAGACCCTGGTTTGTGCTGGCCTTTCTTCATTTTGGGCCCTTTCCCTAGGATCTTGTTTTGGGAGAGGGACTGGTTTGCAGGACCTTTGGTGTTGAGATCCCCTTGCTCATTGGGGTTAGAAATTCTAGGGGATTACTCAGTGTGCTGGCCAGTAGGGAATGCCAGAAGTTTTCTCTGGATTTTCTGTGTTGGAGGTATCAATGGCCCTCTCCCTAGGCCTGGGGCTGGATCTGGGTTGTCCTCCCACAATCTAGGCTGGGCTCTTAGGGGCTGTCTCTGAGTAATCAACACTGGGGAAGGTCTGCTGCCCACACCCTGGCCTATTTCTGTGTTTGTAGTGGAGAAAATCAGGTCTTCCCAGAGGAAACCCAGGGACTCAGCTGGAAATTTGGGGCTCTTGGCTCTGTTCTTCCAGACCAACTGAATTGACTGGATGGGTGTCTGGGCTGCCACTGGAGCTCTCCCTGTCCAACCACCACCTACACTGCAAAGGCTTTCACCACTGTGGTTCTCAAGTAAGTACCCTGGCCTCACTCTGCCCTTCACTGGAGTTCTGCTCTTTGCCCTGGGCATGCCCATGCCCTCCCCATGACAGACCTTGCTGAAAGATGGTCTCCTCTATTCTCCTGCAAGTTCTTTTGACCTGAAATCATGTTGGTTCATATTGATTCTGGGGGAAAGCCAGGGGAACTTAATTTAGTGCCTGGCTTCTCTCCACCAACTTGGTAAGAAGAGTTAGTAACTTTTTTTTTTAGGTTTCTGCAAAGCAAATGGGGTTAAGTGGCTTGTCCAAGGCCACACAGTTAGGTAATTTTTAATTGTCTGAGACCAGGAGTTAGTAACTTTTTAAAGAACATTGCTACTCTAAAATCAAGGAATTGGTTCAGTATCTCTTTTTCCTGGTTCCTTTCTGGTCAAGAATAGAGAGATCTAACAGGGAATGTCAGTTGGAAGTGGAGACTGCTGTTGTCCTGTGACATTTAAATTATATGAAAGATATTTATAAGATATTAGTTTTTTGATTAAGGGATTGAAGAAGTATATTTGGTCTACTCTGCTCTTCCAGTGGACTTTTCATTTTGGGAAGACTGAAAAAACTAAATGCTAAGAATTTAGGTTTGCTCTGAATGGTGAAATCATTGATGCCTCCAATAGTTGGTCTTCATTCACTTTAGCAATTGGTAACACACTAAGTTCAATAAAGACTAAACTGATTCTATTAAATTCTTAAGGTAGATTCTGTGCAATGTTTTGAACTTTAAAGGAATAACTGAAATAGCTTACTTAAACTAAAGGAAGCTCAATAAAGTCTTCAATAATCTGTGGTAATTTATCCTGTGACTTTTTAGCCTCCTCCCCAAGCACTGACCTGAATCCTTTAAAGGATAAGCTGCTAGAGGTAAGAGATTTTCTCTTTGAGAACTTAAAAAAAAACCATCCACCCAGGCAACTGAACCATCCCTTTATTCTCCACCCCACCAACAGATGAAGTAATAACTTTAATACCTTTTTACATCTCTATAAACTAATTCTTGAAAGCCTATTTCTTCACTATTTCCTATTTCCTGGTTTGGGTTTGTTGAGTGCTCCCTCACATGCTGGTTCTGAGGAAGAAACAATACTCAAGAAGACTTTTGGGCCTTTGTATCTAATGTGAATGAATGTACTATTCCTTTTTAATGTGCTAACCTTGTGGGAGAATAAAATTCTCTGAATTTCAAAAAAAAAATTCCAATCATAGAGATTGTAGATTACCTAATGTGATGGATTCCTCTGGTAAATCTGATAAAGCCTTTAAACCTTTTCTCATAATAATGTTCTTTTTTTTAAGGTTTTTGCAAGGCAAATGGGGTTAAGTGGCTTGCCTAAGGCCACACAGCTAGGTAATTATTAAGTGTCAGAGACTGGATTTGAACCCAGATACTCCTGACTCCAGGGCCTGTGCTCTATCCACTGTGTCACCTAGCCGCCCCTAATAATGTTCTTTAATTTATAAAATAAAATACATAAAATTACATAGGAAAAACAATTCATTTGAATTAGAATATATATATATATATATATAGTCAAAAAATTTTAAATAAATTCATAAGGGGTTACCTAGGTGGCACAGTGGCCACTGGTGTCTGGAGGTTCTGAATTCAAATCTAGCCTTAGACACTTAATAATTACCTAGCTGTGTGACCTTGGGCAAGTCACTTAACTCCCTATTGCCTTGACAAAAAAAAACCTCAGTCAATCAATCAATAATAAAATAAATTCACAGACTCCAAGATAAGAATTCATGGGTATAGAGAAATATGAAAATATATCAAATTTATACAACATAAAGTCCCATATATACAAACTGACTTCAGTCATATAAAAATAATAAAACATGGTAAGTTTTGTTAGAAAAAAAAGACAAAAACATCAGGAGCTATGTAAATAACGATATTTTTATTATTTAAGTTTGATAGATCATGACCTGCCTATCTTATATAGCCTCTGTCTGTATCCCCACATACTTTACCACAGAAATTTATACAACACACCAGAGACTTTTCTCAATGTCTTCTTAAGAGGGTACCAGTGGAGTACTGTGTCTACCTACCTTACTTCACCCCTTAACTGGCCATTCTTTCCTTTCTATGATACATTTTCCTGATATATTTTACTTATTATCTTCCTCAAAGTTCTTTAAGGCTGATATATAATAACCACATCCTAATCACCTTGTACTGCTCCATTGTTCTCTGTGTTATTTTTCATTTATTTTGTAATGTTTGCATTCTATGCCTTTATATAGCAATAGTAAGAATATACATTTATATACATTTTATTAAATTTGTGAACTGTTAAAGTAGAAGAAACCCCAAGTCCAAAAGGGGATCTGGAATGAACCAGAATCCAGTGACAGTTTACAAAAATTTTAATTGTATTTTTTGCCTGAGAAGGAGCTTGCAAGCTAGAACAGTGAATCAGGGTCTGCATCTGTTCAAAGAACAGTTGGAAAAAGTGAGATATTCATATTTTTCAAAGAAAGGAAGGTAGGAAATTTGGGGAGAAAGGTAGAATCCTAGAAAGAAATGAATCAGGAAGCCTCTTCCCAAAAGGAGAGAAAGAGGTAGTGAGGAATTAGAGGTATCAGAGCTGTGACTTTTTGATACACAAAGTGTATCAAAGTACATTCCTGGTGATAAGCAGGCCTGTCAGTTCAAGACATGAGCACAAATAATAAGATAACAGGATATAATACAGGATATACCTGAGAGCCCCATAATCAGTAGGGGGATCTCTGAAGTTAATGATGCTTCTTGAATGTCCATAAACCATCAAAAGGGTCAGAATCTGCTTCAAAACTGGTGTGAGCTTAATGGACTTCAAAGTTGTTGTTTTTCAACACAACCAGCAGATTTTATTCTCAATCATCGAAAAGGATTGCTGGTATGTTAAAAGAACCCTAGGCATCAAAAGTACTCCTGACTGGCTAATTGTTTTGCTATTCCATTGTCAAAAAGGGAAGCAGCATATTTAAACAGTTAGTAAGGCATTGCAGGGCCCATGTTCACAATTTCTAGTCTTATTAAATGTTTTCATTTGTTAATGTGGTTATTATGTTGTCTCTCATTTTGCTACTTAAATATTAAATACTTAAAGAATTTCAAAAAAAGTCTATTAGTATACACTAATAAGTCAAGTATATTTTAAAAATAATATTTGAAACCCTTTACTTTAAAAACAAGAGGTTTTTGTTTTTGTTTTTCTGTGTAGCTCTATCATAAAGACCAAGGACAAATGGGAAAAATTATATGGAGTCTAATGAGAGATCAATAAAAAGAATCTTTTTAAAAAGAAGAATAGGACAGTAGAACAGAGATATTTATGAAATCAATTTCCTTTTACTATGTGTTTAAACATAGATGTTTGAATTTTGTAGATAAGTTTGAACCCTGTATAAGATAAGATAGGTATAGGTCTCTAAGGTCCTTTTAATCTATGATTCTAGAACCCAAGGGATTTCATTCCATATCTATTTATCTTTCTATCTTTCTGTCATCTATCTGTCTTCTATATGATCATAAATACATTTTAGAGATAGTCTTTTAAAATTGGGTCTTCTCTAAATAATCATATTTACCGTTACTTTTCTACCCTAGAATTCACATCTTTTTACTTCAAAAAACCCCTACTTCCTACTTAAGAATCCTTTAAACTTATAAATACTTTAAATTTTATCCTGTCCCTAATTCACCCCCCCCCCCCCAAGGTTCTACCTAAATAGAAAAAGTTTATTGTATAAAGGGATGCAAGTCTGGGGGAAAATGTATTGAAGATCTGTGAAGTCTCCTTCTGGAGAAAATTTCCAATTCCCTGAAAGAGAATAAAAAATGCCAAGAATTGATAAGCTATTTTTTTCTTGCTAGACAAATGTAGAAATGCCCTTTCTTTTAGAGTTAGGACAAGGCTTCTTTATCTAGGGTTTATGATTGTTTTTAAAAATATTTGGTGGGGGGGCGACTAGGTGGCACAGTGGATAGAGCACTGGCCTTGGAATGAGGAGTACCTGAGTTCAAATCCGGCCTCAGACACTTTAAAATAATTACCTAGCTGTGTGGCCTTGGGCAAGCCACTTAACCCCATTGCCTTGAAAAATCTTTAAAAAAAGTATTTTGGCAATATTTCAATATAGTTGATTTCATCTATTATTACTTTAATTTCTTCCTCATTGGTGGTGAGTTCATCCTTTTCATTTTTTGATATTGATAATTTGGTTTGCTTCATCATTTTTTAAACCAAATTAACCAAAGGTTTATATATTTTTTCATAAAAAGAACTCTTAGTTTTATTAGTCAATATTTTCTTTTAATTTTATTAATTTCTGCTTTGATTTTTCAGAATTTCTAAATTGATATTTAATTGGGGATTCTAATTTGTTCTTGTTATAGTTTTTTTAAGTTGTAGGTCCAATTCATTGATCTCCCCTTTCTCAATTTTATTCATATAAATATTTAGAGATATAAAATTTCACCGAAGAAGAGCTTTGGCTATATCCCATAAGTGTTGGTATGATGTCTCATCATTGTCATTGTATTGGAAGAAATTATTGTTTCTATGATTTGTTTTTGATACACTCATTCTTTAAAATTAGGTTATTTTGTTTCCAATTAATTTTTAATTTATCTTTCCAAGGTCTTTTATTGCATGTAATTTTTACTGCATCATGTTCTGAAAAGAATACATGCATTCTGCATTTGATTATGAGATTTTTTTACCCTAATATATGGCTGGTTTTTTGTGTATATGCCATGTACCACAGAGAAGAAGGTATATATTCCTTTCTATCCCCATTCATTTTTCTCCAGAAGTCTGTCATATCTAATTTTTCTAAAATTCTGTTTGCCTTCTTAACTTCCTTCTTTATTTTTTGGATAAATTTATCTAATTCTGAGTGAGAGACATTGAGGTTGCCCACCAATATAGTTTTGCTGTCTATGTCTGCCCATAACTCATTTAACTTCTATCCCAAGAATTTGGATATTATATCACTTGGTGAATATTATGTTAAATATTGATATTACTTCATTGTCTATGGTAACTTTTAGGAAGATGTAGTTTCCATCCTTATCCCTTTTAATTCGATCAATTTTATCTGCTATCCAACTTGATGCATTTTGTGCATTTAAGAAAAAGGAGGGAGAAAAAAAGTGATATAAACATTCTGAGAATGAATCCATAAGTCTCTTCAGACTTCTAAAGAGATTCATGTCATGCAAAAGGTTCAAAATTTCAGTCTTAAAGGAACCTCAAAGATCATTTAAACCCTTAATTTTAAAGATAAAACTGGCACAATGACTAATGATGGAGTAGAAGGATTATCAGTGTATGCTAGAACACAAAATACAAATGGTAAATTTTCAGCATGAGCATATACATCTCAGAAATAAATAATATAAATCAGGATATGATTTATTTTGTTTTGTTGATTGTCTAGATCAAGACAAATTACAGTCCAAAAGCCAAATCCTGCCACAGGGTCCTAGAAGATAAGAATGGTTTTTACATTTTAAAATAAATTCTCAGCTCGCAGGATATACAAAAGCAGACAGTGAACCAGACCTGACCCTGGGACTATAGTTTTCTGATCCCTGGTCTATCCTTTAAAAAGAAATGGGAAAATGATAATGATACCAATTAAGCTTAAAAGTGTTTTGCTTCCTTTTTGGTTTTTTTTTCCCAGAGAGGTGTTTATTAAGTACACCATTGGCAATGGTTATGGAATAAACTAAAAACCAAATTAAGGAATTCTACCTAGAGGATTTCAGGATAAAGATACTGTGCAATATGTTACTATTAAATAGGAATTTTTTAAAACACAAAAAATGTGTAAAACCAAAAGAGGATTTTGCTTTTTTTTAAATAAAAAATTCTCTTGGGGATTCATACACTTGCTCTTTTAATAAAAAAATAAGTCTGATGCTTTTTGTTTTTACATCATACTTCCAAATATTTTCCTTACCCTTATCCCTATGTATTGAACTTTCCTTTATAACAAAGCTGAGGAAGAGAAATGTTATACAAAACCAACATATGCAATATTTGTCATTATTATATAACATTCATTTGTAGTTTACATCGTTTAGTTTTCATTGTTGTACTCATTGTTCTTGTCTGCTTACATTACTCTGAATCAGTTCAAATGTCTTCTCATGTTTTTGACACAAAAATATTGCCTTGGATTCATGTATTATAATCTGTTTAGCCACCCCACAATATAGCTCCTTGAAGTATATGCCAAGCAGTGGGGAGCCCTTTCCTAAATAGTTTGTTTTTAGGTTTAGTCAAGTTCTATTGCTTATGATTCTTGTTTATTGAGGCTATTTCATTGATCTCAATTTTTTAGAACCATTAATTGTTTTGATGATTACTATTTCGTAATATTTCTTTAGCTCATAAGTAGCATTCTTCATTCATTCCTACTTTTTCATTTCCTTTAATATTCTGTTTAATAGTAATATTTTCCTCTAATTGAATCTTAAATGTTTTGTTTATATAAAAATGACTTTGTGATTTGTTTTTTGGTAGAAATAAATCTGTAAATTAATTCAGGTAATATTATCATTTGTTTTATATTGCTAGGCTAAACCACGAGCAAGAATATCCATCCAAGTTCTAAGTATTCCTTTATTTCTGCAAATAATATTTTCTTTTTAAAATATCCTTTATTTTATTATTTTATTTTCTTCCAAATACATGTAAAAACAATTTTAACATTCATTTTAACAGTTTGAATTTCAAATTCTCTTCCTTTATTCCTCTCTCCCCTTACTCCCCAGCCTCATTCAAAAAGCTAGTAATTTGATATAGGTTATGCATGTGTAACCATGCAAAACATTTCCATTATAATGTTATGAGAGAAAATAGAAACCAAAATAAAAGCCCTCAAGAATAATAAAGTAAAAAAGCATACTTTAATCTGTATTCAGACACTATCATTTTTTTCTCTGAGTATTTTTCATCAAAAGTCCTTCAGAATTGTCTTAGATCATTTTATTACTGAGAATAGTTAAATCAATCACAAATAATCATCTTACAATTTAGCTCTTACTTTGTACACAGTTCTTTTCAGTTGCAAAAAATATTTTCTCCTGTTCCATTCCTCCCCTGTATCTGATTTTGCCTATGGACATCACCACTTTGCCTCAGCAACCTTGAAGTTTCTCAGCCCTAAGATCTCCTGGAACATCCTTCCATCCTTGTTGTCTCTGCTTCCCATTAATCTGCTCCTTCCAGAACCTTCCATTTTGAAGAAGGGCCTAGACTAGTGCAAAAGTGTCTCACAAAATGAGGAGGGGTCCTCACTGAGTTTTGGCCAATTGAAAATAAATACA
Organism: Macrotis lagotis; assembly: GCF_037893015.1. NCBI lineage: Eukaryota > Metazoa > Chordata > Mammalia > Peramelemorphia > Peramelidae > Macrotis > Macrotis lagotis. The sequence continues at coordinate 93,847,920 of NC_133666.1, forward strand.
TATTAACCTTCCCAGAGTTTGTCTTCAACAGAGACAAAGATTTAACCCAGAATTTATCCTAATCAGGGACAAATGTTATGAGAGTTTGGGCTTTAAGAAAGATCAAAACAAAATTAGGTTAAAAGCCTATTTATTGGGGCAGCTAGGTGGCACAGTGGATAAAGCACCGGCCCTGGAGTCAGGAGTACCTGGGTTCAAGTCTGGTCTCAGACACTTAATAATTAGCTAGCTATGTGGCCTTGGGCAAGCCACTTAACCCCCAGTTGCCTTGCAAAAAAAAAAGAAAACCTTAAAAAAAGCCTATTTATTGATATTTCTCTTAAGTTGCAGATTGTACAGGCATATGGAGGGAAGGATTTCTAACTAGAGAGTCAACTATGCACAAAATAGAGCTCTAAGATTAGCTTTATTATTCCCCTGACCATCAAAAGGTGGGAATCTAAAATGTTACCTCTGGGTTGTCCAATCAAAGAAGGATACAGCTCCCCAATCCAGGATGAGGCAAGGGTAAGGTGGGGCAACTCAGGATGAGGTGGGGAAGCTGATATTAGATATTTCAGTAAAAGGAGTGCTCTAACCTAAAAGACCTTCAAAGTAAGGGAGGTAGCTATAGGGATTTTCTTGATATGATCAAGAAGGCAAGCCTTTGTTCTGTTTACAATGGAGACTGTTTTCCAGATTGCAAAAATGATCTGAGTAAAGGTGATCAAGGCTGCTCTTAAAGATCCAGAAAAATAATTCAAATAGTTAAATACATTCATATAGATACCACCCACACATATATGTCAAAATTCACTGTTGATATACCCCCATCTTGGTCAAAATGATGTCTTACCATCACCTTCAGAAAAAGAAAGAAAGGCATGGGGATGTGATTGGCATACTGGAAGAAAATGTCAAACCTTAGAGCAAAACACTACCAAACCTAAGATTGCCAAGAGCTATGGGCAGTCAGTTGTAAAGTCTATAATGGGAGACAAAGATGGGGGATGCTATGACAAAATCAAAAGAGATAATTCCCTTTTGGTAAATAGACCTCACAAATAAGTGTCAGGAGAAATGGGGTATTACCATGTTGGGGAATCCAGTCAGGAGAAACCTGCCTCAGGGTGATTGTATGTAGTCTACCTGTAGGTTTACTAAATGCTTTAGTAAAGGAAATTGAACTACTGCAGAGCTCTTACTAACATGGCAATTCAAAATATACTGTCTATTGTTTCATTAAAAAATTTTATAACAAGTTTGGATGGCCTTATCATTGTCATTAGCCCAGTAGCACTCCTTGACATTCATGACTAGATTTTGTGACTGACAGATTAATGAAGAGCATGACCCAAGATAAGCAAAGGAGGATATTTTCTAAGGTCCATAAACTAGAAAATGCTCAGGGACTGCCCAAGGCAGGGTTGCTAATCTTTTGCATGTCCAACGGTTTCTACTCTGTCACTGAAATGATTATTGCTATTAAACCATTGTGTATCCTAGTTCAATCAATTTTCATACAATGCTCCTTTGGTTATTGGGGTAATCCATGACTGGGGTTTTCAAGGAAATCAAGGTAGTTACAAATCCATTTTCACGAGAATGCTGTGGGCTATATTTTTGCTTCATAAATAGCTGTAACTACTTTTCTGCCCCTAGGCTGCCACTATCACCAGAAAGCATTACTTTTATTGCTGCTTGCTGTGACCCTATGCCCACTGCCTGATGCTGTCTGCTGCTCACGTAGGCTTCATTTGGATCTGTCGGCCGGCTTATGAGCTCATTGTTCCACAGTGGTACTAAGGTTTTGGTTTCTTTTTTTTTTTAATCTTGGTTTAACCAGTTGCTTTATTTACCTGAGATCCTGGGTACATCTGCGCTCAGTCAGCACTCTTGGGGCTTATATTTCTACTTGCTATTTTGACAGAATGAACTACTACACCTATCTACTAGAACAGGGATAAATGCTACTGCTAAGCCTTGACTCTTTTCTTCTATGTAGAAAGTTACCTTAGACCTTTGTTGCTACTGTACCCTCTGGGGTAAACTTGTCACAGTCCCTAGATGAACTCCACAGTTGACTGCTTCAGGATTGCCTCTACTTGATGGATCAGGTAACTTCAAATGACTCTTTTTAATCACTCCAGGATACTTGGAACTGAGTATCCCAAACATTAACTAGCTCTGGCAATGCCTATGTCAATCTCATTATCATTGTGCACATATCTGGAAAGTATATGTCAAGGCAAGTGAACTTTTTCACAGTATTCAAAACTCCATTGTGGAACGATGGTTCCACATATGTTGGTGTGGTGCTGCATGATGGGCACCTGTGTTTTCTTGGTGCTGTTAGGCCAAAATTGCACAAGAAGCAGAGAATTAATATATATCAAAAGTTACCAAAAAAAAAGTCATGCATCAACACTCCCTCCACTTTAGTCTTCGCTTTTGCAAGTTGAAGAATTTGCCATTAGTGCAATAACTGAACTTGGTCTGTTTGTCCTTGTAGAAGACCTTTGATTGACATGACTGAAAACATCATACTAAAAAGCATGGAAACAAGCACACAGACTTGTTTCACAGCATTAGTGACTGGGAAAGAGGAAGATCATCAATCATTATCCAGAACCCAGGCAAATATACCATAATGAAATATGAAATACTGATAAGCTTCTCACCCCCAAGTGAACAGGACCCAATTTTAACATAAAGTTCAAAGTCAAGAATTATGCTGAGAAAATGAGCAAAAAAAACCCCAAAACTTGATCATAAAAAACTATTACAATGGGAGAGAGGACCAAGACATAATGAAAGGAAATTGTCTTACTGATTAATATTTGTGTAAATGTATCTTAATAATTTAGTTTTTAAGCATCCAAAGATTCTCTAAAACTGGGTTGACTCAGAAAATATCAGACTTGTCTCACAATGGACTCTGGTTTGGGATTCAGAGGATCACAATACAACTTGAGATAATTAATCAATTCTTGGCAGTAGCTTTATTCTTGTGCTGTGTTGTGTGTATGTTAAATAAAGCAAATAAAAAATTGTAGAAACCATTCCCATCACAGAACTTTGGTTCTGTACTTCAGTCAAGTAATGACCCCCAAAACGTGAAAAGAATTGTTCATCAAGAACTGTTACACTTATTTGCCCTACACTTGGATTGCATGAGAAACTGTTCAAGCCTTAGAAATGCCTGTAGTGATACATTTTCTCACTTGTGATTCATATATATAAAACCTCCACCTTTACTACAGCAAGATGGAGTTCTTCTCAAGGAAATCCCAGTTACTCTGAAAGTAATTAATTGACCCACTACTTGATTACTGACACCTTTCTCTGGTTTGCTCTGTTTTGCCATTCTTAGGTTAAAGACCAGGCCAATAAAATTCTGTAATGATATATAAACTCAGAAGAAGATAACAATGTGAAAATAGGTATAAGCATAACCTGAAAGAAAAGTGCTAATTGGAACCAAAGTCAGGAAGAATTTCCAGCACATTTAAAGGAAAAGATAAGTGGTGGAAGAAAAATTTGGAAATGAGTTATGCAAGAAAATTATGAAAAGGGAATTAACAGCTTGGTAAAAGAGGTACAGATTACTCCCTAGAATTTGTAGGAAACTATACTTCAATCTGGGAGCTATTGAAATTGGATGTTAACCAAGAGGGGTATTATACTTTTTTCTTTTTTAAAAAATGAGACTTATTGAAAACATATGCTTTATCACCAAAAAAAGCAACATTGAGAATTACAAGAATGGATTTTGTTCATTTATAAAAAGTCAAAGTCACTTTCTATTTTTCAATGAACATGCAATTTAAAGTTAAATTGTTCCTTCTGTTATTTTCCCCTTTCTTCCTTCCCTTTCCTGCTAAATTGAGCAAATAGAAAATAAAAACTTGAAAATTAAAACCCTCAATACATAGCTGTACAATCTGGCAAAAACAAATTCCCACATTAGCAATGATCAAAAATGTCTTTCGATGTTCCAAGTTCCAAGTTCTGTGTTCACTCTCTGTTAGGTTTTTACATTTTTTTCTTAAATTTATTTTAAGCAGTGGGATTAAGTGACTTGCCCACATGGTCTGTCAGGTTTTAATGATTACTGCTTTAGGGGGCAGCTAGGTGGCGCAGTGGATAGAGCGCCGGCCCTAGAGTCAGAAGGACCTGAGTTCAAAATTGGCCTCAGAAACTTAATAATTACCTAACTGTCTGATCTTGGGCAAGGCGCTTAACTCCATTGACTTGCAAAAGCAAAAATAAATGATTACTACATTGTAATACAATTTGAGGTCTAGAGCTTTCAACTGATTTTTTTTATTTTCTAAATGAATTTCATTTTTATTTTTTCTAGAGCTAAGAGATATTGTTTTGGAATTTTGATTGGTATAACACTGAATAATTACATTAATTTACATTTGTTGGTTTTTAATATTTTGTCTTATCCATGAACATCAATATTTTTCCAAATACAAAGATTATTTTATAGTCATATTATATATCTATATCTATATCTATATCTATATATAGTTAGAGTCATATAATCTCAATAGATTATCTTGGTGGATACACTCCCAAATATTTTGTAGCTTCTTTAGTTATATTTTAATGGAATTTCTTTTTCTAAATCTTCCTAATGGATTCTGTTGGTTAGATATAGAAATTCTAATAATTTATGTGAATTAACCATATTTTGCAACTTATCTGAAGCTATTTAATTTATTTTTAGTTAGCTCACTAGGGTGCTCTAAGTACACCATTTTATTGTCTCCAAAAAGTGATAATATTGCTTCCTATTTACCTCTGATTATGTTCTCAATTTTTTTTTCTGTTTTATTGCTCTAGCATTTCTAGTACTATGCTAAGATAATATTGGTGATAATGGAAATCTTTGGTTTCCCTATGATCTTCATTGCATATAGTGTTTTTGCTTAAAGACCCATTTATTCCTATGGTTCTTAAGAGATTTAAATTTTGTAAAAAAGCATTTTCAACATCCATTAAGGAGTAGTATTTATCATCTCATATTAAAATGCAATGTTAATACAACCCTACATTTCTGGCATAAATCCAAAGTAGTCATAGCATTTAATCTTTCTAATATGTTGCATCAATTTTCATAAGAAAGATTATCTGCAGGTTTCTTTCTCTATAATGTCTTTCCCTGGTTTTGATATCAAGATCACATTATTGAAAGAAATAGTAGGAGGGGTCCCTTTACTCTTTTATTATTAATTCAGATCATTGTTTAGAATTGAAATTAATTCATCTAGCCTTGGAATTTTTTCTTTGAGAGTTTATTTATGATCACTTTATTTTTTATGACACTGAATTATTTAAATAGTTTATTTCTTCTTTTGCTAATCTAAATATTTTATATGTTTGTAAGTATTCTTCTATTTCCTCTAATTTATCAATTATATTAGTATATACTTAGACAAAATGATTTCATATAATTTTCTTTTTTCTTTTTCATTTTTTATATGAACATTTTGGTTTCCTTTTATTTTAAATAATCAGGTTAGCTTTATATTTTATTGGTTTTTTAAAAAATAGCCCTGAGTTTTATGATTTCATTGATCTTTTTGCATTAAATCTCATATCATTTCCTAATTTTCATAATTTTTACTTTGTTACTTATTTGGGAATTTTTGATTTGTTGCTTTTAAAATTATTTTTTATTTTTTTAAATTTCATGCCCAATATATCAGTTTTTTCCATCTTAGGATTCCTTTTAGTAAGAAGCTCCTCTAAGACTTTTTATATAGGATTTATTTATAAAAATTTGCTTAGAAGTCTCCAGACCACATTTATAATATAGCAAAGAATGCTTGTTTATGTTCATGAGAAAAGCTAAAATTAAACTATTAAGAGCTTGCAAGTGAAACTACTTTTCAAAAAGTAAAAATTATTGGGAAAATAGCACTTCTAGAACTCAAATTATATTATAAAGTAACAATAATTAAAACTATTTGGTACTGGTGAAAAGATAGAAAAAGCAGAACATAGAACAATAGTCCTAGAATAGATTAGACAAGGGAGAATCAGAAATAATGGAACTGAATAATAGTGTTGAATGAACTTGAAAATATAAATAAAAGAACAACCACTAAAAAAATAGAAAATGAATATTATATAAGAATAAGCTTGAGGGATGGCTAGGTGGTGCAGTGGATAAAGCACTGGCCCTGGAGTCAAGAGGACCTGAGTTCAAATCTAGCCTCAGACACTAATTACCTAGATGTGAGACCTTGGGCAAGTCACTTAATCCCATTGCCTTGCAAAAAAAGCCACCAAAGAAAATAAAAGAATAAGTTTGATCCCAAAGAAGAAATATGAGAGAACATTTCCCTTATTCCTTTGCAGAAAGGATTTGTAAATTAGATTCATGGGTGTGTAGTATAGAATTAAAGATTTTTTAAAAAAATTATCAATTTTGCTAAATTATGCTTTCATCTTCCTCTTTAAATGGTTCTTACAAAGGAAAAGGGATAAAAGAATACTTTGGGAAGTGAATATGATTTTTTAAAAAATCATAAAATTTTTAAGAGGTTTTTATTTAAACCAATTACCTAATCCAATGAACAAATTTAACAAATTAAATATATGTTTAATTGCAATGTGTTGACAGAGTATGCAAACTCTACACTATCTGAAAGGAAAAATGTTATGAACTGCATTCTACCCTCTAAAAATGGAATTATGAGAGAAGCATAGCCCACTGCTGGGAAATGGTGTCTTGAGAACTTATTTCAACTAGAACATAACCTTAAGACATGAGTTCAAATCTGACCTCACTCACTTATTAACTGTGTGACCCAGGGCAAGTCACTTAACTTCAATTTATCTTAGTTTTTTCATCTATAAAATACATTAATAATAGTACTTACCTCTTCATGTTGTGAAGATAAAATGAAAAAAAGATAAAATGAGTTAATCATTGTAAAGCATTTAACACAGGATCTGGCCCATAGTAAGCAACATATAAATGTTAGCTAGTAGAACTAGTAGTAGTTAGTAGTAGTTCATTGTTTTTGTTATTTTTGAGTATTGCCTTCACCAATGCAAAGAAGCATGTGGGAGATTTTATACTCTCACATATAAACTGATGCTAAGAATAACTCTTTTCTTCAATTTTCTGTGTTATCCTCATTGCTTTTTAAGTCCTGACTAGATGCTGCATTATTTGATCTTTTAAATAAATGAATACTGTGAAATTATGAAGAAAATTGACTCAAAAAAGAAATATGAGATGTCATATCACATGAGAAAGAGATAATATCAGTTGTGGGATAGAGGAGGATTCATGAATGTGGAACATTGCATAGGATATCAAATTTTTCATTTTCTGAATTCTGTCCCCTTCCTCATTTTCTTTCTTAAAAAAAACTTTGTTGTAAGAGATACCCGTCTAGATAGGAGTTAGGGGGAAGATTCAGTGCTGAGGGCAGTTGGTAATATAAAAAGCTATTATACATAAAAGGAGTATGTTGCTAGTTAGATGATAATTAGTAATCTGATTATGTATATTAAGTCATTATGAAATTAGATAATAACTCAATATTTTCCAATTTTTTCCAAATTAGGGAACCAAATGTGTTCTTTGCATTTGGCAGAATACATATTTTTTACATTGTTTAGCTTAACACATTAAAAAAGTTTTGAGGTATGATTTAGGAAGAACTGTTGACCACAATTCATCTATTTGAAGAGTCAGAGTTTGTGAAAAAGATATATGCATCTAGAATGACTTATAGTCATTATAATTACAATATTCTTTCCTTTTTACTCAAAACAATTTCTAAGAAAGGGAGTTCCCATTGCTATTCCAGTGGATAATTACTACCCTATTCCACCAACATTTTCATTACAAAAACATTATATGATACACTAGCTCTTTGTTCATGTTATAATTGCAACATAGTTTTCTTAAGTATTTCACAAGTATTCTTTTGGGATAATAATGGCACAGAGATTAAGTAATGTCTTCTCTCACATTATTGCTCAAGAACATCAAACATCATGATGCATTGAGATTTAAGGGATAATGCACATGCCTTTGGTTTTCTAGCTGTTTTTATTCTTCTTACTCCCAGCATAATCTTAGTGTGGTAATATATCTGTTGTCTCTTGTACCAGTGCCAGAAAGCACTCACAAAGAATATTTGACTCCAGTTTTAATGTTCCTATAATGGACAGCAGGAATAGATTCAAGTCAATTTAGTTATGAATATATGCAATACCTTGTCAAAAACCAAGGACTTCAAAGTTTTTTTCCTTTTATAGAATTCTAAAAGAATTGGAGTTCTTATTTCTCTGTATCATCAAACTTAATTATTGACAATAAGCAGCAGTTGGCAAGAAAAGTAGATCACATGGTTCCATTTCAGTTTTAGAAAAGGTCAGCATATGGCACCAACACTGGGGTTGTATTATTCAGCCTTGTACTCTGATCACATAACACATGCTTCAAAAAGTATTATGCAATGTTATGCTCACTGATTAATAACTGCTTGCATAAGAAGTTTTTCATTAGCTTGAAATGCAAGTATCCTGGGAATGATTAACTTTGTGACATAGTTCTAATCACATAAATATGAACAACTCAAACATTGCTTCAAAATCATGTGTTTTGTAATAACTGAACCACATTATGACTATTTACTAAGTATAAGACAGCAATAAATTTAAAACCACTGAGCACAATAAAGAAATCTATTTGAGAGGTTGCAAATGATATTTAATTTGAGCAGTGAAAGTTTCATGTAAAAATAGATTTTACCAAGATAATCTCATTCACATTCCCCATCCTTTCTCCCCCATTCTTATATAAATTCTAATTTACTAGTGGGAATATCAGAAATAAAAATGCTGGACTTCAAGACACAAAACTTTCATTCAAATTCTTACTTTGTTACTACTTGCTATTTGTGTGACCTTGGTCAAATCATGTAACCTCTTGGAGTAAGTGACCTTTTAGTTTCCTATCCAGCTAGAACTCTGTAATCCTATCAGTTGTTTTCTAACATTCAACCTATGGGCTAAATTATGAATCTGCAGTATTAAAAAATTTTATGGGGGGGAGGAGATTGACCACAAACATACATCTGTGTCCACATGAACATTTCTCTGTGAGATTATTGTTTTCATATACTTCAAAGACATACTGACATAAACTGATATACTGAAAACAGAACTCACGAATGTAAGAAAAACACAATGGGAGATTGTAATTGGTTGATTTTTTTAAAATTGCTTTTTGACTTCCTGTTTCTTTCATTCTTTCCCAAGTAGCCATAGTTTTATATTTCTCTACTTTTCATTTTTCACCTCTAAGTTAACCTTGAATTGAGAGATTCATGCATCATTGTATACTGCAAAATAATTTGATAGAACAGTACAAATTCTCCTTTATTTCTGATTTCAGTCTTTCAATAAGTCTTTCCATTGCAGACATATTATTTACCTCCATACCCTCTGTTGTTCAATCATACCAGTCCCCCTTGCTATTCCTCACACATGACGCCATCTCCTGTTTCTTTGCTTTTTTCACTGGAAAATGCCATAAAAAAGAATGTTCCTGCCTCCTTACCAAGGGCTCCTGGAATGTTTTTTGCATGAGGTCTTTCCTGAGTCCCCTAACTGCCATTGAATTCCTCTTCAAAACTGTCTTGTATTTTCAAGGGGCAGCTAGGTGGTGCAGTGGATAGAGCACCAGCCCTGGAGTCAGGAGTACCTGAGTTCAAATTCAGACTTAGACACTTAATAATTACCTAGTTGTGTGACCTTGGACAAGTCACTTAACCCCCATTGCCTTGCAAAAGCAAAAAATAAAGAATTGTCTTGTATTTTCTTTGTGTACATTTTACACACACACACACACACACACACACACACACACACACACACACACCCCTACCTATGTATTTGCCCACCAATAGATGGACATATTGTTCCTTTCCATGAAGGTTTTTAAATTTTTGAGAAAAGGGACTGTTTAACCTTTGCCTTTGTACCCCCAGGACCTATCAGAGGGTCTGATATATAGTAGATCCTTGATAAATTTTTATCATTTGACTGCTAAGTGAAGAACATGCAAATAGCAATTTTTGAATAGCAGTGAATTTTTACTTCCATTTGATTAGTTAAAACATATCTCTATATGTTTTCTATGTGATATTTTGTAGCTATGGGTAGTACATTCTCATGATCAGACTTAATGGAGAAAAAAACTGCATTTAGTATTTTGTCCTCAATTCATAATTAGTATATAAGATTCCAAAGATGGTTTAGCCCTGGGTCTACAGCTTAAATTCTTGAACAGAGAAGAAAATTTAAAAAGTATAATAATTCCTTCTCTGTTCCCTAAGCTCACTAGGGTTAACGGTTCTGCCCTCTAACTCAATAAATCTTAAAAAATTTTCTTGTGATTTCTAATTGCTTCAAAAATGGTTTGAAGTTCAGTATCATTTTATAACTCTTATCAGTTTCTTTTCATTCCTTTCTAGGTTTGCTTGCACCTCAAGGTGTACGGAGTGCATTAGCATTCAAATGTAACTTTTCCTTTTTCTTTTTTTAACTATTTAAAAAAATGCCTTGTAATTTATTCACTGTATGAAACTCTGAATAAGTAACTTCTTAAGTGTTCAAAGCAGATATACTTTTGGAGAAAGGAGTTCAGGAATGCTACCATCTCAAATATTTCATTTGATATATAATAATCTTTAGGACCAAACAAGTATGTTCACTTTAATTGATGCCTTTTTTCTGCATTCCAGTGTCTGTGTAAAGAGCAAAAGCAAAGACAGCAAAGAAAGCAGACTCTGACTAAGCTACCAGCAAAGTCTCATTATTTTTGAGACATGTTTTCCTGCTTTTGGTTATGTGCAGAGGCAGCTAGTCTTTTAGCTATTATGATGAAATGCCATACATTTTTTTCCTGTGATAAGATAAAGATAAGAGATTGGTTGTTATGCTGAAGTTTCAAATGAACTTCACTGCTAGTTACAAACCCTTTGGTTTCTTTAATGACAGACTCACTTTAGTGGGTTATATGTTTTGTGGTTATTTTTCCTTTTTTGGGGGGGGTATGGTTGGTAGTAGTAGTAGTGCTCAGTTTGGTAAAAATGAAAAGTGATATTGTGAAAGTAGAGGGATACTTCAAACAAGTCGTCTTGCTGCCTAATAGAAAAAGATTTTATAGATTTTTTTTCTTTAAACAGTTGGTCCACATAAAAAAAAAAAGGTAAGCTTTTTCATTCTTCTAGGCTAGATAAGATACAGGAAGTTTTTTTTGATCAAACCTAAAGCTGTGGAAGCCACATCAGTTTTCTACTTGAGAAACTTAGCTATAAATTTTTGAAGATCTTTTACTTAATTCCTTAGCAAGTCATGTTTACAAGCAGAAATCTTTCAAGTATATGAGGGGAAAAGATATTTTTGTGTGGCAGTTATTTTAGTGCTACAGCGTTTGCTATAGACTAAAAATAGCCAGGCTAGCAATTCAAGCTAATTCAAGGGGCCCCTTGGGCCAGATTTTGTTTGGGAAGATGCTCCTCCCCTTAGGTCAGGCACCAAAATATTCTGGCAGTGAATCAAATAAACAAAGCACTAACAAGTTCTCTCTAGTCATTCTTTTTTTTTCTTTTTCTAAAACAATCACTATAGCAAATGTTTTTAATGTATACTTGACTGCCCAGTTATAAGCCAAATTTTCATTGTTCATGTACTCATAGAATTTCCATAGAAAAAAATGACTCATTACTGATATGAGTATCATGCAATCTGTGATAATTATTTTTGTTTTTATTTTTATTTTTGCCAGACAACGGAGTTAAGTGACTTGCCCAAGGTCGCACAGCTAGGTAATTATTAAGGGTATGAGGTCAGTTTTGACCTCAGGTCCTCCTGACTCCAGGGCTGGTGTTTTATCCACTGCACCACTAACTGCCCCTAATCTGTGATAAGTGACTTTCTTATTTTATCATAGCATTCTCTAGGGTGATAACTTGATAGAATTTGCTTTATTCTGGCTATTTTTTTTTTTACCTTTGACAAGTAAAATAAAAAAAATTATCATTAAAAACAAGCAACTCTGGCATTGTTTTTCCTAAAGTTTCTGAATTTATAATTTTAATTGAACTTATAACTGGATTATATTAATTGCTCCTCAATGAATTTTGAACAAATTGATTGGATATATATCTCTGTTTTACAGGGTCTCCATTTAGGTAAATAAAAATTCTATCTTTAAAACTCATCTGAGAAAAGTATCTGCCTATGATTATTTGGATAGAATCCTTGGAGACTTTTCTATTGCTTGGAACAGATGGTGATTTTTAAACAGAATGCTATTTGGGGGGTTCTTTAAGAAAAAATCCTCTAAAAATAGAGCCATTTAACATTCTCTACAGAAATATATATTTTTTTTAACTTGGAAACTTTTTACTCAGCTGGGCAGATAACAAATCTGTCAGCAATTTCAGAATTGCACACTTATTTTAGGGAAAGGGTTGGGTTTTTTTTTTGAGTGTGTAATTGAATTAGTATTAAGCTTAAAATTATTCCCTATCCTGTTGAAGATAGCAACTTATAGAGGAACTACTACAGAACAATAGTTTTTTTTTTAAATCTAAATAAGCCACAAGAAAATCAAGAGAGACCACACAAGCACCTTGTTCAACAAAATTATAAGATCTACAACATTTATAGAAGCTACCTAAAGAAGAGAGGGAACCCATGTTGGGTCTCAGTCAAAATGAGGAACTAATTTATTATCTGAAAAGACTTGAGTAGATCTTTGGAACCTCTACTCTTGGAAAAAAAACAGCTAGTGGTGGTTGTGGTATGTTAGTATGATAAAGCTAACTAATATAAGAATAGTCAAGAACATTGAATATTGGGAAAGCTCACAAAAGTACTTTTGTTCTTTTTCATGTGGGTAAGTTTATTAAAATAATACTAATTGCTTAAATTTCTTCTACTCTTTCTTGAAGACATGCTTTCCTCACAACCATCCTCTTGAATGAGGTAAACACCAGCCTTATTGTCATGAATCTCTAACATCTTTGTCCTCAAAATTCTATGACCCGAAGGAAGAAATACTCCCGTAGTAAAATTATTCCCTCTCTGTGTGACCCTGGAAAAATTGTTCAATTTTAGTGAATCTTAGTTTCCTCATCTTTAAAATGAGAAGGATGGGTGGCTAGATTGCTCAGTGGATAGAGCACCGGCCCTGGAGTCAGGACTACCTGAGTTCAAATCTGGCCTCAGACAATTAATAAAGCTTAATAACCCCATTGCCTTGCAAAAACCTAAAAAAAAAAAGAAATTAAAAAATGAAATTAAAATGTGAAGGAAAGAGATCACTAAGGTGCCACTGAGTTTAAAGTTTATTTCTTTCAGATTCTGATTATAGAATTTTGAATTTAAAGGTCCTTTAGAAATCCTTCCCCATCCCAATCCCCTTCATTTTACATTTGATGTCATTCATGCTCTGTGAGATTGAGTGACTTGTCCAAGTTTATAGTACATCTTGCAAGTACAGTTAGGCTAACAGTGCCAGAATTAAAAATCTGAGTTCAAATCCTTTTTCAGACACTTTAATAGCTGCATGACCCTGAACAAGTCATTTATCCTCACTCAATCCCATTTAATTCATCTCTAAAATGGGGATAAGAATAGCAACTTATTACCAGTATTTACCTTAAGGTTTGAAAAACACTTTACATATGTTTTCTCATCTGATGTTCACAACAATTTTGTGAAGTAACTGATATTACCTCCATTTACAAGTGAAGAAACAGACTGAAAAAGGGACAAATACTACCCACCATGCCACTTAGCTGCCTGTTTCAGTGGTGTAGTTCTGTGGATCAAATGCCATATTACAATGTAAAAACTCTCTGCCCACTTTAAAGTGTTAAATTTTTCCTTGATCTCTCTTATTTGATTTTCAAATTCCTTTTTAAGTTCTTCCAGAATTCTTTTTGAGCTTGTGGCCATTTGATACTATTCTTTGGGGTAGGAGTGGCTTTTGTTTTTACCTCACTTGTTTTCCTCTAAATAGGAACCAGATCTTTTACACTAAAGTGGCTATTTATGGTTGGTTCTTTTTTTCTTTGCTTACTCATTTTTATTTTGTTTTTTGTTTTTTGTTTTTACTTTTTAGCAGTTTATTATTATGATCAAGTTTTATTCTCAAGATGTGAGTAATGTTGTTGTAGGACTCAGGTTTCTCTGTATCACTCCATACTGTTATTTTCTGAATTTTGTCCAGAGGCTCAACCTTAGGAACTCCTCTTCTCTTCTAAGTTTCAGTTAGGGCCCCCTAATCATGCTGTCCCCAAAATATTCTTGCTTCCTGTACTACTGCACTCAGTAGAGATGTGTTCACTTCTGCATGCCTACAGCCACAGTCCAGGATCACATATGGTCAGCACTGGTAAACCTGACTTCAGAAATAGTAGGAAAATCTTTCAATCTTTCCCCACTCAGCAATATGCTACTTCTTTGATGAAAGTATCTGAGGTAAAAGTTCCTGAAGTGAAAGTTCCTAAGGCAAAATTTTGAGGCCTAGTCCATTTCCCAGCAGAACTGCCCTCAGGGCCTACTGTTTATTAATTCAGTGGAGTCAGCCTGGAGGTTTTTTTGAGATGAAACCTCAGTCCCTGAAGGTCCTATCTTTGTTGAGGTTCTTTCAAGTTTTCTTAGGACAATTATTTTACCCTTTCATTTTTGTTTCTGTTGCAGTGATTTTCTGTCTGTCTAATTAGGAAATCTGGAGAACCTAGAGATTTCTGACCTACTCTGACAACTTCCTAGAATATAATTTGTGTTTGTTAATGGTTATTATAATATGACCAAAACAGTAATAATTTAGACCTAAGCTATAATTAGTGAAAATTTGCAATTAGAGACATTTTACTATTTTAGATAAAATCTTTTAAGACAATAATTTGACATTCTAAATTTTGATTTCAAATATAATTGAATTATCATTAAACCAATAGTCCACTGTTCAAGGGGAATGCCATGTGCTACCCAAGGGGATTCCAGTCTGAGAAACTAGTATAGGTTGTGAAAGGAAATTTGTGATTTCTATATTGATCAATATGATAAGTATAATGAATATACTTATAAATTAGTTTTTAGAGATCCATTTTCACAAACTGACTCAGGTTTGGCAGTCACAGAATCTCAATGAAACTTGAGATGATTGACAGTACCTGCATTCTTATGTTATACTATACCTTTGTATCTTAAGTGAAACAAATCAAAAATGCAGAACCCATTCCCATTATAGAACTTTTGTTCTGTACCCCAGAAAAGCAGACTCTCCCCTTCCCCCAAGATAAGAAGAATTGTTCTTCAAGAACTGGTATACCTTATTGTCCCAAACTCATGGGCTTATGTATGTAGGGCTCAAGTCTTAGAAATGATTATGTTGTGCTCTACCTTCTCCATCCCTTTCCTCTGATTTATGTATATAACTCTTCACTCTGAAACTTAACTCACTACTTGATTTACTGGTACCCTCACTTACTCTGTTTCCCCATTCCTAGGTTAGAGACTGGCCCAATAAAATTCTGTGAACAAGGTGGATATCCATGCCTGGAAAATCTGGAAGAATGACTTTGTGTAAGCAGAGATAGTATTTTCTCGACTCATTTCCCCCATTTTGCTGTTTCCTTTCTGAATAGGAAATTTTTTCACCTAATTAATTCTGAACTTGGCTTTGCTATCCTGTGAATAATATAAAATCTGATCTGTGGTCACTTTCAAATCCTAAGCAGCTCAGTAATTATGACCTGGAATCAAAGAGAGATTAGGGAGATTTTCCCTGATGCTCTTAAAGGGACTGCTTTGATGGCATCTTAACCATGTCTGTTTTTTTCCTTTCATACCAAATTTCTAATAATCAGGGTAGGAGAAAGTAGAAGTTTTTGTTGTTGCAATGCTAAATCTATTAATTGATTAATATTCCTTTGACACAGTAACACCACAAGTTTGAAATCCCAAAAAGATCAAAGGAAAAGGAACAAGTGGCTCTTTCTATGATTCTTTCTTTAGAATTAGAGGGAATGCCCATCAATTGAGGATTGATTGAACAAATTGTGGTAAATTATTGTGATAGACTACAGTTCCAAAGGACATAGGATGAAAAATGTAATCCAACTCCAAAGAAGTCTGAAAAGACATTAAAGTATATATTTTTTACTTTCTTTCTTTCTTTTCTTGCTTTTAGGAGGATTGGGGTGAGGTGTAACATAGCTAATATGGAAATATGTCTGTCATGATTCCTCGTGCATTGTTTATAGTATATTTCTTGCTTTTACAATGAATTGGGGGGAAAGGACAGAAAGGAGGGAGAGAGCTTAGAACTCAAAATTTTGAATGCATTTAAAGATAAATAATAAAAAAAATTAAACTAGATTAATGCTAAAACATCTCTGACTTACTATAATGGGACATAAGAATGAAAAGATCTTATTTTTAATCCATATTTGTGGTCAATTTCAAATCCTAAGCAACTCAGGAAATTAGCTTGCCATACCTTTGCCAATAGTTATAAAGCATCTAATTCAGGATGATATAAGGATGTGTGTGTGTGTGTGTGTGTGTGTGCTTTCAAATATTTCAAATGCAAAATATAGGCTTTGAATATGTTTTAATAATAAGTTCATAAAACTGAATTAAGGATTTTATATATATGTAAAATTTCTTTAATTGTGAAGAAATTTAAAAACCTTTTCCCCCTTTTTTGGTAACTGATAATATTAAAAGCTAGATGGACTCATTTTCTAAATCAGGTATTTATGGATCCTTTTTAAAGATCCTTCTTTCAGTCTATTGATGACATTGTCCAAAACAGAAACAGAGTTCAGGTTAAGTTAGAAATGGTAAATGGTATATAAAAACCAAAATTCTCTGAAATTTTGGGTGGATTATGGATTCCTGATTTGATATTCCTCTGCTAGCCATGGTTAAAAAAGTATGAGTAAATTTTTCACCACATAAACTAGCTACTGGAAAACTGAATATAGAAGATTTTTCTAAATTGTACTGAGTCTCATTAATGGCACATTTTAGCAACATTGAATAAGGAATCTTGACAAGTAATTTGGAGTCAGAGAAGCAAAAGGAACTTACCTTCAGAGCTACCCTGAGAATGAGACTAGGACATTTATTCCACACAAGTATTACTATTGTTTTACTTTAACTGAAACCTATCAGAAGTCAGTAACTAAGTCTGTAACCATTTACTCTGACAGATATTATGCCTTCAATGTAGGGCATGACTTTGAACAACTCTAGAAATTCTGGGGATTTCTCATTTTTCCATTATGTTTCTTCCCGAGTAGAAGCAGTTTTTCTGCCCTCAGACTTTCTGTCTGTAAATTCTAGACCCATTCTTTCTCATCTGATCCTGTCTCTGCAGATAATTCCCACACCCACACTACAGCAAAAGCTGCAACTATTGCTGATTTCATTTAAGCCTTTCAGTTTCCTTTTCTTCTTTTAGCTTATTCTGATCCTTGCATTTCTCTGCCTGCTTGCTTACAGCTCAAACAACTATCCAACCTTGAATAGGTCTACTGAACTGCCTCTAAACTCTCTCCCAAATCTGATAGACTTTGGATATCCATGCCATTTTGCCCCATGACAACTACATGTAGTTTATTCTGTAGTTCTCACAAACCAAAGAGAGGTGGTAACTGAAATTTTCGAGAATTGCAAGCCCCTGGAACTAGCTCAGATAGCAAAAATAGTTTGATGAGAATCTGAGCTTCACCATCTTCCATATCTCCCTTTCATAACTCAATTCTCCCCCCTAACAATAAATAAACATAAAATATAAAAGTAGAAATTCTAAAAATGAAAGAAGAGAAAACTATTTCAAAAAAGTATTAAATTGATAAGTCCAGGAACTATTTTTTTATACCTTTCTCTCCAGTTATATGAAAAGGTAGTTTTTACCATCCATTTTTCAAGCTTTTGAGTTCCACATTTTTTCTAACACTTTCCCTTCCCCCTCCCCATGGCAGTGAACAATCTGGTAAAATTTGCACATATACAATTGTGTTTAACATATTTCCATTTTAGTCATGTTATAAAAGAGGAATTAGAACTAAGAAGAAAAAATAAGTCAGGCAGAAAAAACCATAAAAGAAATTTTAAAAAGTGAATATGATATACTTTGCTCTACATTCAGTGTTCACTGTGTTTTTTTTTCTGAATGTGGATATCATTTTCCATAATAGGTCACTCAGGGTTGTCTTTGTTCACTGAGTTGCTGGGAGGCAGTTCTTCAGAGAAGTTTTGTACTTCCTTTTCCATTTGTCCAATTTTGCTCTTTAAGTCATTCTTCTCATTGACCTTTTGGGCTGATTTTTCCATTTGACCCAAATTGATTTTGAAGATGTTATTTTCTTCAGTATTTTTTTTTGTATCTCCTTCATGGAGCTGCTGTCTAGGTTTTCATGATTTTCCTGCATTGCTCTCATTTCTCTTCCCAATTTTTCCTCTACCTTCCTTGACTGATGGACTTGCTCATTCCATCAGTGCAACAATCAGGGACAATTTGGGGTTATCTGCAATGGAGAATACCATCTGTATCCAGAGAAAGAATTGTGAAGTTTGAACAAAGACCAAGGACTATTACCTTTAATTTAGAAAAAAAACCTTTTATTATGTAATCTTGCTATTTCTTATAATTTATTTTTCTTCCTTAAGGATATGAATCTTTTTTGAGCTCTTCCATAGTCTGAGATCACTTTATATTTTTCTTGGAAGTTAAGGATGCAGAAGCTTTGACTTATCTTCTTTTGAATGTGTATTTTGATCCTCCATAGGACCTGATTTATTTTTTTCCTGTTGTTTGCTCATTTCCCCAGTCTATGAATTGATTTTAACTCTTTGTTAAGGTGGGGCTCTGCTTTCAGGATGGAGGACACAAGAACACAAGGACCTGTAAGTTCTCAATTCCTCCAAGATCTTATGAGAGGCTATATCTGCTCTCCTGGCCTGTGCTCTGGTCTGTGGATGACCACAAGTTCCTTTCTGCCCTAGAACTGTGAGTAGGGTCTCTACTCCACTGCAGACAGTAAGCTCAGGTATGTTTCTGCTCCTTTTCCTGAGACTGGGCTTCCAGACTGAGACCTGTATCAGAGCATGAATGAAGCAACAGTCCTGCCTCAGGGATAGAAAAGAGACCTCTGCAATAGCTTCTGATCCCCTTACTGTCTGTGGGCTGAGCACTCTGGAAGCAGCTCCAGGTGATTCCAAAGGCCTGCTCTTGGTCCCCTGGGGCTGGGTCTGTGCTAGGGCATGTGCTTTTGACTGGGCTCCACTCTCACTCTATTATAACAGGATTTTCCTATCGCCCTTCCCAACTTGACAATCCTTGGCTGGAGAGGTCTAGAAGCCACTACTACTACCATGGATCCTGGCATCCTTGGAGGCCATGGACCCCTTCTAATCTGGGTACAATAGATCCTTTCCACAGATCTTCCAAGTTGTCTTGGATTAGAAAATTGTTTCATTCAATGTTTTTGTGAATTCTGATGCTCTAGAATTTGGTTAGAATCATTATTTAAAGGTATTGGTTTTGGGGAGAGTTCATGGGTGTCCCCACCTTTACTCTGCCATCTTGCCTCGGCCTCTTCAGTCAATTTCTCATAATTCTGCATGACTCTAATTTTTTTCATTTTTCTTTTTCCTTTCTTCTTTTGTTTTTAAAATCTTTTTAAAACTCTTCCATGAGGTTTTTGGATTTCAGTCCAATTCATAAACTCCTTTGAGATTTCCCGATTGGCAATTTATCACTGCTCTTTTCTTCTGCGTTGGCATTTTTATCATCTCTATCAGAATAGTAACTTTTTTTTGCTCATTTTGATAATTGAGATTTGTTTCTGGAATATAGGGAGTATGATCCTGACCTTTTGTGCCAGGGCCAGGATCTGATCCCTGATTTATAGCTTTCCAGGGTGTTACTCAAGCAGCTAGATATTATCTATGCAGAGATTTGTTTCCTCCTTTGTTGTGGTTGGTTCCCTACCCAATCCTATCTGTTGTCCTAGTGTTCCCAGAACTCACACTTTATTTGGGATTGGGACCTTCCTTGCTGACCTGCTCTCCAGCCTCCCAGGACCTGTGCTACTAGCTGCTGAGACCTGGATTATGCTGTGGGTAGAAGCCTCCTGCTGACTTTCCCACTTTTCTGCCTAGCTGGGCTCTACTTCCCCTTTTCCCTGAAAAGATAGACCCACACTCCATGATGTTCAGAGTTAAGAATTTGTTTTGTTCTTTTTTTTTTTTGGTGGTATCTGCGTAGATGTTTCATTTACTGTTGTATAAGTAAAAGTTCCAGGACCATGCTAACTTCATGCCACCATCTTTTTTATTTTTATTTTTTTAATTCAAGTTTTATTCATTATGAAATTCAAGGACCTTCTGCTCACAGTTTTCAGGCATCTTTTGGCAAGTCTGGTGCATGGATGCATGCTTAGTCCATTCAGTTTCATGAACCTGAAGTGCCAATTGTGGTCTCCTTTGAAATGAGGACCTTCTTTTTTCATCAGTAATTCTTGCCTCTGCTGAACCATTTTTGTGGATTCAGAAATTCCAATTCCATATCTTCAATTGCCTCTCTAAATCAAGCCATTTTTCAGACTTGCTTGTTATGGCTTTCTGCTGTGATATTTCTAGGAGGGTTTCTTCTTCCCATAGCCAATCTCGGATTGTTTTCTCAGTTGGAGGAAAATCAAACTGATGTTCAGCAGCACAATTTCCATTCGCTTTTTTAAAATTTATTTTGAGTTTTACAATTTTTCCCCCTATTCTTCCCCCCACCCCCAGAAGGCAATTTGCCAGTCTTTACATTGTTGCCGTGGTGTACATTGATCCAAATTGAATGTGATGAGAGAGAAATCATATCCTTTTTTTAGGTTTTTGCAAGTCAAATGGGGTTAAGGGGATTGCCCAAGGCCCCACAGCTAGGTAATTATTAAGTGTCTGAGACTGGATTTGGACCCAGGTACTCTTGACTCTAGAGTGTGTGATTTATTCACTGTGCCACCAAGCCTCCCCAAGAAATCATATCCTTAAGGAAGAAAAATAAAGTATAAGAGATAGCAAGATTACATAATAAAATATCAGTTTTTTTTTCTAAATTAAAGGTAATAGTCCTTGGTCTTTGTTCAAACTCCACAATTCTTTCTCTGGATACAGATGGTATTCTCCTTCTCAGATAGCCCCAAATCGTCCCTGATTGTTGCATTGATGGAATGAGCAAGTCCATCAAGGTTGTCCATCACCCCCATTTTACTGTTAGGGTGTACAATGTTTTTCTGGTTCTGCTCATCTTGCTCAGTATCAGTTCATGCAAATCCCTCTATCATGCCACCATCTTGACTCCATCCTGGAGGTCCTACTGGCTCTCTTCTTGCCTGAAATGCCTTCCCTTGTCATCTCAACTTACTGGCTTCCCTTGCTTCCTTTAAATATCAACTAAAATTCCACTTTCCTCCTTTTGTGCTTATCACAGTCCTTAGCATCTAAAAGGTTCTTAATCAATATTTATTTCCTCTGCATCTTTCTGGCAGTAATTTCTTAATTTTTATTTCTGTGTCTTCATATAAAAAACCAGGAAATGAGATGTTGAATGCTGACAAATTTCCTGATTAAAAGACCCAAAAGGCACAAAAATTTTGGATCTGGGAAAAATCTTAGAGATGAAGAAAGATGAAGTGATGTATCTAAGGTCATACAACTAGGGTAAGCCAGTACTCAATAGACTTGTTTCATTTGCAGTAATTTGAAATGATGGTAAATTTGGATACCTCCTAAGTTAAGGGATTGGGAGATCTAGAAGCAAATTAAAATTCCCATTATCAAGACAAACATTTGTCATTCAGAGGAATCACTTGATTACACTAAATTGTGACTTTCATGAAGTTAATTGGAGGAATCTAATAGACTAAGTGCTATAAGGATTCTTCCCATTTGATAAGATTCAAATGACTTCATAAAGATTAAATGGAAATTTGTTTGATCTTATGGAAGGGATTCATATGCAAAGAATCTGGATCCTAAAAAAAACCTTTGAGACATTTTTCTTTGTTGGTCTGTATCTCCCAGAAGGTTTGGATTAAAGAGAATATGCATACTGAAATTGACTTTCCAGATATCTATATGGAAGTGCTTACATATATCAGAGGACATGGGAAATTCTGACTGATAGAGAGTAGTCAAGATTTGGCAGAATCTTTTTTGTTTCTATACTGCCAACCTGAAAAATGAATGGTCAAAGAATTACAGAGGTGATGCAATCATTATTGATCCTGAAAATGCCAAAGAACTCACACAGGATATCGTAGTAATTAACTCTAAAAAATAAAATAAAAATAAAAACACAAAGCTAACAGTGGTTATAAACAAAATCTTTTCTTTATTCCATTTGAGGTAGAAAACTAGATACACCTGCTAGGATCTCCTCTAGTAGGATACCAACAGTGTGGACAAATCTCAAGACATACACCAGTGACTATACAGTGGGTAGATCCCTGAGAATGAGACAAGTTTGATTCCCAGTACAGCTTCGTGACCAGAACTGGATACCCTAGGTACTTGTCTGAGCTCAGGGACTACCTGTGCTGGTGTGAAACAATTCTGGAATTTTGCTGTAGCTGAGTTCATAGGGCATAGCATGCTTGTTGGGCCTTAGCTGTGGAAAGCAAAGTGGCTTCTAATCGTAAAAAAAGGGGGTGGTCTTGGCATGAGTAACCTGACAACACTGACAGAACCAGGTTGAATTCCTCCATCTTCAAAAGCCTAAAGAGGTATAACAATCTGAGCAGAAGATGGCGGAAGAGTCCTTTTTGAAAAAGAAACTGAAAAGAAATTGGTAACCTAAAAAGAATTCAACTGGAATTGTGACAAAGTCTTTTGGAGTGTATGGATTGTGAAACTCAATATCCAAGATTACTCAACTAAAACTAAAAGGAATTTGAGTACTTGTTAGGTTATATGAAGGACTGTTAGAATTTTCAGTTCTTTTAGTATACACACAGCACAGATGAGATTTTTTTTATTAAGTAAATGGAGTTACTCATTTTTCTATTTTGTACAGTTTGGGAAATAAAGAATAAAATGAGCCCTAACTTAAAAGAAGACTCTGCCATGGGAATTGGAGTTGGAAAGTATTGGGAATGGTGGGTTTTATGATTTAAGTAAGAATAAATTGTTGCTCAGCTCTAGCCAGACCAAAAGGAATCCAGCAATTCAGTTGCTCAGAAAGTAAAGAGACTAAGTAATAATGAAAGAATAGTGACTGGGTCCTTAAGTAATTTACTCAGAATCCCCAGGGAGAAACTAATAAAACTTTCCGAACTCTGCCCAGGTGGGCAATAACAGGCTTCACCTTGCCATTTTGGGAACACTGAAAGCGTGGAGGCCACTAGTTGAGCAAAAACAGTAGAAGGCTATAAGAGGTTGGAAGTTCAGAGCAGACATCTCCTTAAATATCCTCAACCGCTCCCCCCCTCCCCCGCAATGTGCAAAGTCAAGAAATAGGTTGGAAGAGCGAGTAAATTAAAAAAAAAAAGAATATGACTCTGAGTTTTAATTTTTCCCTAAGGACAGCATGTTCAATTTTATTTTTCTAAGATGCATTTTTAAATTGTTTCCTAATCTTCTAATCTGGGCAGTTTATATCTTTGTAAATATCTAATTTGCTTAGATTGTCACATTTATTGGCATGTAATTGAATAAAGTAACTCCTCATAATTGCTTTATTACCTTTTCATTGGTAGATTGGTGGTGAATTTACCCGTTTCTTTTTTGATAATTTGGCTTACTTTTTTCCCTTTTTTTAAAAGCAAATTAACCGATATTTTATCTATTTTATTTTATTTTCCACAAAAACATATTCTAGTTGAATTTATTTGTTTGATGGTTTTCTTACTTCAGTTTTATCAACCTCTCCTTTTATTTTCAGATTTTTTAATTGGATCTTTAATTAGGGTTTTTTAATGTGTTTTTTGTAGTTTTTTTAGTTGATTGCTCAATTCATTGATCTGCTCTTTATTTATTGATGCAAGTAATTAGAGATATAATTCCCCTAAGTACTCTTTGACTGCATTTCATAAATGTTGATATATTGTAGCACTGTTGTCATTTTAATTTGTTTTATGATATATTCTTTGACTCACTTATTGTTTAGGGTTAGATGTTTTAGATTCTAATCAATTTTTATTATCTTTCAATGCTCTTTTATTGAATGCAATTTTATTGAATTATGATCTGAGAAATATGCATTTAATATTTTGGGGGTTTTGTGCCTTTACTTGTAAGGTTTTTTATACTCTGATATATAATTAATTCTTATGTTGATGCCATGTATCATGGAGAAAAAACAGACCTGAGCCTGGAACTGTAATTTCATTGTTATAGGGAATTTACAACAATGAAGCTTTCCTCCATCAAGGTAGATGGACCCCTTCTCTTAACACTGAGAGATAAAGTGCCTTACCCAGGGTCACATAGATAATATCAGAGGTAAATCTTGAAGTTCAGTCTTTTCTGACTCGGTTTCATTTTTATCCCTTATTCTATTATGTACTTTGTATAAAATTTCTATTCATTTAGAGATGCACTATGTATACATTGTTTCCTCCAAAAAAGTGTAAACTCTTTGAGAGAAGGCTCTGTTTTTTCTCTGTATCTCCTGTACTTAGCATAAATTATAGTATGTACTAGGCATGTAATACTTATTAAGTAAATGAATGAATGAATGATAGGATATAAATAAGACACTGTTTTAGAAGTAAAATTGAGCCCTCAAAAGTCAAACAAGGAATTCAAATACCGATGGTACTTAAATACAAAAGTATTATTAATAAATTAAATGTGCTAAAATAAATAAATGCTGGTAAATATTACAATATAATAAATATTTCTGCAAGAATATCTGTGAAACAAAATTGTTACTAATTTTCAGTCAGTGACTAACTTATTTCAAGCTAAAATTTCAATTTAGTTATAAAGGACAATACCATAGACCACTTAACAAAATGGTCAAGATCAAGAAATACACTGTCAGATCGATGGAAAGGAGAAAAATTTATGGGCACATAGAGATACATTATAAATTGAAAAATGAATTATTTTGACTAGTCACAGAATTCAACTAATTAAATCTGAAAACTTGTCTGGTCAGCCTTCATTGTATCCAAGGAAACATGAAACTATAACTGTGGAAGCTCTTTCCAATTTTCAGATTATGTGACTATTCATAGTGAATAAAGAGATGGAAAATGGAAAGACTTAAATTCTTCTTTTGATGTTTAATGGATGAGTTACCCTTGGCAAGGCACCTAACTTCTAAATGCCTTTGTCAACTGCCAAGAACTTTTCTAATAATCATAGAGTCCAAGAGATCATTATTATAATTAAAGATCTTTCTTAGGGTATTACTTAGGAATTGTTGCAAAATATTTTGAATACTTTTTATTATAAGAGGTTTTATATTATGTCATCAATTTATTGAAAAATAGCATCCATAGTAGGATGAAAATTGCTCATTCAAACATGAATAATAGTGTAGTGAGGTCTAAAGAGTCTTGGGAGGTTACATCTGTCTTTTGTTCTGTGTGCCTATGGTTTCAAAAGTCAACAATTATGGTGGTGTTCATTTTTATAAGTCATAAGGGGATTGTTCAGGAAACTAAATCCGAATCTAAAATCCAAAAACAGTGAGAATACTTTTTTTCCTTTTTAAAAAAATTTTTCTTTATTTTCATCCATGTGCACATGCATATTTTTAAGTTGTAAAATTTCCTTCTACTCTCCCTTCCCATGCCCCCCCAGCAACAAACATTTGGGTTATTATTGTACATACATATTTTTGATAAACATGTTTATAAATTAGTCATTTTCAGTATGAGGAATTAGGATTAACGGGAAAATATACATAAGAAATAATTTTTATAAAGTGTTCATCAGATCTGAAGGGTTAGATTTTTTTTGGTTTTGTTTTGTTTTTCTCTGGATGGGGATAAAATTGTCCATAGCCAGTCTAATAGGGTTGTCCTAACTCTTTAAACTTCTGAGAGATGCTGTTTCCATCAAGTTTGATCATCTCACAATGATGTTGTTAATGTGTACATTGTTGTCTTGGTTCTGCTCCCTTCATTCAGTATCAGATCCTGTAGCTCATTCCATGCTTCTCTAGTGGCCAACCATTTATATTCTCTTATAGAACAATAATATTCCATAGTACTATAATTTGGTTAACCATTCCCCACATTCATGGGCATCTCCTCAGTTTCCAGTTCTTTGCCACTCTAAAAAACAGCTGCTATGAATATTTTGGAATATACAGAATTTTTCCCATTTTTTAATAATTTCTTCTGGATATAGACTAGAATTGGAATGGCTCAGGCAAGTGAGTACACTTTTAGGAAAGAGAAAATCTTCTATCCTAGATGTATCTTCATCTCTATTGGAATGTGACTTAAATAGATGTTTGAGAGTAATCTTGATTTGATGTCAAACTATTTAGTAGATGAGTTCTTCAAGTCCTTACTTTTTTCACTTATTCATTTTTTTATCATAACCAAGGACTATAGATTTGAAGGCTACCTCAGAGTATAAACTCTCTTATTTTATGGATAAGGAACTAAGGTCCAGAGAAGTTAAGCTGACATTCATAAGGTTACAGTGGCAATAAGTAATGAAGCCAGTATTTGAACTTATCCACTAATTTCAATTCCACTGTACCATACCTTTTTCAGGGCTATATAATTATACTACTAGAAGATAGTATTAGAAATTAGGACAGAGAAAGGGAGGGGGAGGGGGAAAAGGGGAACTAACAAAAGGAAAGGAAGGGAAAAGGGAAAAAGGGAAAGGGGAAAGAAAGGGGAGGGGGTGATATATGAGGGCAAATACACTGAAGGGGATAATATTCAGAAACAAAATACTGGGGAATACAGATAAGGGGGGAAGGGGGAAATACAAACAGAGGGAAGATAGCATGGAGGGCAATAAAGAATTAGTAATCATAACTTTGAATGTGAATGGGATAACCTCTCCCTTAAAATGTAAGCAAATAGCAGAGTGGATTAAAAAACAGAATCCTACAATATGCTGCTTACAAGAAACTCATTTGAAGCAGAGAGATACATATAGATTAAAGGTAAAATGTTGGAGCAAAATATATTTTGCTTCAGCTGAATGTGAAAAAAGCAGGGGTAGCAATCCTTATCTCAGACAAAGCAGCAGGAAAAATAGATAGCATTAAAAGAGATAAGGAAGGACACTTTATCCTCCTAAAAGGTACCATAGACAATAAAGTTATTTCAATACTGAATATGTGTGTGTGTGTGTGTGTGTGTGTGTGTGTGTGTGTGTGTATGTGTATATATATATATATATGTATATATATATATACATATATATATATATATATATATATATATATATATATATATATATATGCACCCAATGGGATAGCATCCAAATTCTTAGAAGAGAAGCTGAAAGAACTACAGGAAGACATAGACAGCAAAACTCTACTAGTGGAAGACTCGACCTCTGTCTATCAGCTCTAGATAAATGGAATCATAAACAAGAAAGAAGTTAAGGAGGTAAATAGATTGTTAGAAAAACTAGATATGGTAGACTTATGGAGGAAACTGAATGGGGATGGAAAGGAATATACCTTTTTCTCTGAAGTACATTGAACTTATACAAAAATTGGCCATTTACTAGGACATAAAAACCTAATGACCAACTGCAGAAAGGCAGAAATAGTGAATACATCTTTCTCAGATCACAATGCAATAAAAGTCATATGCAATATTGGGCCAAGGAGATATAGAACCAGAACAAATTGGAAACTGAAAAACCTCATTTTAAAGAATGAGTGGACCAAAAAACAAATTATAGAAAGAATTAATCATTTTATCCTAGATAATGATAATAATGAAACAACATACCAAAACCTATGGGATTCACTCAAAATGGCTCTCAAGGGATATATTATAGCTTTAAATGTTTACATGAATAAATTAGAGAAAGAGGAAATTAATGAACTAAATATACAACTAAAAAAATTAGAGAAAGAACAAATAAAACTCACCAATTAAATACTAAATTAGAAATTCTAAAATATTAAAGGAGAAAATAAAAACATAAGCAAAAATACTATTAAATAAATAAATAAAACCAAAAGTTGGTTTTATGAAAAAACACCAATAAAATTGATAAAGCACTGGTCAATTTGATTAAAAAAAAGAAAGAAGAAAACCAAATTGCTAGTATCATAAATGAAAAAGGTGAACTCACCACCAATGAGGATGAAATTAAAGTAATAATTCAAAATTATTTTGCCCAATTCTATGCCAATAAATTTGATAATCTAAGTAAAATGGATGAATATTTACAAAAATATTAGTTGCCCAGGTTAAGTGAAGAGAAGATTAAACACCTAAACAACCCTTTCTCAGAAAAAGAAATTCAACAAGCAATTGTTGAACTCCCTAAGAAAAAATCTCCAGGGCCTAATGGATTCACAAGTGAATTCTACCAAACATTTAAGGAACAATTGGTTCCAATTCTATATAAACTCTTTGGAAAAATAGGGAAAGATGGAACTCTGCCTAACTCTTTCTATGAAACCAATATGGTGCGGATACCTAAACCAGGAAGAGTTAAAACAGAGAGAGAAAATTATAGACCTAAATCCCTAATGAATATAGATGCAAATATCTTAAAATCTTAGCAAAATGATTACAAGTTATCACTAGGATATCGTTATGGTCAAGTAGGATTTATCCCAGGAATGCAGGGTTGGTTCAATATTAGGAAAACTGTTAGTATACTCAATTATATCAATAACAAATCTATCAGAAATTATATGATCATATCAATAGATGCTGAAAAAGCTTTTGACAAATTACAACACCCATTCCTACTAAAAACACTAGAGAATGTAGGAATAAATGGACTGTTCCTTGGAATAATTAGCAGTATCTATCTGAAACCATCAACAAGCATTATATTCAACAGGGAGAGGCTAGAGGAATTCCCAATAAGATCAGGGGTGAAACAAGGGTGCCCATTATCACCACTACTAATCAATATCATATTAGAAATATTAGCTGCAGCAATTAGAGAAGAAAAAGTAATTGAAGGAATTAGAATTGGGAAGGAAGAGACAAAACTCTTACTCTTTGCAGATGAAATGATGGTCTACCTAGATAATCCCAAGAAATCATCTAAAAAACTACTGGAAACAATTAACAATTTTAGCAAAGTTGCAGGTTATAAAATAAACCCTCATAAATCCTCATCTTTTCTATATATGTCTAGCAAGATACAGCAGGAAGAACTAGAAAGAGAAATCCCATTCAAAGTAACATCAGATAATATAAAATACCTGGGACTCTATTTGCCAAGACAGACTCAGAAACTTTTTAAAAACAATTATAAAACACTTCTCACACAAATTAAATCAGATTTAAATAACTGCGCAAATATCAACTGTTCATGGATAGGTAGAGCTAATATAATAAAAATGACAGTTCTTCCAAAACTTAACTACCTGTTTAGTGCCCTACCAATCAAAATTCCAAAAAATTACTTTAATGAATTAGAAAAAGTTGCAAGTAAATTCATATGGAGAAATAAAAATTCAAAATTTCCAGGAATTTAAAGAAAAAAGTGCAAAAGAAGGGGGCTTAGCCCTACCTGTTCTAAAATTATATTATAAAGTATCAGTCATCAAAACTGTTTGGTATTGGCTAAGAAATAGAGTGGTGGACTAATGGAATAGACTAGGTACAATAGCAGGAAACTATTATAGTAATCTGCTGTTTGATAAACCCAAAGAGTCTAGCTATTGGGATAAAAACTCTCTCTTTGATAAAAATTGCTGGGAAAATTGGAAGTTAGTATGGAAGTAACTTATATTAGACCAACACCTCACACCCTTTACCAAGATAAGATCCAAGTGGTTACAGGATTTAGACACAAAAAACAATACTATAAGCAAATTAGAAGGTCAAGGACTAGTTTACCTGTCAGATCTATGGAAAGGGGAGCAGTTTATGACTGAGGAAGAGATGGAGAACATCACCAAAAACAAACTAGATGATTTCCATTAGATTAAATTAAAAAGCTTTTGCACGGATAAAACCACTGTAACCAAGATCAAAAGAAATGTAGTAAGGTGGGAAAAAAATCTTTACAGCTAATGATTCTGACAAAGGACTCATTTCTAAAATATACAGAGAACTGAGTCATATTTTTAAAACAAAAAGCCATTCCCCAATTGACAAATGGTCAAAGGATATGCAAAGGCAATTTACAGATGAGGAGATCAAAGCAATCCATAGCCATATGAAAAATTAATTATTAGAGTAATGCAGATTAAAACTTCTCTAAGGTACCACCTCACACCTTTCAGACTGGCCAATATGACCAGAAAGGATAATGATCATTTTTGGAAGGGTTGTGGGAAATCTGGGACACTATTACACTGTTGGTGGAGCTGTGAACTCATCCAACCTTTCTGGAGAGAAATTTGGAATTATGCCCAAAGGGCAGCAGAAATGAGCATATCGTTTGACTCAACAATACCACTACTGGGTCTATATCCTGAAGAGATGATGAAAAAGGGTTAAAACATCAGTTCTACAAAAATATTCATAGAATCCCTGTTTGTGTTGGCAAAGATTTGGAAATCAAGAAAATGTCCTTCAATTGGGGAATGGCTTAGCAAACTGTGGTATATGTATGTCATGGAACACTATTTTCTATTAGAAACCAGGAGGGACGGGACTTCAGGAAAGCCTGGAGGGATTTGCTTGAACTGATGCTGAGTGAGATGAGTAGAACCAGAAAAACACTGTATGCCCTAACAGCAACATAGGGGTGATGTTCAACCTTGATGGACTCACTTATTCCTTCAGTGCAACAATCAGGGACAATTTTTGGGCTCTCTGCAAAGGAGAATACCATCTGTATCCAGATAAAGAGCCGTGGAGTTTGAACAAAGTTCAAGGACTATTTTCCTTTAATTTAGAGAAAAAAACAGGTATCTTATTGTCTGATCTTGTTATCTCTTAGACTTTGTTTCTTCCTTAAGGATATGATTTCTCTTTCATCACACTCAATTTCGATCAATGTACAACATGGAAACAAAGTAAAGACTGACAGATTGCTTTCCATGGTGGTGATAGGGAGGGAAGTAAGATTGGGGGGGAAAAATTGTAAAACTCAAATAAAATCTTTAATAAAAAAAAGAAATTAGGAAAAACTATGGCTATTGGTTAGTTACTAATATTTTTTTAAAAGTCTCATAGTGAAGTAAATTAAAACAAGTGTTTTCTGTGAATTTCTATTTATTCATTTTCCATGCAACTCTTATCTTTTTAGCTTGTACTCCTACTCAGTTTCATGGAGATGACTTCATTCTCCAAGACGGCCCATCTGGTGCCTTCTCTAAATGTTCAGTTTACTTAAAAAAATATCCAAAAGTATAAAAACCATCTTCTTTGGTTTTGTTTGTCCAAATTCCCCTTTACAATTAGGCCAAGGGAAAATGAGTAAATTTCTGAGTGAAACAAGTAGTGATCTTCATCCCTAAAAAGAGACAGAAATGCCCTTCCAAGACTCATTCAACCTGATGCTTATTTTTGTTTTAAAACAGGGCACTATAAATAGCTAAGTGAATTAGGACTACTTTATATAGAGCTCTTCAAAATACCATAGAAAGCAAAGTTCACAATCCTGTGAAAAGGGGAGTGTGAGGATGAAATGGCTATGCAAAGATACTGTCTACCATTAAAACCTGACAGCTTCATGTAAGGGCTTTTGCTTCTAATTTAAATTCTCATTTCTTATTCTATTTTGAGATCCTCTTTGGGAATTTAGGAATGTTGAAACGTGCTGGTTATAAAACTAAGTACAAAATGATCATGCACTGCTGGAATGAGGCATGTTCTAATGGAAACAAATCATTTCTCAGTAAGCAGCTTTCAGATTTTTTAACAAAAATTCAAAAGGGTCTGGGAAAAGATATATCAGACAAAGTGACTTCTAGATGTTTTAGTTAACCTTTTTTAACCCAGTCTGCTAAATAAGATTAGTAATCTGAGTGTTATAGTAAATAAAATAAGCAGTTATGAATCTAGGAGGAAGTAAACACTTTTTGGTATTGCTCAATAGTTATAAAATGGAAGTCACTGAGAAAACTGAATTCCATTGTTTTGGTAAGGCAATTAGAACTCATAATAAAGAAAAATGGAGAGTGTCATCTTCACACAAGCAGAGGTATTATTACTGTATAAATAAGATAACCATGTGGATCACAGACAAGCTTTTAAAATGATAATTGATCCAGCTCATTATTTTTATTTAATCATCTTTTAAAGTGACCACACATGACCAACAAAATCAATAATTTGTTATTTTCTTTAAACCTCTAACTCACAAAAAAGGAATTGTGTCCTTCTTATAGAGTAATTATAGCTAAATCCATAGGAGAAAAACAACTCCCCAACAAGGTAAAGTCCTTTATTAAATGAGGATTAAACTTCTCAGCATTCTGAGAAGGTACAAGCTGCTTTTTATCTGCTGCATCACAAAAACAAGTAAACTTATAGTCTAATGAGGGCCCTATCTTGGAATATAGGAATACAGAGAAAGTGGAATAATTCTTCTCAAATCTTGGGGGTTGTTATTGTTTTGCTTGGGCATAGGAACAGGTAATACAGTTTTTTGATTCACTTCATTTAATACAAGCAAGCACAATACAGTAGTTATTGTCAAGCTACTTCGTAAGCCTAAGTCCCAAGTCAGAGTCTACTGAAAAAAAATGTATCTCTAAACTAAATTATTAGGCAATTCATTACACATTATATTGATCAATATGAAAAGCATAATCTTCTTTCCACTAGGTCAAGAAGCAACAATTAGAAATGAACATGGAACAACTGATTGACTTAAAATTGGAAAAGGAGTATAACAAGTCTGTATAATGTCATATTATTAAAATACCAGCCTGAATAAATCAAAAACTAAAATCCCAGATATGCAGATGTTGCCAGAAAGTGAAGAAGAATAAGAAACTTTTTGATGAAGATGAAAGAGGAGAGTGTAAAAGCTGCTTGAAGCTTAACTTAAAAAAACTAAGATATTGACAATTGATTTTAGCACTTCTTGACAAATAGAAGGAGAAGAAATAGAAGGAATATAAGATTTTGTACTCTTGGGCTCACTGCAGATAGTGACCACAGTCATGAAATTAAAAGATGCTTACTCCTTAGAAGGAAAGCCATGGCAAATTTGGACAGCATGCTAAAAAGCAGAGAAATCACATTGTTGATAGAGATTTATATAGTAAAAACTATGGTTTTTCTAGCTGTGAGAGTGATGATGATGGATGATGATGTTTGTCCTTTTTACTTAAAGAAGACCATAATATCAGGGAGGTGATGCCAACAAGCAAATGAATTGGATTTGAGTGAGGGGGTGCTGGGCTAAGTCACCAGCCTCACTTTCTCCTTTTTGGATGTGAGGTAATCACGATTAAATGACTTGTCCCAGGTCACACAGCTAATAAGTGTCAAGTGTCTGAGGCTGGATTTGAATTTTGTCCTCCTGGCTCCAAGGCTGGTGCTCTATCCACTGGGTCATCTAGCTGCCCTTTGTTGTGAGAGTTGAAAGCTGAGGACCACAGAATCGATGGTTTTGAATTGTGGTTCTGGAAAAAAAATTTGAGAGTCCTGTGAACAGTTAGTATATCAATCAAGTCAATCCTTAAAGAAATTCTTGCAGGTTATTCACTACAAGGTAAAATACTGAAGCTGAAGCTTAAATCCTTTGAATACATAATGAATAGATAGGATTCATTGGAAAAGACTCTGATGCTAGGAAAGATTGAAGGCAAAATGAAAAAAGCAGAGGATCAGATGGATAGATGGTGTCATGGAAACGGTGAGCATGACCATAGAGAGATTTTGAGAGATTAATGGAGGATAGAAGGGTCTGTAATTAATTGAATAACACAACAAGATAATTTAGAAGTTTGGAAGAAGGAATCTATGACATGGATGGGGGTTGACCAAGAGTGCATCATATCAACATATCTAGCTGTGGATCTTGGAGACAGCAGGAACAGCAGCAGCAGCAGCAGCAGCAGCAGCAGCAGCAGCAGCAGCAGCAGCAGCAGCAGCAGCAGCAGCAGTAGCAAGCAGTTTGAGGAGCTCTCTCTACCCAGGGACAGTAAAGAGATGGGAAAACTACTCAGAAAGACATTATAGGGATCCCTATGCTGGCCCTGGGCACAAGACTGAGTTCTGTCTGGCATGTTCAATACCAATTACCTAGTTCTGGATTTTCCTGTTTATTCAGATTCCAAAAGAGAAGTTCTTGTGGTTGCAAGGGAATACCTGCACAAGGACCAGAACTCAGACCAGAAAAGTAGCTATTATACAATAGATCACACTACCTTAGAAGTATCAAAAACTCAAAGACCCCTAGAACTTGTTGTGAAAATAGGAGAACAAAAGATCCTGAAGGTTGGGATAATGATACCCCCACCCACCCCCATACCACTTAAAAGCAGTATATGAGTTCAAAATCAAGAAATAGACTGGAAAGATGAACAAACACAACAAAAAGAACTTGACCATAAAAAGTATGGTGACAGGAAAGCAAGATACCAATTCAGAAGAAAACAATGACATGACAAGCAAAGTTTCAAAGAAAAAGGAAAATTGGACACAAATCTAGCAAGAATTCTTGAGTTCAAGAGTTATCTTTTTAAAAATAAGAGTAACAGAGGAAAGAATGGAAAAGAAATGACAGAAATGCAAGAAAATTGTGAAAAGAGAACAACTTGGTCAAAGAGGCACAAACATTTTGAAGAAAATAACTCCTTAAAAAAAAAGAACTAGGGTTGATGCTGTCTAGGGCAGTATATGTAGCTGTCTCCCTCTGAGGAGGGATTTAGATAGTATGAGAATGAAACAGGTGTGGCTTCCCAAGAGCTTTTCTACCTGAACCAAGTGCAAAACAAGACGACATTCCATTTATTTATCAAAGAGAAGGAAGGAAGGAAGGAAGGAAGGAAGGAAGGAAGGAAGGAAGGAAGGAAGGAAGGAAGGAAGGAAGGAAGGAAGGAAGGAAGGAAGGAACTCAAAACAAAAGATGAACTAGGTTGGAGTCTCTCTAGAAGGTATCCTTCATTCCATCTGATATCATTGAGTTGTTTACTCATAAACTCCACAATATCATATTCTAGACCCTATTATCCTTTAATGTTGAAGTTGCCAAGTCTTCTGTAATCCTGACTGTGACTCTTGGCATTTGAATTGTTTCTTTCTGGCTGCCTGCAGCCAGAAAATCCTGGAATTTGGTTACAATATTCCTTGGCATTTTCATTTTGTAATCCATTTCAGGAGGTGATTGCTGGATTCTTTCAGTGTCTATTTTGCCCTATGGTTCAAGGACAACATGTCAGTTTTCCTTAATGATTTCCAGCCAGGATTGTGACTTTCAAGTAGTTCAATAATTCTTAAATTATCTCTTCTAGGTCTATTTTCCAGGTCAGTTGTTTTTCCAAGGTATTTTACATTTTCTTATATTTTTCCTTTTGTTTGATTTTGCTTAACTAATTCTTGATATCTCATAGTTATTAGATCCCACTTGCCCAATTTTAATTTTCAAGGAATTATTTTCTCCAGTTAGCTTTTGCATCTCCTTTTCCATTTGGTCAACTATATTTTTAAGGGAGTTGCTTATTTTTTAAATAGCTATTTTAATTTATTTGCTATGGTTGTTTTTCCAATATTCATCCATTTACAAATTTATGTTACACATTTTTCTACTACCATCCCTTCCCATTCCCCCCTCCATGTTTAGTAAAAGTTGTACATGTACATTTGTGTTTAACATGTATATATTAGTCATTTTGTGTAAGAAGATTTAGGACTAAGGGTAAAGAAAGAAATCAAATTTATAGTAAGGGAAAGCATAAGAGAAGTTTTAAAAGAGTAAATATAGTGTACATTCAGATTCTGTGTTTTTTCCCCTCTCTAAATGTGAATGGCATTGTCCATAACAGTATTCCCAGCATTTTCTTTGATCTCTGAACTGCTGAGAGGAACTGCATCCATTATAGTTAATCAGCACCCAGTGCTGTTAATGTGTAGTGTTCTCTTGGATCTGCTCCCTTCACTCAGCATCAATTCATGTAATTCTTTCCATGATTCTCTAAAATTTGACCAATATGAATCCTTTTTAAATAACAGTTCTCCATAATATTCATATACTATAACTTGTTCAGTCATTCCCCAGTTGAAGGGCCTTCCTTCAATTTCCAATTCTTAGCCACTACAAAAAGAGTTGCTATTTTTGAACATGTGAGATTTTCCCCATTTGGATATAGGCCTAGTATTTATATTCCTGGATCAAAGGGAATAACTGTTTTATTGCTTTTTTGGACATAGTTCCATAATGCTCTCTTGAATGGCTAGATCAGTTCACAATTCCACAAACATTCATCATTTTTATTTTTGTTATCTTAACCCACCTCAAAGGTGTGAAGGGGTACCTCATAGTTGTTTTAATTTGAATTTCTCTAATCAATAATGATTTGGAGTATTTTTATATGACTATATATACATACATACATACATACATATATATATATATATATATATATATATAAAACTTTAATTTCTTTATCTGAAAACTGCCTGTTCATATCAATTAGAGAATGACTTGTAGTTTCATAAATTTGATTTAATTCTCTATATATTTTAGAAATGAGACCTTTGTCAGAAACATAAGCTATGAAAATTGTTTCCCAGCTTTCTAATCTTGCCTGCTGTTTGTAACTGTTTTAGGGAATTGTAACTGTTTAAGAGAGTTGTTTTCTTTGTTCATTTACCCAGTTTGTATTTTTGGAGATGTTTTCTTCAGTTGGCTTTGTTTCCTTTTCCAAGCTGTTGACCATCTTTTGCATACCTCTCATTTCTTTTCCCAATTTTTCTACTTGGTTTTTATAACTCTTTCCAAGAATATTTATGGGCTTAAGTGAAAGAAGGAAAGCACAGCCCTGGAAAGTGTAGAAGCAGTGGTGTAAACACTTATAGGAGCTCTAAGTTCTTGGTCTTGATTATAGCTACAGGAGGGTTCCCTGGGAATAAGATCATTTCCAGTACAGTGTGCAGATGGGCCCCAGTTTGTGACTTAAAGCAAGAAAGGAGTACAGAGATCGAGCCTAGGACAAATCTTCCAAGGGCAGCAACATCATCCTCTATAGCCCAGGATTAGAGGTTAATATAATAAGCCACTAAAAAAAAAAAAGAATAAACAGGCTAGGTGACACAGTGGATAGAGCACCAGCCATGGAGTTTGGAGTACATGAGTTCAAATGTGACCTCTGATACCCTAGCTGTGTGACTTGGGCAAGTCACTTAACCCCATTGCTTTACAACACCCCCCCTCCCAACAAAATAAAATAAACAGTCAAAGGAGAAAGAACCCAACCATAGACAGTTACCATGATAATAGAGAAGGCCAAGGTTTATTTTCAGAGGAACATACTGAAGCATAAAAAAATCTTTCAAATAGCAATCTGCTCAAAAAGAATTCATAGAAGAACTTTAAAAAGATGGATTGAGAAAAAGTTTTTTAAAAAATCTAAGAAGGATTATGAAAATGAAGTTAGCCAACTGGAAAAGGAGATCTATAATTTTAAGGAAGAAAATGGCTCCTTGAAAATTAGAATTGGGCAAGGGGAAGTCAGTGAAGTTATTAGAGATGAAGAAATAATAAAACAAAATATTAAGAATGAAAAAAAGAATAAAATGTAAAACACCTCATAAGAAAATCAATAAATCTAGGGAACAGATCAAGAAGATAAAACAAGAATAATCCAAGTATTTGAAAGCTATGATAAAAAAAAAAGTCTCAACACAATAATACAAGAAATGACTAAAGAAAATTGTCCTGAAGTGTTAGAACAAGAGCGTAAAGTAGAAATAGAAAAAATTCAGTGATCATCACTTGAAAGAAATCCTAGAAGAAAAACTGACAGAAATATTATTATTAAATTCCAAAACCACAAGTTAAGGAGACCATATTAAGGGCCACAAGAAAAAAAATTCAAATACAGCAGAGCCACAATTACAATTGAAAAAAGACCTAGTAGAAGCTACATTAGAAGATAGCAGATTATATAGCATTACATATCAAAGAGCCAAAAAACTAGAGCTTTAACTGCAAATATCAAATGCAGCAAAGTTAACCATAAGCTTGAATAAAAAAAATGTACATTCAACAAATTGCCAATTTTTCAAGATTTTGTTTTTAAAAGACCTGAAGTTAATAGAAAATTCTCCGTACAAGATTCAAGAGAAATATAACATAAATATTAAAGAATAATTTCAAGGGACTCAATAGGGACAAATTGCTTACTATTTGTATCTGAAAATGTAAAATAATAATTATTAATTATGGTTATTGGTAATTGTTTAGTTGGAAGGAAAGATTGGGGTAGAGCTGAGTAGAATGGAGTTCCAAAAAGTAAAAAGGTGCAAGAAAATTTTTTTTAAAAAGTTATCATCTTATACAAAAGCCATATGAGAAAAAAGAATTGATACACAGGAATTAGATGGGGAAAGTTAGCTGGAAACCAACTCTCATTAGGAGTGAGTTAAAGAGGGAATCATATATTCAAACATGTATGCATACATACATACATACATGCATACATATTTGTAAAAAGGCCTTTTGAATATAAAGAAATAAGGGGAAGGCATAAGGAGGGTACTGAGTGAGAAGGTGAGGGAATAGGATAAGGGGGTATATGGAAAATCAATGGTAAGAGGATATAGAAGGATGTGTAAGGGAGATAATTGTTGAAAGGTTGGTTGATTAAGGGAGTTGATTAAGGGCAAGGTAGCAAGCAGCAAAATAGAGCAAGAAGTAGGAGTGAGAAAGACTGTTGCTTTTAGGAACTATAAAATTGAGAGATATCCACAAACTAAATCTATAGATATCTATAAATATATATGTATCTAAGTATATTTGTGCATGTAGATAAGTATATATCTATATGTATATGTATATGAATATATATATATATATATATATATATATATATATATCTAAGTATATGTATATATATGTCCACATTAATTTTTAACTTTCTGATTGGGGAAGGGAAAAATAAAATTAACAGTGGCACAGCAGAGAACAGAAACAAAGGAAAAGGAAGCAAAGGAAAGATGGACAATTTTGAAGACAATACGTAGTTTTTATTACATAGACTTTCTTGAAATGGAAATTTTTGCTTTATCCTCTTATGTTTTGTGACATACATGACAATGTTTTTTCTCATGTATTTAAGATTTAAAATTTTAAAAATTAATCTAAAAACATGAAAAAGAAATTATGAGAGAAAATGGTTTAGATAGGACAAAGTAGAAATTGAAACAATCCACCAATCACTTCCTGAAAGAAATCCCCCCCTCCACTCAAAAAAAAGTTCCAAAGCTTGCAGATTAGTATAAAATGCTGCAAGTAGCAAGGAAGAAAGAATTCAAAGTGAAGTCACAGTCAGATTAACACAAGTTTTAGTGGCTGCTTCATCAATGGATTAGAAGCCTTGTAATATGATATTCTGGAATTTAAATGAACTAGGATTAAAGGCATTGTTTACTCTGAATTTTTAAATTCAATTTTTAAATACAAGATTCAAGAAAAGCATAAAAAAGATAAATATGAGGGATTCAATATAAACTAAGATGATACATAAATCTCCTAAGAATTTTGTCATTATTAGGGCTGTTTAAAAGAGTCTAAATAGACAGAGGGCCTGAGTATGTTTCAATTATATTTGGTTGATCTCTACAATAAAATGAAGAGATGAGAAAGGGAGGTACTGGGAGAAGGGGGAAAGTACAAAAGGCAGGGGAAATTATCTTACAATAAAAGAGGCATGAAAGAGATTTTTATAATTGCAGTAGGCAGTGCTTGAACCTCACTTTCTTCACAGCTGGTTCAAAGAGAGAAGGACACACACATATACTACCATGTATAGTTGCATATAAAAATCTACTTATATTTAGCAGGGAAGAAGAAAAGGATAAGACAATGGTAGTAGGGAAGTAGGGAAAGTAGATTAAAGGTAGCAAAGGGTCAGGAGCAAAAAAAAGGCTTTTGAAGAGGGAAAAAGGAAGGAGAGAGAGAAAAAAGAGGTGGGGGGAGAGAAAGGAGAGAGGAAGGAAAGAGAGAAAGAAAGGAGAAAGAGGGAAACAACAAAATAGAATGGAGGGAAATACACAATTAATAATCATATCTGTGAAAGGGGATGAAATCACCCATGAAATGGAAACAGAAAATGGAAATGAAATGAAAACCAAAATCTCATTACAAACATCTCTTACTAGAGACATACAGATGACATGATAGTCAACTAAAATTAATTGAAAATTTCAAGATAAAAGATAAACTCAAATCATCAGGTTGCAAGATAAAATATAAATTTATGAGAATACCTATATCTAATTAAAAAAACTCAGCAGGAAGAGAAATTCCATTCAAAATAATTGCAGAATCTAGAAGATACTTGGAAATATATCTTCCAAAGTTCACCAAAAGAATCAAACAAAAAAAATCGTTTTACAGATACTGACTTAAATAAACAAACATTATTTGTTCATTGGTGGATGGAGTCAATATGATTAAAATGACTGTCACTTAAAATTATTTATTGCTTGACTGAAACTCCCAAAACAATATTTTATGGAAAAAAGAATACCCTAATTCATTAAAGAAACAAAGATCTAAGATAGAATATTGAAAAGTGGAAAAGAAGCAAATTTCTCAGTAACACATTTCAATCTGTAAAACAAAGTGAGAACTCATTTGAGGTTTTGTAATATAAATTTATATTATAAATTTAGAGTCTAGTCAGAATAGTTCCATAGTACCCACAAATATACCATTTCCCCATTTGTGAATTCTCAAATTCCCTTGCCTATTCATAATTTGTTGTTATTCTTCTACTCTGCCTTGTAAACCTAATCCTTGTTCTCAATCCTTACTGTGAACTCCAATCCCTTGACCCCTCAGTTCTTCCCAGGTCATCTTTTCCACTCTGATTTTACTCTCTTCTTTTCCCCGTCTTGAATTCTTTGAGCAGTTAAAATCTGCACTATTCTCTTTTTTTTTCTTCCCTTTCCCTGGCTCCATTAATCTTCCTTTGCTAAGACTGAGGCATCTCCTGCCTACATTCCTACTCACATGCTGCTGAATGAAGACAAAAAAAATCATGAAGCTACTGATATGTATCAACTACTTATGTTAGCTGATCTTGGCTGGGTCCTCACAGTGGCAAGGCAATCATTTTGTACCTCCCTGACTTCTTCACTACTCTACTCACTATGATGACTTTTCCAAAATTTTTCTTTTCTCTTCAAACCTTCTATGATTCCCCACTCCCTCTTACCTTGAGAATAGGAAATGTCTTTTTTTCTATACTTGATCTTTCCATCCTCAGTAACTATCATTATCTCTTGCCCTTTGTAGCTAAACTGGAAAAAATAAAATGTTCTTTCGTCATTCAAAACCCTTCATAACCTAACCGCTTCTGCTTTTCCAGTCTTCTTAAACCTTACCCCTTGTCAAGTACTCTTAGATCTAATGTCATTGACTTTCTTTCTATTCAACAAACATCCCTGGGCTCCAGACATTCTCTTTGTGAAATGCTCTCTTTAGCTTCTTTGCTCTGTCTACTGACTCAACTAAAAACCCCATCTTTTACAGGATACCTTCCTCAATCTTTCTTAAATTCAGTGTCTTCCCTCTGTTAATTATTTCCTGTTATCCTATATTCAGCTTTCTTTGTATGTATTTATTTGTTTGTTTTCTCCCCCATTAGAATGGAAACCCCTGGAAGGCTTTCCTTCTTTTTTATTCCCTACACTCAGCACAGTGCTTGGCATATAGTAGGGACTTAATAAATAATCAACTGATTGATTGCTATCTGGTCCTAAGTGTTTGGAAAATAATAAGCTTATAATAAATACTTGTTAATTAGAGTCACATGCTCCTTAATATATACTGCATAACTGGGAGAGCTTCAATTTTATTAAAAGGAATAAAAGCAAAGATCATTTTAATCCATTTTTTCTAGTTTGGCTGTTTTAATTCCCTAGTTGAGATATACATATGTTCAGAGAAGAATAGTACCTCTGGTTTGAGGACTTTCTGAGCCCTTTTAAAGACTGCTTTCCACCTTTGATATTCACCTACCACCCAATTCTCACTTATGATTCCAAGGAACTCACTGCTGCCACAGTCAGTCAACAGTCAACAGATTCAGCAAACAGGTTGAGGGTAACCCAAGGGCCCCAAACTGTTAGTAAGTAAGGAGGGTGTCCCCAGCAGAATTGGTGAATGTAAATAATTTGTTCCAGCAGGCCATGAAGGTGGCAGAGATAGGTTTTGAATGCTTAAAACATGGTTAGACATCAAAGACACCAGGGTTATCCTCTTCTTCCTTGAGCCATTGACAGTCATCTTGAATTTTGTTTTGCCACCAGAGAGCAATGACTCCAGAAGAGAGTGGAATTAATGATTTCACACAACTGTCTCATTTAAATTAATTTTTATTATAATATATAAACTGTAATTTATAATCAAAAGACATAACTTATACCATTTTACCACTCACTTCCCCTGCACACAAGTGGCAATACCATAGAGTTATCTTCTCTCTGAATTAAAGCAGTGTTGGGATTCAGAAATTTCCTTTGTGTCTGAGCAGCTTTTTAAAAATGCCTCATTGCTTACCTCCTGGGATTAAGAAAAGGCTAGACAGCTCTTTTTGTAGTAGCAAAGAATTGGAAATTGAGAGGATGCCCATCAATTGGGGAATGACTGAACAAATTATGGCATATGAATTTTATGAGTATTATTATTCTTTTAGGAAAACTTGAATGATCAGATTTTAGAGAAGATTAGAAAGAATTACATGAATTGATACTGAGCTAAAGGAGCAGAACCAAAAAAAAAAAACAT
This sequence comes from Macrotis lagotis, assembly GCF_037893015.1. NCBI lineage: Eukaryota > Metazoa > Chordata > Mammalia > Peramelemorphia > Peramelidae > Macrotis > Macrotis lagotis. The sequence continues at coordinate 93,891,015 of NC_133666.1, forward strand.
TGTACGCAGCATTGTGAACTGATCAACTTCCATGGATAACTCCTCTCAGTGGTTCAGATCAAGGACAACCCTTAGAGACCTGCTATGGACAGTGCCATCCACATCCAGAGGAAAAAAAAACATGAAATCTGAATGCATTCTATGTTCACTTTTTTAACTTCTCTTATTTTTTCCCTCTCTATCTCATGGTTTTCTTTCTTTTTTCTTAGTTCTAATTCCTCTTACACAAAATGACTAATATGTTAATATGTTACATGTACAATTTTTACCAGACTTAGCCACTGGGGGAGGGAATGAAAGGTGAGAGAAAATGTGTAATTCATAAATTTTCAAATGAGATGAATGTGGATAAAACTACCATAGCAGGTAATGGGAAAAATAAAATAAAATTACTTTTAAAAATATAAATATTTTATTTGTTTTTCCAATTATATTACAATAGTAGTTTCTACATATCTTTTTTGTAATATTGAATTTTACAATTTTCCTCCAACCTCCCTTCCCTCCCCCCAACTCCCAGTCTGATAATCTTTATACTGTTTCCATGCTATATATATTGATCAAAACTGAATGTATTGAGAGAAAAATCATATTCTTGAGGAAAAAATTAAATATTAGAGATAGAAAAATTATGTAGTACATAAGACAACTTTTTTTTAATCAAAGGTAATAGTCAATCTTTGTTTAAACTTAAACGCCACAGTTCTTTCTTCGTATACAGATGGTATTCTCCATCAGAGATACCCTAAAATTGTCCCTGATTATTGCACTGATGGAAGAGCAAGTCCATTTAGATTGATCATCACCCCCCTGCTGTGATTTGGGTACATAATATTCTTCTGGCTCTGCTCACCTCTCTCAAAATTAGTTCATGCAATCATTTAGAGGCTTCTCCGAAATTCCATCCCTGATGGTTTCTAATAGAACAATATAACATGCATATATCACAGTTTGTTCAGCCTTTCCCCAATTGATGGAATTCACTTGATTTCCAATTCTTTGCTACCACAAACAGAGCTGCTATGAATATTTTTGTACAAATAATGTTTATACCCTTTTCCCATGATCTCTTCAGGGTATAGACCCAGTAGTGGTATTACTGGATCAGAGGGTATGCACATTTTTATTGCCCTTTGGGCATAATTCCAAATTCTCTCCAGAAAAGTTGGATGAGTTCCTAGCTCCACCAACAATACCTTAGTGTCCCAAATTTCCCACATCCCTTCCAACATTGCTCTTTGTCCTTTCTGGTCATATTGGCTAATCTGAGAGATGTGAGGTAGTACCTTGAAGATACTTTAATTTGTATTTCTCTAATTAGTAATGATTTGGAGCAATTTTTCATATGACCATGGATTTCATATGACTATTGATTTCCTCATCTGTAAATTGCCTTTACATATCCTTTAATCATTTGTCAATTGGGGAATGGCTTTTTTGTTTTTTATAAATTTGACTCAGTTCTCTATATATTTTAGAAATGAGTCCTTTGTCAGAAATACTAGATCTAAAAATTATTTCCAAATTTATTACATTTTTTTATCTTGGTTACAGTGGTTTTGTTGGTGCAAAAGCTTTTTAATTTAATGGAATCACAATTGTCTAGTTTATTTTTTTTTAGGTTTTTGCAAGGCAAATGGGGTTAAGTGGCTTGCCCAAGGCCACACAGCTAGGTAATTATTATGTGTCTGAGACCAGATTTGAACCCAGGTACTCCTGACTCCAAGGCTGGTGCTTTATCCACTATGCTGCCTAGCTGCCCCTGTCTAGTTTATTTTTAATGATGTTCTCCATCTCTTCCTTTGTCATAAACATAGATCTGATAGGCAAACTATTCCTTTATCTCCTGGTTTATAATACTGTCTTTTATGTCTAAAAACCTGTACCCATTTTGATCTTATCTTGGTATAGGTTGTGAGGTGTTGGTCTAATCTAAGTTTCTGCCATACTAACTTCCAATTTTCCCAAGAGTTCTTATTCCAGAAGCAGGACTTTTTGGATTTATCAAACAGCAGATTCAGCAGATTACCATAATCATTTCATACTATCTCTTTTGCACCTAGTCAATTCCAGTGGTCCACCACTCTATTTCTTCCTTTTTTTTTTTTTTTTAGGTTTTTGCAAGGCAAACGGGGTTAAGTGGCTTGTCCAAGGCCACACAGCTAGGTAATTATTTAGTGTCTGAGGTCAGATTTGAACCCAGGTACTCCTGACTCCAGGGCTGGTGCTTTATCCACTATGCCACCTAGCCGCCCCATCACTCTATTTCTTAGCCAGTACCAGACAGTTTTGATGACTGTTGATTTATATATATTTTAGATCTGGTAAGGCTAAGCCACCTTTTTTTACACTCTTTTTTCATTAAATCCCTGGATATTCTTGACTTTTTGTTTCTCCATATGAATTTAGTTACCATTTTTTTCTAGCTCATTAAAGTACATTTTGGAGAGTTTGACTGGTAAGGCATGAAATAAGTAGTAGTTTAATTTAGGTAGAACTGTCCTTTTTATTATATTAGCTTGGCCTTTCCATGAGCAGTTGATATTTGCCCAGTTATTTAAATCTGATTTTATTTGTGTGACAAGTGTTTTATAGTTATTTTCTTAGAGTTTCTGAGTCTGCCTTGGCAGGTGGATTCCCAAGTATTTTTTTTAATTTTTATTAAAGATATTATTTGAGTTTTACAGTTTTCCCCCAATCTTGCTTCCCTCCCCCCCCCACCCCACAGATAGCACTCTGTCAGTCTTTACTTTGTTTCCATGTTGTACCTCGATTCAAATTGGGTGTGATGAGAGAGAAATCATATCCTTAAAGAGAACAGAATTCTCAGAGGTAACCAGATCAAACCATAAGACATCTGGGTTTTTTTTTCTGAATTAAAGGGAATAGTCTTTGTACTTTGTTCAAACTCCACAGCTCCTTATCTGGATACAGATGGTACTCTCCTTTGCATACAGCCAAAAATTGTTCCCAATTGTTGTGCTGATGGAATGAGCAAGTCCTTCAAGGTTGAACATCACTCCCATGTTGCTGTTAGGGTGTACAGCGTTTTTCTGGTTCTGCTCATCTCACTCAGCATCAGTTGATGCAAATCCCTCCAGGTTTCCCTGAAATCCCGTCTCTCCTGGTTTCTAATAGAACAATAGTGTTCCATGACATACATATACCACAGTTTGCTAAACCATTCCCCAATTGAAGGACATTTACTGGATTTCCAATTCTTTGCCACCACAAACAGGGCTGCTATAAATATTTTTGTACAAGTAATGTTTTTACCCTTTTTCCTCATCTCTTCAGGGTATAGACCCAGTAGTGGTATTGCTGGGTCAAAGGGTATGCACATTTTTGTTGCCCTTTGGGCATAGTTCCAAATAGCTCTCCAGAAGGGTTGGATGAGTTCACAGCTCCACCAACAGTGTAATAGTGTCCTAGATTTCCCACATCCCTTCCAACAATGATCATTATCCTTCCTGGTCATACTGGCCAATCTGAGAGGTGTGAGGTGGTACCTCAACGAAGCTTTAATTTGCATTTCTCTAATAATTAATGATTTCGAGCATTTTTTCATATGGCTATGGATTGCTTTGATCTCCTCATCTGTAAATTGCCTTTGCATATCCTTTGACCATTTGTCAATTGGGGAATGGCTTTTTTGTTTTAAAAATATGACTCAGTTCTCTGTATATTTTAGAAATGAGTCCTTTGTCAGAATCATTAATTGTAAAGACTGTTTCCCAATTTACTACTTTTCTTTTGATCTTGATTACATTTGTTTTATCTGGGCAAAAACTTTTTAATTTAATGTAATCGAAATCATCTAATTGGTTTTTAGTGATGTTCTCCAACTCTTCCTTAGTCATAAACTATTCCCCTTTCCATAGATCTGACAGGTAGACTAGTCCTTGATCTTCTAATTTGCTTATAGTATTGTTTTTTATGTCTATGTCCTGTAACCATTTGGATCTTATCTTGGTAAAGGGTGTGAGGTGTTGGTCTAATCTAAGTTTCTTCCATACTAACTTCCAATTATCCCAGCAGTTTTTATCATAGAGGGAGTTTTTATCCCGGTGGCCTGACTCTTTGGGTTTATCAAATAGCAGATTACTATAATTCTCTCCTGCTTTTACACCTAGTCTATTCCACTGGTCCACCACTCTATTTCTTAGCCAATACCAAACAGTTTTGATGACTGATGCTTTATAATATAATTTTAGATCGGGTAGTGCTAAGCCACTTTTGTTTGCATTTTTTTTCCTTAAGCTCCTGGCAATTTTTGACTTTTTATTTCTCCATATGAATTTACTTACAATTTTTTCTAGCTCATTAAAGTAATTTTTTGGAATTTTGATTGGTAGGGCACTAAACAGATAGTTTAGTTTTGTTAGAATTGTCATTTTTATTATATTAGCTCTACCTATCCATAAGCAGTTGATATTTGCCCAGTTATTAAATCTGATTTAATTTGTGTGAGAAGTGTTTTATAATTGTTTTCAAAAAGATTCTGAGTCTGTCTTGGCAAATAGCCTCCCAAGTATTTTACACTGTCTGAGGTTATTTTGACGGGAATTTCTCTTTCTAGCTCTTCCTGCTGTTTCTTGCTAGTCATATATAGGAACGTTGAGGATTTGTGGGGGTTTATTTTATAACCTGCAACATTGCTGAAATTTCTAATTGTTTCCAGTAGTTTTTTAGATGATTTCTTGGGATTCTCTAGGTAGACCATCATGTCATCTGCAAAGAGTGAGAGTTTTGTCTCTTCCTTCCCAATTCTAATTCCTTTGATTTCTTTTTCTTCTCTAATTGCTGATGCTAACATTTCTAATGCAATATTGAATAATAGTGGTGATAATGGGCACCCTTGTTTAACTCCTGATCTTATTGGGAATGCCTCTAGCCTCTCCCCATTGAGTATAATGCTTGTTGATGGTTTCAGATAGATACTGCTAATTATTTTAAGGAACAGTCCATTTATTCCTACACTCTCTAGTGTTTTTGATAGGAATGGATGCTGTATTTTGTCAAAAGCTTTTTCAGCATCTATTGATATGATCATATGGTTTCTGATAGGTTTGTTATTGACATAATTGAGTATAATAACAGTTTTCCTAATATTGAACCAACCCTGCATTCCTGGAATAAATCCTACTTGATCATAATGTATTTTCCTAATGATGACTTGTAGTTGTTTTGCTAAGATTTTATTTAGGATTTTTGCATCTATATTCATGAGGGAAATAGGTCTATAATTTTCATTCTTTGTTTTAACTCTTCCTGGTTTAGGTAGCAGTACCATATTGGTTTCATAGAAAGAGTTAGGCAGAGTTCCATCTTTCCCTATTTTTCCAAAGAGTTTATATAGGATTGGAACCAATTGTTCCTTAAATGTTAGATAGAATTCACTTGTGAATCCATCAGGCCCTGGAGATTTTTTTTTAGGGAGTTCACTAATGGCTTGTTGAATTTCTTTTTCTGAGATAGGGTTGTTCAGGTATTTAATCTCTTCTTCATTTAACCTGGGCAACTTATATTTTTGTAAATATTCATCCATTTCACTTAAAAATAATTTTGAATTATTACTTTAATTTCCTCCTCATTGGGGATGAGTTCACCTTTTTCATTAATAATACTAACAATTTGGTTTTCTTCTTTCTTTTTTTTAATCCAATTGAGCAGAGGTTTATTAATTTTATTGGTTTTTTCATAATACCAACTTTTGGTTTTATTTATTAATTCAATAGTTTTTTTGCTTTCAATTTTATTAATTTCTCCTTTGATTTTTAAAATTTCTAATTTGGTATTTGATTGGGGATTTTTGATTTGTTCTTTCTCTAATTTTTTTAGTTACATGTTTAGTTCATTGATTTCCTCTTTCTCCAATTTATTCATATAAGCATTTAGAGCTATAATATATCCCCTGAGAGTTGCTTTGAATGAATCCCATAGGTTTTGGTATGTTGTTTCATTATTATCATTATCTAGGATAAAATGGTTAATTCTCTCTATAATTTGTTTTTTGGTCCACTCATTTTTTAAGATGAGGTTATTCAGTTTCCAATTTGCTCTGGGTCTATATCTCCTTGGCCCAGTATTGCATATGACTTTTATTGCATTGTGATCTGAGAAAGATGTATTCACTATTTCTGCCTTTCTGCAGTTGATCATTAGGTTTTTATGTCCTAGCACATGGTCAATTTTTGTATAATTTCCATGTACTGCAGAGAAAAAGGTGTATTCCTTCCTATACCCATTCAGTTTCCTCCATAAGTCTACCATATCTAATTTTTCTAACAATCTATTTACCTCCCTAATTTCTTTGTTTGTTTTATGATTTGATTTATCTAGATCTGATAGTGGGAGGTTGAGGTCTCCTACTAGTAGAGTTTTGCTGTCTATGTCTTCCTGTAATTCTTTCAGCTTCTCTTCTAAGAATTTGGGTGCTGTCCCACTGGGTGCATATATATTCAATATTGAAATGACTTTATTGTCTATGGTACCTTTTAGGAGGATAAATTTTCCTTCCTTATCTCTTTTAATGCTATCTATTTTTGCTGCTGCTTTGTCTGAGATAAGGATTGCTACCCCTGCTTTTTTTACTTCAGCTGAAGCAAAATATATTTTGCTCCAACCTTTTACCTTTACTCTATTTGTATCTCTCTGCTTCAAATGAGTTTCTTGTAAGCAGCATATTGTAGGATTCTGGTTTTTAATCCACTCTGCTATTTGCTTATGTTTTAAGGGAGAGTTCATCCCATTCACATTCAAGGTTATGATTACTAATTCTTTATTGCCCTCTGTGCTATCTTCCCTCTGTTTGTATTTTTCCCCCTTCCCCCCTTTTATCCATATTCCCCAGTATTTTGTTTTTGAATACCACCCCCTTCAGTGTGTTTGCCCTCCTATATCACTTCCTCCCCTTTCTTTCCCCTTTCCCTGTTCCCTTCCCTTCCTTTTGTTATTTCCCCTTATTTCCTCCACTCCCCTTCCCTTTCTCTGTCCCCCCTCCCCTTTTCCCCTTTTACTTCTTGAAAGGTTAGATGTTTTATAAGTTAACTGAGTATGTGTAGGTTGACTTTAAGCCAAGTCTGATGAGAAGAAGATTCAGGTGTTTCTCCTCTACTCCCTTCTTCCCCTCTATTACCATAGGTTTTTTGTACCTCTTAGTGTAATGAGATTTGTCCCATTCAATCCCCTCCCTCCTCCCATCTCTTTCCTGTCCCCCTTTTTAGGGAGGTAGTGTATTTTTTTTAGACCATTCTATCTAAGTCATAGAAAATTCTGAGTGTCTGTCCCTTCTAGTTCAGTATATTCTGTTGAATAGAGTCCAAATTCCTGAGAGTTATTAGAGTCTTTCTCCCCAGTAGAGTTAAAGCCAGTTACATCCCATTAGATATCAGTCTCATGGATAGGTCATGGATGTCCAGCATTTCTGGCTAGGTATATTCTCTGTGTTAGAGTTACATTTCTCAGGATTCTCAGGATTTATGAGAGTCTCTACCCCCCCATGCTGGGATATAGCCAGTTTCAACTTGCTGGATTGCATTTTTTTCCTTTTACCGCTCCCCCCTTTTTTTTTACCTTTTCATGTGTCTCTTGAATCTCCTGTTTGATGTCCAAATTTTCTGTTTAGCTCTGGTCTTTTCATGAGAAATTTTTGGAATTTTTCCATTTTGTTAAATGTCCATCTTTTCCCCTGGAAGAGAAGGCTAAGCTTTGCAGGAAAGTAGATTCTTAGCTGCATTCCAAGCTCCCATGCTCTTCAAAATATCTCATTCCAGGCCCTTCGATCCCTTAAAGTTGATGCAGCCAGGTCCTGCGTGATCCTTACTGTGGCTCCTTGATATTTAAATTGTTTCTTTCTGGCTGCTTGCAGGATTTTCTCTTTTATCTGATAGTTCTGGAGTCTGGCCACAACATTCCTTGGTGTTTTCCTTTTAGGATCTTTTTCTGGTGGGGATCGATGTACTCTTTCAGTAACTACTTTGCCCTCCGATTCCATGATGTCAGGGCAGTTTTCCATCACTAGATCCTGTAATATTAAGTCCAGGCTTTTTTTCTCTTCAATGTTTTCAGGAAGTCCTATAATTTTCAGGTTTCCCCTCCTCGATCTATTCTCAAGGTCAGTGGTTTTGTTGATGAGGTATTTCACATTTGCTTCTATTTTTTCTATTTTTAGATTTTGTTTAACTGACTCTTGCTGTCTCATGGAGTCATTAGTTTCTGTAGACTCCATTATTTTTGGGGGGGAGGAGTTTTCTTCATTTACCTTTTCCAGTTGGTCAATTCTACTTTTGAAAGAGCTTTCCATTTGACCAATTGAGGTTTTGAGAGAATTAATTTCTTTTTGCATTTGCTCATTTGAGGATGTGAGAGAATTATTCTCATTTTGTAATTGTCCAATTGATGATCTGAGCGATTTATTCTCCTTTTGTGTTTGTCCAATTGTACTTTTTAAGGTTTTGTTTTCTTGTTGCAAGGTATTGTCTCTCCCAAATTTTCCAGTTGATTTTTAAACTCCTTCCTTATTTCTTCAAGAAAGTATTTCTGTGCTGGAGACCAGATTGTATTCTCCTCAGATATTCCAGGTCTCTCTGGGTTGGGGTCTTTCCCTTCCAGGAATTTTTCTGTGGATCCACCTTTCCGCTGACCCTTCTTCATTATGCTAAGACCTTGAGTTGGGTGGGGCTGGTTCACCTGGGTTTGGGATCTCTAAAGGCTTTACTGAGTGCAGTTTCTCTGGCTGGCTAGTAGGAGGTGCTGGTTTCCCTCTCTGGGGTGTCTGTGACCTTGGTTGAGAGGTCTTCTCCCTTTGCTTGAGGGAGGGAATTGGAGCTATTGAATTCTTTTGCCTTCAGTCAATGGTGGGCTTTACCCTGGCCTGAGGTGATTCCTCAGCTGGGCTGGTTTTTTTGCTCACACACCTGGGCCTGGGGCAGAAATAATTTGCATTTGTTTGGGAGGAGACCTCAGTGCAATGGAGGCTTGGGCTCAGAGTTTCTCAGACCTGAGGAGTCCAGGGATGGTGTCCGCAGCACTCCTGCACCAGACCTCTCCCCACAGCCCCTTCCCCAAGCTCCAGGGGGACAGCACCAACACCAGTGTCTCTGCTTCCCCGCAGACCCAAGCCCCCTTCGTCCAGCCCCACTGCTGATCCAGCAGGTCCGGCTCTCGGGCCCTCAGACTCCTGGTTCCGATTCAGCTATTGGTCTAGCTGATATTCCCTGGGAGCTCAGACTCACCTGCCAGTACTCAGCCAAGGCTGCTGCGGGAGACAAATCCTGAGGTAGATTTTCCTCTCCTGGCTTTTCTTTCTGGGTTTCCTGGTTCGGATTTCTTTTAAGAGGTTTGTTTCATGTGATAGATGGGGAAGAGATCAGGAGACTTTAGAACTGTGCCTGTCTTCTCTCCGCCATCTTGGCCGGAAGTCCCCAAGTATTTTTTATTGTCTGCAGTGATTTTTAATGGGATTTCTCTTTCTAGCTCTTGCTGCTGTATTTTGCTATTAATATATAGAAATGCTGAGGATTTATTTTATACCCTGTGACTTTGCTAAAGTTGCTAATTGTTTCTAGTAGTTTTTTAAATGATGTTTTAGGATTCTGTAGGTATATCATCATGTCATCTGCAAAGAATGAGAGCTTTGTTTTTTCCTTCCCAATTCTAATTCCTTTGATTTCTTTTTCTTCTCTAATTGCTGAAGCTAACATTTTTAATATGATATTGAATAGTAGTGGTGATAATAGGCTCAGAGTTTCACCCCTGATCTTTTTGGGAATGCTTCTAGCCTATCCCCATTGCATATAATGCTTGTTGATGGTTTCAGATAGATACTGCTTATCTAAGGAACAATCCATTTATTCTTATGTTCTCTAGTGTTTTTTGTAGGAATAGGTACTGTATAAAATAAAATTTCAATTAACATATTCTTTCTATGTAATTTTAAGAAAGAAAGAGCTAGAAAAGGTACCCTAAAAATTGTCTGCTTCACCTAATATAATTTTGACCTGATTACTATAGCAAACAGGGATCCTACTCTTAGGTCAACATACATACATACAAACAGACACACACACAGGTAAGTACAAAACCTTTTATTTTCATGATATCATGTTTTCATAAGTTTTGGATAAGGGAAAATACTTTTATACTTTTCTGGTTACCAGTAGAGGACTGTATCTTTACTTCCATTCTAATTAGCATCTGGTTTTCAGCAGTGTTGTCAGATACCTTCAGCAAAGTGGAAAATGGCATCAAGGTCAGATACTACAATAATGGCAAATTATTTAACTTGAAGAGGCTAATAGTGAAGACTAAAGTGAAAGAAGAGTTGTACCTTACTTTTTGTTTGCAGTTACTCAAGTAATCTGGATCTGAGATGCAACAGAATATGCATCCGTTTTCTGTTGCTTGTGCTAATCTTAGCCTGACAATTAACACCAAGCCTGCACCATACAGTCCATATATGTAACTATTCACTGGTTACATGAAATGGTGAAATTTTGAATGCCATGAATAAATTTATTTCCTTCAAAGTATGTTTTCCAGGAATTTACATATAGATGGCATACATTACCACAGTTAGCTCTGACTCCAAATGCTCCAAAGGAAAATGTGAGAGAAAAGACTATCAAACTGAAGGTCTACAGACTTGTTGTGCTGACTTCATTGGTGTGTGCCTTTGATCAGCACTGAATTACTTTCATGTGAATTCTCTTGAGAAGATGCTTTCTAAATCACTAAAAGAATAAGGTACCAGATGCTAAGGTCCTTTTTTGAGCCAGTGGTTTGACCATATTCAAATACCAAATGTATGTTTCTCTGAAAGACTATTATAGAGAGGCAAATGCCCAAATGAAGGTCAGAGGAAGCATTGAAAGTACACTCTCAAAATCTCTCTGAAGAACTTTGAAATAAATCTGTTGTGAGCATGGGAGACACTATAGTACTTCTCAGCATGCCTGAATCAAAGAAAGAGCTCTATGAGTGAAACAAATTGTGGTAGCTCAAAAGAAACATGTGAAGCACAAATTTATAGACACCTCCACTCCAAATGTCCATGTAGACTATTTATGCCTAATCTGTGGTAGAGTCTTCTGAGTTCATATAGTCTCATCAACCACAGTCACAGTGATGTCATTTGGTCATTGTTAAGTAAAAAGTGCAACCAACAAATTCCCTAGCTCTGGTTTATCCATCCAGCTTCAAAAAATGCTTTTCATAGGCTTCTGAATTGTCCAAATATCCAAATAATGTCCCATGACCTTTGCTCTAGTTTTAAAATTGAGATAATATAAAATATTTAGTATGATGTAACAGATTATGATATAGATATTTAGCTTTAACAAAACATGTCAATATTGTTAAATGGTATTATGTGAAATACAGAGACAACCATGAAATTCAATCCAATTCAACAAACATATTTTAAATAAACTAGTAAGTAGAGATACAGAAACAAAAGTGAAACACTTTCTATTTTCAAGAAACTTCTATTCAGTGGAGAGAATATAGAACATGCACATATAAGTGCTCAGCCAAAAAATATATTGAGAGACACTAACAATAAATAATCCTACCTTTGTGACCATGAACACATCTTTGAGCCTTGAGTTTCTCATGTATAAAATGAGAAGGTTTGACTAAATAATTTCTTTTTTTGTTTGTTTTTTTTGACAAGGCTTAAGTGTTAAGTGATTTGCCCAAAGTCATACAGCTAAGTAATTATTAAGTGTCTGAAGCTGGGTTTGAACTCAGGTCCTGTTGACTCCACCTACTTGCTCCCTCTAGATAAGTTCTTAAGTACATTTTCAGCATATGCATCTGTGTAATTTTTTTTCTTTTTTCATTTATTGATTCTTTAATTGACATTAAAAATCAGATCTTATCTCTGGGATCACAAATTAATTTAGGTACTAAAGAACCTAAAAAAAGCATCTTATTAGGCTCTGTGAATATAACGACAGAAATGCAAAAGACCTTGTGCTCAAAAGACTAAATTCTATTACTTCTTTAAGAAGTATACAGTTCAATAGTATATCATTTTCATGATGGCATGGGTTTAATAAATGTTTGATAATTATTTGTTCAGTTGAATTGAATTCTATTGCAAGGAAAACTATTTGTAGTTTTGTTTTCAAATACTGAGTCATTATCAGGGAATGGATGTGTAGGGAAGATGTATACCTCCAACATAATCTGTCAACTAACATGTGTTATGAATAACCAGTTCTATTATTTTTAGGGGGTTTTTTTTGCAAGGCAAATGGGGTTAAGTGGCTTGCCCAAGGCCACACAGCTAGGTAATTATTAAGTGTCTGAGACGGGATTTGAACCCAGTTACTCCTGACTCCAGGGCTGGTGCTTTATCCACTGCACCACCTAGCCGCCCCCAGTTCTATTATTTCTTTTTTTTTTTTTTTAGGTTTTTGCAAGGCAAATGGGGTTATGTGGCTTGCCCAAGGCCACACAGCTAGGTAATTATTAAGTGTCTGAGACCGGATTTGAACCCAGGTACTCCTGACTCCAAGGCCGGTGCTTTTATCCACTATGCCACCTAGCCACCCCCTATTTAAGAATAAAATGGCAAAGATGATTCAGAGGAAGTGACTGAATAATCATCAATATTGGGGTTCCTCGTAAAATTCTGAATAATATGATTACTAAATAAATACTCAAAACTAGTATGATTGTGATACTTGGAAAAAACAAACCAAAACAACAACAAACAAAATAAACAGCAACCCCACAAACAATCAAATAAATAAAAGGAAGCAAACCTTAGAATAACCTGTTCTAGAAACTTGCCAGCTGATTGAATTCTTTAAACAACTGCATGCTGATGCAGTGTGCCAGCATACAGATTGAAATGTCTAGATACTTGTGTAGGGAAAAAATTCAAATCTCAGTTCTTTCCCTGCAGCTGTGTGTGTGTGTGTGTGTGTGTGTGTGTGTGTGTGTATGTACAAAAAAATCTTCAAAATCATATAAAAAAGTCATAGTTACAAATTCTAAGTTTTTAGTCTAATTTCTGTTTATTCAGTACTAGGTACACAGAGATTTTCTATTGCATTTCTCTTCATTACTATCCTTAGAAGTTTCCCAAATCATAGGACTTAGACATAGGAGGTGCCTTAGTGAATATCTAGTCCATCCTTCTCATCTTGTGGATGTGGAAACAGTAAACAGTAAAAGGCAGAGCCAGGATTCAAACAATAGGTCAAACTCCAGTTCTCCAACTCCAAATATAATACTTTTGCTATAGTATACCAAAAAAGATTAGAAAATAACTTCACTACTGAGTCTAGCATAAGCCATTCATAAACAGATATATCAAATAGTGCTAATATATTTATTGAATACTTATTATGAATTTTTTTCTCTATGCAATTATGTATACACATATGCTTTGTTTTTCTTGATCCAACAATATCATAAGGCTGTCTGATTTGGGAAAGGCATATTTCATCAAGATTCTAAATATTCTCCTCATCATATACAAATTATCCATATTCCCAGCTATATTTGTATAGATGGATGGCAATCGTGTCAATTGTGTCAACAAAAAAATATATGTAAATACTTTTAATTTATATATTTATTTATATTTTTATATATTATTTATTTAACATATATTTAATATATAATTTTATATTTTATTCTTATAAATAATAATTTAATTTAATTTATATATTTAAGAAATACTAATTTAATACATCACATTCTTAGGCTGCATGGTAGATGATAGAAAAAACTAAATCCCTTTCCAGAGCTAACATGGCCACAATTCTTCCTTTTATCCATAATGACTTCATATACATAGTCATGAATTATCTGAAGTTCTTAATTCTCAGAAGCTCTCTAGATTTCTTCTGTGACATTATTTATTTATTTGTGTATTTGAAGCCACTGAATCATAAGTTGAAGAAACATTCCCTTTCTTTTTTCTTTAGGCCATTAACCTCAAATACTAGTAGCTCTTCATATGGTATCCAAATGCAGATAGATAGAAGACTTCATGTTATAATAAGGCTCCTAGAAATAAAATTTATTATTTCACACCTTAAGAGATTTTATTAATGCTGTTAACCAAAGAACTATAACTGAAAAGTAGAAGACTTAAGTTGAAGTTGAATTATCAAAGATGGCTCATCCACTAATTGGTTTTTGTTTCAGTAATGTCAAACAAATTGAAAATCATGCCTTTAATTTCCAAGGCTATCTATGCATCCTATGTAATATGTAGGGTTCTCAAATGCATCCCTAAAGATATGGAAACAAAGTGTTAAATTCACTGCTTTTAGAATGCCACTTTGACTGTATCTGAAATATTTTGTTATGTAATTCTTCCAGCATATATATCAGGGGAAGACACCAAATAGAACTACAGCTCACAGAAGTCAGGAGAAGAAGATTCAGGAACAACATAATTGTACTGAAAAGGCACACAAAGCTAAAGATTTCTCCAGAGGAAACTCACATATTAATACTTTTCCTTCTCTGTACACTAAGAACTAAACTTATGTAGAGGCTAAGGAGCATAGCAATAAATATTCCTCTTCCTTCTAGCCCTTAGCTTTGTCCTGGTGCCTTTTCTCTTCTAGGAGGTATAGGAAAGCACCTTGTTATTGTTTGTTTGTTGAGTTCAGGGCAGCTAGGTGGCACAGTGGATAGAGCACCGGCCCTGGAGTCAGGAGTACCTGAATTCAAATCCAGCTCAGAACTTAATAATTGCTGAACTGTATGACCTTGGGCAAGTCACTTAGCCCCATTGCCTTAAATAAATTTTAAAAAAGTTTTTTAAAAAAGAGTTCAGAAACTAGTAACAGCAGGCAGTAGCTATTTATTCCTCCTTGGCCAGACCTTAATCCCTGAAATGTAAGTTACAGATATTTTCAGATGTGTCATTGTGTTGTCGTTTTTTTAAGTGATTGTTTTTCTTGGTCATAAGTGAAATTTCAATCTAGGTATGTGAGAAGAATGTGAAATGATTGTTATGGATGGAATATTGTTTAAGAAAAAAATCTCTTCTCTAGAATGATATTGAATAATGAGATCAGCTAAATATTTTTATTCTCTTGTTTATAGGTAAATAATTATCATGATCCTAACAGATAAATCTCAGATCATTGCTAGGCATGGCCTACATGAGACATTTCACACTTAAAAAATGAAAAGAATCTCAAATCAATAAAATCAATCTCACATTTTAAATTATTTAAGCTATTTAAGTCACATCCAACTAGAGAAACATTTCAGGATATACTTAAAATAATGTAATTATGAAATGATATTTGTAAGAGATAATTATTTGTGCAAAATTCATCCTATGAACTTACCTTGGGGAGCAACTCATCAATGGGTTCTGCATGCAGACTGTATCTATGTTGCTTCTAATACAGGGGTTTGAAGGGTTATATAGTATATGAGTAGGGAAAATATTCTTGTTTATAGGAACCAAAGTCCTATATAAGTACACAACTTCCTTTATAAAGCCGATATGGTAGAAAATTTTTCCTTTGACTATAATGGTACTGTCCTTGCCAGTTGAGAGAAAGCCAAAGTATTCTGATAAGATTATTAAATGAAACTAAATGTAATTATAGGGAATATAAAAAAACTAACCAAAGAAGTAGAGCCAAGAGAGTGACAGTGACCTAGTTAAACTCTTCCCAACATTCAACTACAAATAACTTTAAAATAAATCTTTTTCAAATTTTGGAGCAGAAGAGGAAACAAAAAGGTGGATTGAGATATTTTTCTGGCCTAAGAAAACTTAAGAGTTAGGCAGGAGAAGTCAGTTACAAGTCTGTTCAGAATCCATACACCTAGTGGCTTCAGATGCAGCAGTAGCTTTGGGAGCTCTTAATCCAGAAATGATGACAGGAGATGAACAATTATTCAGAAGAGATTACAGGAGGATACTTCACTAGCATTGGATATGACCAGTCCTGATTGGAAATACTTAATTCTAAGGTGCAGGTCCAGGGCAGAGAAGAATGTTGATGGTTAGTCAAAAGACAGCAGAGGCCCTGGTGACAGTACCAAAGTAGAGAATGCTAGCAAATGCAACTGCAAGAGTTCAGGAACCCTTTCCTGTAAAAAATGAAATAAACAACAACAAAAAAAATAGAATGAAGAAAAGAAGAGCAGTGTCCACACCTCACCCTGGATCACAGGAAGTCCCCAAAACTTGCAGACCCCCAGATATAGATTTGAAAACAATAGCACAAACTTCTAGTGCCAAGATGGCAGAGGAAGGAACTCTACAGGAGCATTATGATATGAAAAGGATGAATTGAAAGTAAGAAAACCATTTAACTAATAAATAAAATTAAAAGTTAATTTTATGAACAAAATCAATTAAAGGTGTTAAATTATTAGATAATTTGATTTAAAAAAGGAAAGAAGGAAATCAAATTACCAGTAGTAAAAATGAAAGAAAAAGGAAACAAGAGATTAAAACAATTATTGGGAGCTATTTTGCTCAATTATATGCATATAAACCTGACAATCTAAAGGAAATAAATGATTAAAAATATAGATTGCTTAGATTGATGAAAAAAAGGAAATAGAGTAAATAAATACATCTTAGAGAAAGAAATTGAATATAATATCCTCCCCTAAGGAAAAAAAAAATCCAGGCCAGATGGATTCACAAGTAAATTCTGCCAATCATTGAAAGAATAATTATTTTCAATACTATATAAACTGTTTGGAAAAATAGACAAAGGAGTCCTAGCAAATTCCTTTCATGACACAAATATGGTATTATATTTAAATGAGGAAGAGTAAAAAAAGAAAAAGATAATTATAGACCGAATTACCTAATGAATATTGTTGTAAAAATTTTACATAAAATACTAAGGAGATGCAACAATACAAGACAAGAATCACACGCAATGAACAGATGAGATTTATACTAGGAATGCAGGTCTAGTACAATATTACGAAAACTATCAGTATAATTGACCTTATGAATAATAAAATATACAGAAATCATATGATTATCTTAATATGCAGAAAACTCCTTTGACAAAATATAATACCCATTCCTATTTAAAACAATAGAGAGCATAGGAATAAATGTTTATTTGCCTTAAAATAATAAATCATATTTAACAAAAATATCAGTAAACTTTATATGTAATAGGGTTAAGCTAGAAACCTCAATAAAATCAGGGATGTTTGAAGTATTCACAATATCACTACTTTTATTCAGTATTGTACTAGAAATGCTATGTATAGCAATAAAAGATGAAAA
Organism: Macrotis lagotis; assembly: GCF_037893015.1. Taxonomy (NCBI): domain Eukaryota; kingdom Metazoa; phylum Chordata; class Mammalia; order Peramelemorphia; family Peramelidae; genus Macrotis; species Macrotis lagotis. Next base: position 93,908,272 of record NC_133666.1, read on the forward strand.
AGAAATTGAAAGAATTAGAACAGGCAATGAAAAAGAAAAATTATCATTCTTTGTAGATGATTTGATGGCATTATTAAATCATTCTAGAAAATCAACAACAAAAAGACTACTTGAAATAGTTAACAACTAAACAAAGTTGCAGCATTAAAATAAATCCATATCTTTAGCATTTCTGGCTGTTACCAACAAAGCTGAGCAGCAAAAAATAGAAAGAGAAATTCGACTTAAAATACTTGAGTCTACTTGTTAATACAAACATGATACAATTACAAAATTACAAATTTTACAATTTGTAAATTATAAAACCCTTCTCACAAATTCAGATCTAAATAATTCTAAAATATATTAATTTTTCATGGATAGACCAAGCCAATATAATAGAGATAACAATTCTATCTAAATTAATTTCCTTATTCAGTGCCAAACTGCCAAAAATTATTTATAAAAGTAAAAAACAAATCAATAAAAGTCACCTGGAAGAACAAAAGGTCAAGAATATCAAAGGAATTAAAGAACAAAAATGTGAAGGAAGGTGGTTTAGCCATATCAGATCTCAAACTGTAGTATAAATAAGTAATTATCACCACAGAGTGGTGGATCAGTGAAGTAGATTAAGTATGCATTGCAGCAGATGATCATAGTAAACTCAAAGATCCAAGCATTTGGGAAAAAACTCAATTTTTAAAAATTACTTAGAAACTAAAAAAACAGTATGGCAGAAACTGAGTATAGATTAATATTTCACACTATGTGCCAAGATAAAATTAAAATGGATACACAGGGGTGGCTAGGTGGCGCAGTGGATAGAGCACTGGCCCTGGAGTCAGGAGTTCCTGAGTTCAAATCTGGCATCAGACACTTAGTAATTATCTAGCTGTGTGGCCTTGGGCAAGCCACTTAACCCCATTGCCTTGAGAAAAACCTAAAACAAAATAAGATGATAAGATAAGATAAAATGGATACACCATTTACACATAAAGGACAAAAAAAAGCACATTAGGAGAGCAGGGAACAGTACCTGTCTGATCTATAGAGAATTAGGACCAAACAAAATGTGGAGAACATTACAAAACATACAATGGGAAATTTTGCACAAAAAAGCAACACGACTAAAGTTAGAAGGAAAGCAGAAACTGAGGGAAAAATTGAACAATTATGTCTACTAAATGCTATGTTTCTCTATTATATAGAGAAATAAATACAAGTCAAAGAATATGAACAGAAAATTTTCAAACAAAGAGATAAAAGATATCTATAGTTATATAAAATGCTCTAAATCACCATGGATTAAAGAAATAAAAATTAAAATAACCCTCAGGTATTATCTCAGGTATCAACTTATCTGAATATGATGAAAGTAGAAATGATAAAACTGAGACATTAATGGCTTAATTTTGGAGTTGTCCACTGATTCAATAATTCTACAGAGCAATTTAGACCCATGCTCAAAGAAGTAACAAAGACCCTTTGATCTAGCATTACCTCTATTAAATGTGTGTGTGTGTGTGTGTGTGTGTGTGTGTGTGTGTGTGTGTGTGTGTGTGTGTATTAGAGAGAGAGAGAGAGAGAGAACCTATATGCACCAAAATATTTATAGCAGCTCTCTTTGTGATGACCAGTTAGGAATTGAGGGGATATCTATCATCTGATGAATGACTCAAATATAGTAAAAGACTATTATTGTGCTATCACAAGAAGAATGGTTTTTTAAAAAAATCTGTAAAGTCTTCCATGAACTAATACAAAGTCAGTTCAGTAGAACCAGGAGAACATTGAACACAGTAGGAGCAATAATGTACAATGAAGAACTGTGAATGACTTAACTATTCTCAACAATGCATCCAAGACAATCCTAAAGGACTTATAATGAAAAATACTCTCTACTTCCAGAGAAAGATCTGTTGTTATTGGAATACGTACTAATGCATATTGTTTTTATTTTTTTGATTCATGTCTTCTCACACAAAATAACTAATATGGAAATATTTTACATGATTGTACATTTATAACCTGTATCATAATACCATCTCTGGGAAGGTCTTGGAATTCAAAACTTTTTTAACAAGTTTTTTTACATTTGATTGGGGAAAAAAGAAAAATTTTTAAAAGGAAAATAGCAGCACACAAAAAAACTAATGCTTGGGGGACAGTGCCTCCCCACTCCAAGGTGAGCAGAATCCACCCTGACATGAAATTAAAAATCACGAAATAGTTTCAAAATTGAGCAAAAACAAAAAAAGAGTTTAACTTTAAAAACTATTACAGTGGCAGGGAAGATATAAGTACAGTAGAAGATAAGGATGTGAAAATAGCTACCAGTTCCTTGCTGTCATGGGGAGGGTTAAGGGAATGGAGAGAGGTAGAAAAATGTGGAACTCAAAATCTTTCAAAAAGATGAATGTAGGGGGCAGCTAGGTGGCACAGTAGATAGAGAGAACATGGGCCTTGGAGTCAGGAGGACCTAAGTTCAAATCCGACTTCATATACTTAATAATTACCTAGCTGTGTGACCTTGGGCATGTTGCTTAACTCCATTGCCTTGTGAAAACCAAATAACAATAACAATAACAGCAACAACAACAACAGTAATAACAATAATACTAAAGGTCGGTGGTAGAGGGACAATTGTGAAAAAAATGAAAGTAATGCAAGAAAATTATGAAAAGAGAATAACTTGATTTAAAAATGGCTCAAAAATTCATTGAAGAAAAATTCCTTTAAGGAACAGAATTGGCATAGAAAAGATAGGGACTCGCTGAACTCTTCGAAATTTCTATCCAAATACCTCTAAATTAATACCTCAAAATAAATTCTATAGCATTAGAACTCACAAAAGAATAGAGAGTGAAACAGTTTTCTAACCCAACAACTTAGAAAATCAGTAGGAAAGGTCTGTTACACCAGGGTGATACTGCAATAGACCATAGAGGCAACTGAATCAGCTGTGGCAGTGTCTTAGTTCATCCTGCAGTTCTTAGTCCATAGATTGTAATGAGATGGGACACCTGGTTAGAAGATTACAGGAGTTCCTTTGCTGGCTCTCATTAGCATTGTCCCTTTGTGGATCCAGGTTGTAGCCTGCAACTTAGGATGAGGAAGAGCACTTAGCACAGCAGAATTTATGGCAATGGGATAAGAGACCCAGGTCACAGTTCCAGGGTGGAAAGACCACTTGTGGTTGCTCACAGTCCAGAACACAAACCAGGAGAGATAAGATTTAATCAAATCTTAGATCATACTGCCCTGGAAGAACTGAAAACCTGCAGCTACCCAGATCTAGCTTCAAAGACAATTTCAACAAAAAACCCTAAATCTTGAGACAGTGTCCCCTCCCTACCAGCAGTATAACACCCAGTTTTAATATGAAATTAAAAGCCAAGAAATAGGTTAGAAAAATGAACAAAAAGAAAAAAGAGTTTGACCATAAAAAGTTACTTGTGGTGACAAGGAAAATTAAAAATAGAAGGAAAAAAGTCAAAACTCATACATTCAAAATCTCAAAGAAAAAATGTGATTTGGTCTAAATTTCAAAAAAAGAATTCCTGGAAGAGTTCAAAAAGGATTTTAAAAATCAATATGTGGCAGAGTTAAAACTGGGAAAGAAATGAGAGAGATGAAAGAAAATCATGAAAAAAGAATCAAAAGCTTGGAAAAATTGGGAAAAAATGAAAAAAAATAGCATCTTAAAACCCAGAATAAACTCATTGCTAAAAGAGGCACATTTCCTTGAAGAGAGCTCCTTAAAAAGCAGAATTGACCACATGGAAAAAATATACAAAAATATACAAAAAATACAAAAATTCACCAAAGAAAAGAATTGCTTAAAAAAAAAATAGAACTGGACAAATGCAAAAGGAGGAACAAAAGCTCACTGAAGAAAATAATTCCTTAAAAATTAGAATTAGGTGCTATGGTGGAGGGGAGGAACCAAGAGGGAGGACAGAAGTCAGGAACTTACTTAACTCTTCCTTCAAAAAAAAATAAAGCCTCTAAATGGATTCTGGAGTGACAGAACAAACAAAAAGTCAGAGTGGACCACTTTTCCAGGTGAATATATCTTGGAAGCACTTCAGGAAAGGTCTGTTTCATTTGAGTGTAAGAGGAGCATGATCTACATTCCACAGGTGGGAATGGAGGAAGTCAATAGGAGGCTATCAGTCACAGTGCAAAACAGCAACTGAAGTTCTTGGTCCTGGCTCAGCAGGCCAATGACACAGCAGGATACCTGTGAAACCTTTAACCCCAGTGCAGAAGGCAAATTGACAGTCCCAGAATTCCTGTACAGGTGGCATGACTATGTTGAACAACAAAATGCAGTGGGGAAGACACCAACACTTAAAGCCCCAGAGCAGAAAGACTGAGCAGGCCCTTTTCCCCTTGCATAAGAAGACTGTGCCCTCTGTCATCTAGGAGCATAGCAACATTAAAAACTATGAACTAGGTTAAAAATGAGCAAAAAACAGAAAAAAGCCCTGACCATACAAATGTGGCACAATGCCACCTGATCAGAGTCATCTGAGAATAAGACATTAGGAAAAGGTCTATATTTGAAGCCCCAGAGGGAAATACAAGTTTGATCTCAAGTCCAAAAAGTCCTCTTGGAAGAGCTCAAAAAAAGGATTTTTAAAAATCAAATAGAAAAATGGGGAAAAGAAATGAGAAGTATGCAAGTTAGCACATGGAAAAGGAAGCACAAAAACTGACTGAAGAAAACAACCCTTGGCAATTGGAAAAAGATAACATGTCTTAAATATAGAATTGGGCAAATGGAAAAAAGAAAATTACTCCTTTAAAAGCACAATTGGTCAAGTGGAAAAAGAAAATAAATTCTTTTAAAAAAAGAGGGCAAATGGAAAAAGAAAATATCTCCATAAAAATATGCAAAAGCTAACTGAAGAAAATAATTCCCTGAAAATTAGAATTGGGTAAGTGGAAGCTAATGATTTTATGAAACATCAAGAATCAAGAGTACCTGGGTTCAAATCCGGTCTCAGACACTTAATAATTATAGCTGTGTGGCCTTGGGCAAGCCACTTAACCCTGTTTGCCTTGCAAAAAAAAAACCCTAAAAAAAAAAGAATCAATCAGTTGAGCAAAATTTTGAAAAATGGAAAAAAATAGAAAAAAATCTCATTGGAAAAAAACTTATTTAGAAAATAGATCCAAGAGAGATGATTTAAGAATAATAAAGCCGTGATCAAAAAAGAGCCTAGACATCATCTTTCAAGAAAATGTTAAGAAAACCTGCCCTGATAACCTAGAATCAAAGGATAAAATAGTAATTCAAAGAATCCACCAATCACCTCCTGAAAGGGATCCCAAAATAAAATCTCCAAGGAGTGTTGTAGTCAAATTCCAGAATTATCAAGTCAAGGAGAAAATACTGCAGGCAGTTGACCAACATCTTTTCCATCATAATAAAAATTTTGCATTTTATGAACTTGAAACCTTCTCAAGTTAACATTTTTCAAATTACACAGAAGATCAGACTCATAGTCATCCAATTTAAGAGATAATAAAAAGTTCAATTGCTTTCATACCAAACACCTCATAGTCATGTGACCTAAAAATGTACGTCTTTGCTTTCTCCTTACAGAATAATAAATTAATTTACCTTTCTTTTTATAGTATATAAATTTCCCTAATACCAAATCTCAAATATTAGGTATCCCTGATAGGGTAAACTATATACTCAAGAGAGGATACAAGAATGGAAGAATTTTTAAGACACCAGCTTGAGAAAAATCTTATCTACTATTTGTCTCTGCATAATTGCAGATGCCTTTCCTTATAAAAGTTCCTGCCCCATTCCCCACCCAGACTAAGCCCCTATATGAGAAAATTACCTTCTTCCCAAGAGAGACTTTCAGCTAAATATCCTGAACTAAATGCTATCCTTACCTCCCCCTAAATATATTCCTTCATTCTTAACAAGAATAGTTTAATAATCCCTCCTAGTTATCAAACTGTTTGCCAAATTTCATTAGTATTAATCTTATTAAGCAATTACAGATTGACTAAAACAAACTTCTTTTCACTATATCCTGTATTTCTGGTGTTCATTATTTCCCAGATAATTTATTACTAGAGAATTAATTTTGCTTTAATTAAGTTCAAGTTTGGATTCCATAATCCCAGAAAGATTACATAATTTAACTTTTTGTTGTATAATTTTTCAGACTTACTCAGATCTTCCTCACATACCCAAGACAATACCTCTTTCTCCCAAATATGCCTTTCTTAGGATTCAGAGAAAAGCCCAAACTTTTCAGTTTCCATTCCCTTTTTTCTCAAGTTCCTAAAAATTCATTTTACAAAATTTCCATTTATATTATTATTATACGTTATTGCTTAACCATATTTCAGAGTTATGGACTGACTTTAGTACATACTGTTCTCTGACCTGATCCCATAACTTATTAAACCTGTATCTTCACAACTACAGCACCACATCTTTCTCTTAATTTGTCACAATTAAAATAATCCCCTTAAAAGATAAAAACATCCACCCATAAATGTTTCTTTTTAACCTCATAGACTACTCACAACCTAGCCACTGAACATCTTCAAAGTACTTTATCAAATTTTTATAGAAGGATTTCACTCTTCGCCCCCCCCCCCCATTTTCCCAGACAAAAGGTAGTTTTAACTTTGAAAAGCTGTGACTCACAAGCACACCAGAATAGAGAGCTGTCCAGGCCAAAAAGCAGCCTGCCCCAGGTGGGGGGAGACCCACTAAACTCCAGCAATCCAATCCCAGATCAGAATCTGAGAGGGAGACAGAGAGGAGGATAGAAGGGAAAAGACTTCCCTCCACATCCAACTCCACAAGGCTCAGAGCTTCAAATTTAAAAAAAAAAATCACTCCCCATGAGATGGGTGGAGTCTCACTTGTTTTCCTCAGGTTCACAGAGTTTAAAGCTTAAACCAATTTACCTTAAAAAAGATTGAAAAGACCAGGGGGACAGAAAATCCTCCATTCCCAGGATCCTGAAAAACTAGGAAGCTAAAATTGGTAAAGGAAAGCAGAAATTTTGATTTTACCTGAAGCATACATTTACACAACCCATCTCATTCATCCCTTTAAAAATTCTTCACTGCATCCTCCTATCTTCTGAATTTTTTTATCCTTTTTCCAAGTGTAACTAGCACTATCCCCAGATTCCAGGCCTCCTCCCATTGGGATTACTTGAAGGAAAACCAAAATCCCTTTCCTTTTCCCTGATTGGCCCTCCCCCATCCTGTGTTCTAAGTCACTCACATATTCAGTCCCTAATCCCTGTAGGATTCTTACCCATTCAAGATAGTACTTTCCAGTCTTCTTTTCCTATCTTGAATTATTAACCATCCAGGTAGTACTAGTCAGCTCTCCATTCTTATCATGGATTTTGTTTACAAAAATTACTTTGTTTTATTTTTCTTCCCTTTTTCTTTTTGTTCATTCATGAATATTACTCAATGTGGTCCTAGGATGTTTGTACAGTCTCCAAGCAAGGAAACCCACTGGCAGCATACAGAGTCTGGTTGTGACTCCCTGTCTTTGTTGGTGATCTTTCCTGACTCAGGATCCCAGATCCAGCTCACATCTGTAAGAAACAAACATCTTACCAAGAACTTATAACTTCCATTAGTGAGGCAGAGTGGATTCTTTATTGAAACCTTCTTAAGAACAGGTGTCCCAAACAGAAAGGGTCACCCCTGTGTGAAGAAATCATGGCCTATTATTATCTCTTGTCTAGAACTGCAAGTCTCTTCCAGGTCCCCAACTGACTGGTTATTGCAGAGATCAAAGGCCTATCTGAAGTACCCAATCCTCTCCCCATGTGGGTTCAAATACCTTATCGAATTTCCCCTTCCCCACAACTTGGTAGCCTAGTTCCTTGAAACAAATAACATAGATGTCACAGATTCTGACACTTATACTGGTGCCAGTTCATTCATTCTAATTCAATGGTCCCTTGCTTTCCTGAGGTAAGTCTATCAATTTCCTGTCTATAAAGAGGGATTCCTTTTGTTCCCAGTAAGATTCAAACCTAACTTGATTTATGTCCAGCAGGACCACATTCTTCTAATTCTACCATCTTAGCTTTCTTTCCTCATCCTCCCCAAATGTTTCTCTATAAGAAGATATAAACTGTTTTTCTCAGTTTCCCATAACTAATGTAGAAATGAAAACTAGTCACTTATCACAATCCAGGTCTTACTATCTGCCCTACTTAGCTTGCAGTCCTTCATTACTATCATCTTATCTTCTTATGTAACATAAGGATCTCAGGGTCTTTCCATATACTCAGTAGCTAAATCTTTTCTTATGTATTAGATTCTCACAAGTGGTAGGAAAATTCCCAGGGCTAAAATGAAGATGCAAATGAAGATTTGACCTGCATTTTGGAAGTTTGAATGGTGGTTGAACATTCAGCATCCTGGAAGTTGCAATTTTCCAAGAGTCCTAGAAGATAAACATGTAGACATAACATTTCAAACACTGAATTTGAGCTATTTGTCGTAATGCTTTAAAAGTGAATAACGTATTTTACAGAAGTTACAAGGTGGAGAGGAATCTCATATTTCAGACATTTTGACTGAGAATTAAAATGAATTTAATATGGCTCAATTCTTTATTCTGAATGGTCCTTTAAAATGCTTCACAGAGGGGTGGGGGATGAGGTTGACTCAATGGATAGAGCACCAGCTCTGGAATCAGGAGGAACTGAGTTCAAATGTGACCTCAGACACTTAATAATTGCCTAGCTGTGTGACCTTGGGCAAGTTATTCCTAAACCCCATTTCCTTAAATAAAATTTGAAACGTCTCACAAAGCTGCCAGAAAATTTTCTAAAAGTATCACAGTTGAGATCATCAGGAGGCTAAGCACTAATGATTAAGCATTGAATCATAAGTGTGATACTTTGTTGTATGTCTGTTGTGGCTCCAGGAAAAGATGTTATAATTGATTTTTAAATAGAAAACCTGAGACTAAATCCCACTTCAAACATCAAAAGCAGTTGCTAGCAAATAACTTAAATTTAGAAACGTATCCATTTCTTAGTGCCTGTTAGTTGATGCAACTATAATCCTATGAGGCTAGAAGACTTTCAGCCTGAATATAATTAGAATTCAATGTAAATCTTGGAAAGTTGCCCTATTGTACTGCATAAACCTAACAAAGAGGGAGCAGAAAATAACTCTCTATTATTCCCTGCAGATAATAATACAAATGCAAAATATATAATAATAATACATAATGCATCAGCTTCTTATCAATGAGAAAATTTCAAATTCAATGTCTTTGGGTTTTGTGTAGTGTCCCCCATTCCTATCCACACATTACAAAATTCATGAAAGATACACGGAAGAGGTAGTTACATTGAATTGTTGCTAACAACTAATGATAATGGCAATAATTACAGACTGATTTAAATTAATGTTTCCTGAATAAATTATAAGCAATTTAAAGAGTTTAATTTCTACCAGAAGAGAATAGTCTAGATTAGTCTAGATGCCATGGAAGGATGGGAAGGTTGTGTTAGAGTTCTCACCCATCATAGAATCAACACCACCTTCATTTTATACATTAGAAAGTATCCCTTTAGATTTCATGAGTAGAGTTCGAATCCAGCCTCAAACATTTGACACTTAATAGCTGTGTGACCTTGGGCAAGTCACTTAACCCTGATTGACTCACATCATCTTCAGTCATCCTCACTCATGGCTGGCCACTGGACCCAGATGGCTCTGGAGGAGAAAGTGAGACTGGTGATTTAAAACAGCAACCCCCTCACTCCAATCCAATTTACATGTTTGTCAGGGCATCACCTCCCTGATGTCGTGGTCTACTTCGAAAATGAAGGACAAACATTATGAGTGTCCAAACTTTCAGCTCTTCTGAGGTATGTCACCCAACAAAAACTTGTCAAGGGCTACATATAGAATTTAATATTCATTTTTGACTACATAATAACCTATAGTACCAAGGAGTATGAATGAATTGACTTTGAGGCTCACATTTGGCCTGCAGGCCAAACAGGATATACTTGTCTTTTCATCAGGATTATATATATTTTTTTTCTTTCTCACCTTTTTTGTACTCTTTAAAAAAGTTATCTGTGAAAACCATAAATTGCAAACTGTTTGTAATGGCATCGTTACCCCTATTTACTTGCTGTGGTTGGTATTCACCAAAAATATGAGTGATATGTGGATTTTATTTTCTGAATTTTAAGGACAAATTGACTAAAGACAAATATTTACTTAAATTTGTAGAGTTTTTATATGGTAATGACCAGGGTTTAATATATAAGACATTTTTGCTCATGGTAAATCTGGTCTGACAGGGATCTTAAAGACCAGCTAGTCTTTTATTCATTTTATAGATAAGGAAAAGAGGTTCCAAAGAGTTTCAGCAACTTGCTCAGGATCACAGAGGGATTATGTATCAAAGGTCAGTTTAAGCCCAGTTCCTCAAACTCTAAATTTCCACTATATCATGCTGTTTCCATTTATCAAAAGATTTTGACTTATGTTCCTTTTTGCCTAAAGGAATGAAGTCATTAATTAGTCACTTAAGGAACATATGCTGAAAACATGGGCTGTCAGAAACAAATATATGGTATTATAGCTTGAGGAACTTAAAATGATGTAGCAGAAAACGTATTACATCAGAGTTGGGACAAATTTTACCATCTAAAGGAAACTGATAAAACAGTGATTAGGGAGAGACCATGAGAAAGGTTCTTAAACTTTATAAAATTTAAAAATATTAAAAATAGTGGCGGAGGCGGGGAGAGAATGGAGCCAAGATGGTGGCGTGAGGGCAGCATTTCCCGGAAACTCATTTCGAAAAACTCCAAAAGCTGTCAAATTATGACTCTAGCCAAAATTTAGAGGGGCAAAACCCACAGAAAAAAATGAGTGATACAACTTCCCAGTCCAAGAAAACTTAGAAAGGGTTATTTCCCCAGGACTGGGGGATGGAAAAAAGCCCTGACTACAACACAGCACAGCCCAGGGATCACCAGAAACAGCTTGAAGGGGCAGTGAGAGAACTCTGTCGCACCAGAGTGAGTGCGGAGTGAGAAGTGATGGCCTCAGAGCAGTCCTGTGGTGAGAACTTACAGTGGGAATCAGGGAAGCCAATCTACATCTCCAGAACACACCCCACAGACAGTAAGGGGGTTGAGGGAGACTGTAGAAATCTCTCTGCTGTCCCTGGGGTAGGACTCTGCTGTTTGCCCACACTCAGGTTGCATTTTGGACTTCTATACTATGATACAGATCCAGGGCAGAGGTGAGCGCCTGAGGTCATCTACATATCAAAGCACAGGCAAGAGAGCATAAGACCTTGGAAGAATAAAGGTCCCAGTGGGGTGTCTCAACCCCCCCCCCAAAGCCTTGGAAGTGCAGTAATGAGAAAATGAGCAAACAAAAGAAAAAGAAGAATCTGACCATAAAAAATTACTTTGGTCCCATGGAAGATTCAGAAGACGACAAAGTGGAAGCTTCTGTATCCAAAGCCTCTAAAGAGAAATAGAAAATGGGCTCAGGCTATAGATGAGCTCAAAAAAAAAGACTTTGAAAAGCAATTAAGGGAGGTGGAGGAAAAACTGGGAGGAGAAATGAGAGAAAAATCATGAAAATCAAATCAGCAGCTTGGTGAAAGAAATAAAAAAAAATACTGAAAAAAATACTATGTTAAAAACAAGTTTAGGAAAAATCAACACAAAAGGCAAATGAGGAGAAGAATGTCTTAAAAGGCAGAATTGGCCAGCTGGAAAAGGAGATAAAAAACCTCTCTAAAGAAAATAATTCCTTCAAATGAAGAATGGAACTAAAGGAAGCTGATGACTTTGTGAGAACTCAGGAAGAAATAAAACTATTCCAAAAAGCCCCACAAATTAGAAGAAAATGTGAAATATCTCATTGGAAAAAACAAATGACCTTGAAAACAGATTCAGAAGAGATTATTTAAAAATTACTTGGCTACCTGAAAGTCAAGACCAAGTTAAGAGCCTAGATTTCATTTTTCAAGAAATAATACTGAGGGTGGCTAGGTGGCACAGTGGATAGAGCACTGGCCCTGGAGTCAGGAATACCTGAGTTCAAATCCGGCATCAGACACTTAGTAATTACCTAGATGTATGGCCTTGGGCAAGCCACTTAAGCCCATTTGCCTTGCAAAAAAAACCTAAATTAAAAAAAAAGAAATAATACAGCAAAATTACCCTGAGATTATAGAAGCAGAGGGTAAAATAAAAATTGAGTGAATTCACCAATCACCTCCTGAAAGAGATCCCAAAAGAAAAACTTCCAGGAATATTACAGCCAAATTCCAAAACTTCCAACTCAAAGAGAAAATACTAAAAGCTGCCAGAAATAAACAATTCAACTACCATGGCTCTATAGTCAGGATTACACAGGATCTGGCATTAGGACTACATTAAAGTTTATATTAAGGGCTTGTAGGGTTTGGAATATGATATTCTGCAAGGCAAGGGATCTTAGTTTACAACTGAGAATCAACTACCCAGCAAAACTGAACATCCTCTTTCAGGGGAAAAGATGGACTTTCAATGAAAGGGGACTTTCAAAATTTCCTATTGAAACAACCAGAGCTGAACAGAAAATTTGATCTCCAGGTACAGGACTCAGGTGAACCATAGAGGGTGTGAGTGAGAAAGACTAACTAGGAGGACCTTAATGATGCTGAACTGTTTCTATTCCTGCATGGAAAGAAGAAACTGAACTCATGAATTTTCCCATGTGAGCAGTTGGAAGGAGCATATATAGACAAGGCACAGGAAGGAGCTGAATATAATAGTAGGAAAGTACTGGGAGGAAGAGAAAGGAGAGGAAGAAGGGGCTAAGATATTTCACATAAGAGTAAAGAAAAAGCTTTTTTTTTTAGGAAAAAATACATCTTTATTTCCTTTGTAATCATATGGATATTATCTCCCATGATGTGAGAGTTCAACTAATCAATGCCCAGTCACCCTATGTACCTCTTTTCTATGATCTCATATAAGTTTGATATATTATAAGATGGGATCATCTAATTCATCCTCATTGTCATGTATGAATAGTCAATAACCTTTGTTAAATCATACATTTAAATGACTATATGATTTTGCATAATTCCTTTCTTTCCTTATGTTGAATCCTGTGAACACTTCTCTGTCTCTTCTTCTTCTTCTTCTTCTTCTTCTTCTTCTTCTTCTTCTTCTTCTTCTGGTTTTTGCAAGGCAATGGGGTGGATGTTAAATGACTTGCCCACGGGGCGGCTAGGTGGTGTATTGGATAAAGCACTGGCCCTGGAATCAGGAGTACCTGGGTTCAAATCTGGTCTCAGACACTTAATAATTACCTAGCTGTGTGGCCTTGGGCAAGCCACTTAACCCCGTTTGCCTTACAAAAAAAACTAAAAAAAAATGACTTGCCCAAGGTCACACAACTAGGTAATTATTAAGTGCCTGAAGCTGAATTTGAACTCAGGTCCTCCTGACTTCAGGGCCCGTGCTCTATCCACTGCACCACCTAACTGCCCCCTCTGTCACTTTTCATTACTTTTTGTTTTATCTTCAACTTTGATTCTTTAAGAATTGGAGTGTTTTAAGACTTGTAGCCATATACTACTGTTGGAAGATATTGTTATTTTAAAAATGGGCCTTTGTCTCAGGGAAATACTTGAAGTCTCTGAAAAAAACTTTGCAGTTTCTCAAAGGCAACATGGCCCTTTCCCCTCATCTTGTTCAATTTTGTGCCTGTTGATTGTTCAATTGTATTGTGTTTGGGGGCAGCTAGGTGGCTCTGTGTGTAGAGCACGGACCCTGGAGTCAGGAAGACCTGAGTTCAAATCCAGTCTCAAACAATGAATAATTACCTAGCTGTGTGGCCTAGAACAAGCCACTTAACCCCATTGCCTTGCAAAAAAAAGAAAACCCTAAAAAAAAAGAAGGTATACAATGATTTGTAGAATTTATAGGGCCTTATAAATTCAGAAGATATATATATATATCAGATACTGTTATGCTAGGCAAATCACTTAACTTTTATGCAAAATAACTCAATGATCTAAAAGTTCCGTTCCATTTTTCCTTTAGGTTACCCTTCACACAGTAATTCTATGACTCTGACTTAGTCCTGGGTTTCCTCTATGACAGTTATGACTCTCTTTAATGAATATATCTCTTCTTGTTTCATGCTTTATTTTATATAAAGAGAGGATTATAAAAATATTTCTTATTATTATATAATTCAGATATATTTTGATATATCCATGAGAGACACTTGTTGAGTTTTAAGATGAATTTTTTCTCTACAAAATAAAATATATATTTTATAGTGAATAGTTAAAACAGTAGATTTAAAATTTATTTTATATTGTGTAATGAATGAAAATGTGTTCTATTGTGCAATAATGTTTTGAAAAGCTTTCTCATTGTCTTTTAATGCCCTTATCTGTTAAGGTCTGAGAAAAGTCCCCAATTATGGAACAGAGGCACTCGACACGATGGAGATGCAATAGAAAGGGTTTATTAAACTAGCTCAAGCTAGGGTTCCATCCTAGGACAGGGCTAAGATCCTGGAACCCTGAGTAAAGTGAGGAGAGACCTTATATATGGTTCAGTAGGGAATTTCCAAGCATCTGCTGGCTGTCTTGAGATAGTGTAGCATGTTATCATTGAATGCAGGTCCTTGGGGAGGTTCCCCCGTTGCATGGTCGGATAGATGACCAGGCAGAAACTTAGGAGCAGAATTTAGGCAAAAATTCATAGGTTTTGGAATTCAGGGTCTTACATTCCCTCCTCTTCTTGTTCAATACAGGAGCACTCATGCTCTTCAAAGGGATGCAGAGAACCCCTAGGGAGACCGTTGTAAGACTGCCTGAGTACCATTAGTTGGATAGTGTTAAACCTGTTCCTAAAGAAAGCAAGCAATTGGTTTAATATGGAGGGCCCAAAGGTAAGGAGGAGTAAAAGCAGAATCAGGGGGCCAATCAGGGTAGAGATCAATGTGGTGAGCCACGGGGATTGGTTGAACCATGGGATGAACTGGCCCAGTGTCTCTGCTCTCTTCTCTCCTGACCTGGAGACCTCAGACGTTCTTCTGCCTCTTCTGAATCTGTTCCAAAAAGTCCTCTCCAGCTCAGATAACTAGTTGAAACTTTGTCTTCTGGTAAAGAATCTGCTTAACATTTTACTTAGATCAAAACACATGTTTTCTTCACAAGACAATGAGATTTGGGGGCTTATTGCAATTTACATTTTGCCTTATTGCTATATTGATGCACATACTTAATTTTAGCACAATAAACCTTTACTATATTAGCGAACTCCCAATGAGAATTGTCATACTGTCTTAAGCCTGTAACATACATTCAACAATCATCTTAGTTCAGAATACCCAGCATATGGTTTAAAAATATAACAATCTTAGCCTTTGCTCTTATTACAATAATGTCTCAAACATCCTTAATCAAAAATGAAATTTTTCAAAATATTCTCAAATATACCATTGTTTTTCCTTTTCCTGATATAATTATCTGACTCACATTCCTTTCCTTAGGCTAGACCTTACAACTATAATTATCCTAAGGATTTCCCATTCTTCTTCTTACCTAAATATCCCTTCTAATAATGAACGAAACTTAATTCCTATCGTAACATGTAGCTGTTAGCAGGTGTTAGAGCCACACACCTAACCTATCTTCTGACTATTAGATCCAGCTCACCTAAAATTTCTTTTTCTAGTTTGCTTAGAAATTAACCATAAAGATCCAGGACATTAAAGGAAAATTTCTTTATAGATATAAGTATTGAATGTCAGTGTCCAGGCAGAGGTCACGTGGGTAAGTCAAATGTCTTAAGCCAGATTTATTCTTCCAGGTGAGATATTAGCCAAATGTCATTTTGGAGAAATCAAGTCAAAGGGGTCCAACCTCAGCTTTACTGAGAAGTTGCCCCTTTGGCTGCCCATCCCAATCTTGGCTTCCTTGGCTGCAAGAACATGACATTTACCCAGTGGCATTTCCTTTTTGTTGACCATCCTGGTATCTGACATGAGAGAAAATCAATTAAAAGTTCCATGATCTAAAATGGTTGTTTTACCTAGTTAGAACTTCCAGTGAATACAATTCACTAAATTCCAATTATAATCTCAATGGAGTCCCAATTAATGAAACCCCCTACCTAAAGCTTGGATTATCCTTCCTGGGTCTTTGCCTAACATCTGGTATTCTAACTATGACTGGCCCTATAGGCTTGTCTCCTACCTCTTACATTCAGACATCCCTTTGTCTGAAATCATGCAAGGCAATTGGGGTTAAGTGACCTGCCCAAGGTTGCACAGCTAGACAATCACCAAGTATCTGAGGCCTGACCTGAACCCAGGTCTCCTGACTCCAGGGCCAGTGCTCTAACCACTGTGCAACCTAGCCACCTCTAACATGCAAATTACTTTTCAGAATTCTTTAAAACCATTAAAACATCTTAGGTAGCTTTAAATTCAAACATGCATTATTAATTTCTGTGAGTAACAGAGTAACACAAATTACTAGATTGTACAAAGTAATTCCTCCATTATCACATTATTCACGAACCCACAGATCTATCCCTGAAAATGTCATACTTTTTCATATTTTCTTTATTGCTCTTCAAAGCAATTCCACATTAATTCACATTAATCCCAGGCTTTAACAATTTTAAAAAACATTTTCACAAGAGATAGCTAAATATTGCAAATATTATCTCTTTGCAGTTACAAAAAAAATCACACAACTGATAAAAACATCTTATTCATCAATAAGTTACCTTACAATCGGGCCCACAATTGTAATTTGTTCAGAGCCCCCCATCAGCAGTCTGCAATTACCAAGAGAGAAGTCCACATTCTTGACTTCTTTAAACATACATTGTTAATATACATTAAACATTAAGATTCTTAAACATCTCATTTCCCTTAGAACAAAAGCAAAATGAACATCCCATGTTCTTTACATTTTTGTCTCTACCCAAATTTTCAGAATCCAATCTCATCCATATGATACATTTAAAACCCCAATGTCATTACAATTCAACTAACTTTCCAACAGCTTAGTTTGATAAAAACTTTAGAGTACCTTATACAGAGAATCCAGCACTCACATTCCAAAAGCTCTATCCAAAATAAAAACACTGTTAGCATTATTAAACTCAACATTAAAACTAATTAGAGCTTTTTCCCCAAAAAGACATCAGTAAACTTCCCTGATAACCTAGGTGTTTCTCTTCTTAGTAACCCAATACCAGTTTTCTTAACCCAAAGGTGTTACAATATAGAGTTTTAAAATCCCAAACTCCTTGCAAAAGTTACAATAGTGTTAAAACAGTTTAATCCAAAACTAATTTAACAATCTAGTTATTTAATTCCTCCCATTCTGTACAAATTTTGTCAGAATATTACAACACTAGTCTTCTTCTTTTAGAACCCTCAGAATGCTTTCCAAAACTCTAGTTCACAAACTTTAGAAACAATGAGAGTCATCACTCAGGCCACATGGCCAGCAGATAGTCATTCAACATGATTTCCTCTCAATAAAGGAGTCTCTTAACCCCTGGATCTTAGATAAAAAATTTTTTTCCCCCAATCACACATCCCACCTGTGGAGGGTTCTTTCCCTCTAAGGCGTAAGTAGATAAGGATTTTTTGAGTTCCCCACCATCCTACTGCTTCCCTCTTCCCCCTTTTTTTTATTCAGCGAAGGAATCTTCCAAGAGGGGAGTAGACTGCTTCAGGGGGAAGGGGAGCCAGGTCTAGGAATGTTCATTACCTTCCCTGCTATTGCATTCCCCGTTTTGATCTAGCAAAGGAATCTTCCAAGGGGGAACAGAAGGGACTTGGTGATGGGTGGGGGGATGGGGTGTGGAAATTCAGGGGCTGAGGGTTCTAAATTTAACAATACAGTAATATGTATAATTCCCTCTTTAACAGATAATAAACTACACTGATCTCACATATCAATATTCCCTTTCATAAACATGAGGTGAAAAAACAAAGCCTTTCACAAATTTTCTGGGCCAAAAGGACCTTGAGAACTATAACCCATTGGCAAGGTATTCTCTAGTTGTTTTGGGTTTTTTTTTCATAACAAAATCTTTACAAATGTGATAGGTGAAACTTCAATTCATTTGTTATTACAAAACAATTTTAAAATCTCAAAAGTGTAGTTTAAATTGTTCTTATACAAAGCTTACTAATTGTACACAGCATATTTCAATTGCATGTATGTTCTCTTTATTCCCTAAATCTTTAAAATACAAAGAATTTTTAAGACTAATTGTTGCTAAAAAATCCCTTCTTATGACTACGAGATTTTTTTCATGTTTCTCTTAAATTCCAAAAGTTACATTCAAATTAGTTTTAAATCATTTTCTTTCCAAAAGCCTAAAAAGTTTGCAAATTCTTCTTATCTTCATCAGTGCAATTCTAACTTCTCAATACTCTCCCTTTATAAGAACTTTCTATCTTCACTGACCAACATTTCTTAATATTAGAACATTCTATGTTCTGGGAATGAGAGATTCCCCACAAATTGAGATATCAAAGTGATATGTACTAATTCTTTACCTTTACTGTTTATCATTACTCACTCACTCCAGATTCTTCCCAAATACATGATCTACATTCCAATCCGTGTAAAATATTAACTTCCTCTTGTTTAGTTATTCTAAAGCTAACTCACAAGTCTGTCCTGACTCCTATGACTCTGGAGGGGCCATAAGACATCAGAATCCAAACTCAAACACATTCTTTACACACCCCTTAATTCAATTTACAGGTATCTTTAGATTAGCACATTATAGGATCAATAATAACATTAATAAAATTAACATTTACCTAGCAATCGTTTTCATATCAAACTTTTCACTTTATGGGGCTTATTACTTTTCTTATCAATTCATTGCCAAACATTGCAAAAAGTACCAATTTAATGCAATTTTGAATCACCCCAATCTCAGATAAACACATATCTCCCTATAGATTTACAGTTCTATACTTTCTTCTTTTCTCATAATGATTTGTACACCTTTTTCCAAAGTTCCCAAAATCCATCTTTGGTGTACAAAGTCAACCCTGCTCAGACCTTCTGTCTATATACTTTTACCACTTTCCTTACTTAATAAATGGTACAAAAGAAACCCCAGTCTCTAAGTCTGGATTTCCTTTCCCAGTACTTTCAGAATCTCTTACTCAAACTACACAACTCCCATTTTCCACCATTCCTTTTCATTAGCTTCCCCTGACCTCAAGTCACACCATTCCGAACTAGAGTCACATAGTTCATACTACAGCTATGATTCCACTCTTCACAAGGCACCTTCCATTCCAAGGTTTTAATATGTAACATTTCTTGAATACAACTGCTAAAATTCTGGAGAAGGCAGTCATTCAAAAATCCCCTAGCCCAAATAGAACATTCCCTGCCCCCCCTTCTTCAAATAGAGTAAACTGACTACTTACTTTACTAATTCTTCCTGAAGTAGCTCTCTCTCCTGTAAGGGGGAGGGAGGGGGAAACACTATGGCAGCACAGAATCAAGGAGGACAGTCCCTTGACCTCCTTAAAGTGGTCTAGGAGCAGGCTCAGAGGAGTGGTCTGGGTCCCTCCTATTCCAGCTGGAACTTAGATTGAATGATTAAGAGGATAAGCAAAGCAGAAGCAAAGCAAAAGAAGCAAAGGTGATAGATAACCAGTCAGCATCCATCCCTTCCAGCGGAACTAAGTGTTGCTAGCCAGGTCCTAAAAGAAAATCAGGTTAACCTTGTTTCCATATCTCATTCCCATATGTCAGTCATTCCTGACCTGCAGAAGGGTTCCCTTATCTCATTTCCAAATGTCAGTCCTTCCAGCACTGACTTCCCAAAGGATTGGGGAATGTCTTCCTAGCAGTGCGTCCACCTGGGTCCTTTGCCAGCTTAGTCCAAATACAGAGCCACAGACTTGGTTACTTTAGATACCCCTCCAAGTACGTCTTGTGGCCTCTGCTGGGGATCCTGGGAGAGCCCCCAAATGTTAAGATCCGAGAAAAGTCCCCAATTAGGGAACAGAGGCACTCAACACGATGGAGATGCAATAGCAAGGGTTTATTAAACTAGCTCAAGCTAGGGTTCCGTCCTAGGACAGGGCTAGGATCCTGGAACCCCGAGTAAAGTGAGGAGAGACATTATATATGGTTCAGTAGGGAATTTCCAAGCATCTGCTGGTTGTCTTGAGATAGTGTGGCATGTTATCATTGAATGCAGGTCCTTGGGGAGGTTCCCCCGTTGCATGGTCGGATAGATGACCAGGCAGAAACTTAGGAGCAGAATTTAGGCAAAAGTTCATAGGTTTCGGAACTCAGGGTCTTACATATCAAGGATACCATTGGAACAGATAAAACTAAATCTCATCAAATCTTTACTGACTGAGACAGATATTTTTGATGTTAACTTGTTCAAATTTAGATTTTGTTGGCAATAAAGTCCAATACTCAACACCTTTTGAATACACTTTTTTCATCATACATCTTGACAATCAATTCAAAATATGTTCAAAATTGTATTCACTCCAGCATGAACCTCACATAAAGTATATCCTTGGTTTAATCTATCAACTTTTCTATTTTTATTTTCAAAATAATAGATTTTAAATCTTCATAATTTAAACATTAATTGAATTAGTATGAAGATGTCATTTTTGCTCAAAGGATGTAAAAGCAAAATCACTTGGATTCCTATATGATAACCTAGTACTGATTATTAGCATTTAACAATATATGCATTATAAGGGGTAGGTTCCATTGCATTTTTTTCTTGGAAAATTTGAGTCAAATTTACCCCTGACTAAAATTTCAGACCAGTTTCTAGAATTTTGAGGAAGTAAAAAATAGGAAAAGAAGACATACACTTAAAACTATGTTTAACTTTCTGCCATGAATAATTGAGATCTGGAATCAGCCTTCTGACAGATAAAGAGACTCCAGAGGAAGTCCCAAGATATCTTGAGCTATTGTTTCACTCTGTCTCTTTGTGGGTTCTATCACTTTAGAGTCTGTTTAGAGGCTTCATTTAAAGTTGTTTCAGAGGGAAACTGGAAAAATCTTTGGGAGCTTCTCTCCACCATCTTGCTTCTACCCAGGAAGTCGTTTTTAAGTCTTTCAGAGTATAATGCTGCTTCTGTGTTTTGTAAATTGATCTTTGAATTCAATTCACTTTTATCCTCCTTAAATTTTCCCAGGTTTTTTTGAAGCTCCTTTTCTTCATTTCTTATTACACAATAATATTGCATTGTATTCACATATGATAATTAATTCAGTCCTTCCCCATTTGGTGAAAAACAACTTTGGGTTTCGGTTTTTTGTAGCTACAAAAAGAACTATGAAAAATATTTTTCCACACATGGGTCCTTTTTCTTTTTATTTGATCTCTTTAGTCTAGTAGTGGTCTTGCTGAATCAAAAGGTATTTATATTTATATAATTTAACTCTCCTTGCAATGAACTGTTTTACATTAGATATTCTCAGGAGTAGGAATATTATATTTAGGATGAGGTTGTAGTTATTATGAATAATTAGACCAAAATGATCTCTTTCTTCCCATATGCATCCTTGACACAATGATTCAAGTGATTTTCCTAAGACACAATTCTGATTATGTAACTCTTATTTTTCAATAAACTTCAATAGCTGGCTATTATCTCTATGATGAAATACAATCTTTTCTGTTTGGCAATTAAATTGCTCCCCATCATGCCATCATCTTACTATTTCCAGTTTATTTTATATTAGTTAATCCTTCATGGTAAACTGGTCTTTCTGTTCTTTTGCTATGAAGCTTCATCTGTCAGTTCTGAGTCTTTTTTAAAGACTATCTTTTGACTCCAACATCTTGATGTCATATTGATCCTCTTCATTTATGACTTAGAATGTGCTCTCTTTACTTCTGCCATTAAGGAATTCTTACATTCTTTAAGCTCAGCTCAAGAATCACCTTCAACGTGGGTTTTTTTCTTAATCTCCAGTTGCTAATCTTCCCCTCTACTCCTATTTCCTATTCTTACCTCTTTATTTTGTATATGCTTTCATTTGTCCATGTTGTCTCCCTATATAAAAAAGACTTTCATTTTGGTTTGTATATACCCAGTAATGGTCATATGATCAGCACTTAATAAATGTTTGTTGATTAGCTGTTGATTTATTGATTGGAACCTGAGGGTTTTTCAATGGATATTAGGAGAGGATGCCTCTCTAATTCCTGATTTGAAGAAGACAATGTTTATTTGAATGTATAGTTTCTGGCACTTAAAATGTTAGCAAATTACATTATAGTCATACCTAGTGGGTTTTTTTCACAATTCTATGTTTCTTTTAAGCTGAGTAAACAATGCTTATTTGTTTTAGAAATAAACAAAACATATATACAATAATTATATTTAATTGACAAAAAAAATCCCTTGAGGTAGTGGAAGAAGTCATCAAAAGGGGTATGGTTAAATAAATCAAAGATTAATATTATGACAATATAATATAATATCAGGCAAATAAGTATAAAGAATATAAGAATGAGGGAAAGGCCTTTATGAAATAAAGTAGCACAGAAAATGAAGAATCAGAAGAAAGAATTTTGGGTCAATCATATGAGGAAAAAGTAAATGAAACTTTCTTCTGGGAATTGGGAAGGACTAAATAGATATAACAACTATTTTTTATTCAAATCAATTAAATGTAAAAAGTTACTACAATTCTAC
This sequence comes from Macrotis lagotis, assembly GCF_037893015.1. Taxonomy (NCBI): domain Eukaryota; kingdom Metazoa; phylum Chordata; class Mammalia; order Peramelemorphia; family Peramelidae; genus Macrotis; species Macrotis lagotis. Next base: position 93,931,030 of record NC_133666.1, read on the forward strand.
TGATTTTTATTGATGTTTCAGGTTGAGTTTCTCAAACATTAAGGTAATGAAATATTCCACTAATATGTGGGAAATTCTCAAGGGATAGCAAAATAAGTGAGAAGAATTAGTAAAAATTCTCTAAAATACTATAATGATACTAACTGAAATTTGTAGAGCAAAATTTGCAAAATGATTTTCATATATCATTCCATTCCTTTCTGAATGTTGACTGAGTAGTTGATTATTTTTGAGAAAGTTGAAATTTTGGAAAGTTGAGAGTCCTTGAGAGTTGCTTGAGATACTGATTTACAGAGGCTTTCATATCCATCCTCTGTCAGAGCTGGACTTAAGCTCAGTTCTTCATGATTCTAGAGTCAACTATTACACTATGCTACCTCTCAGTTTTTTGTTTTTGTTTTTTATGGTTCAGTACTATTCATTACACTTATATATCACAATTTGTTTAGTCATTCCTCAATCAATGGAGATCTACTTTATTTGTATTTTTTGTTAACTGACAAGGTACCTTTTTTTTTCTTTTTATGATCTTATTGGAATATAGGCCTAATGGTCAGAACTTTTGGTTAAAGTAAATGGACTTTTTAATCAAAATTTTAACATACTTCCAAACTACTTTCCAAAATGATCGTACCAACATCTCCTCTGTCATCAGTGTGTTAGAACTTTTGTCTTCTACATATGCCCCAAACATTAGCTATCTCTGTATATTGAAACATTAATATCCTGGATATGAGGTGCTTTGATTTTTTTGTTATTATTCAGTCTTGTCTGATACTTTCAGGACCTCATTTGCAGTTTTCTTTTTGGTTTTTTTTGCAAGGCAGTGGGGTTAAGTGACTTGCCCAAGGTCACACAGCTAGGCAATTAAGTGTCTGAGGTCAGATTTGAACTCTGTTCCTCCTGACTCCAGGGCTGATGCTCTATCCACTGGGCCACCTAGCTGCCCCCTCATTCGCAGTTTTCTTAACAAAGATACTGGAGTTATTTGCCATTTCCTTTCCCAGTTCATTTATTAAATGAGGAAACTGAAACAAATGGGACTTAGAGACTTGCCCAGGTTTTCAAAGATTGTAAATGTCTATGGCCACTTTTAAACTCAGGAAGATGAGTCTTCTAGACCCAGCCCTTTAACCACTGTAACAGCTTAGCTGCCTCTGTTTTGACTTACATTTCTTTGATTATTTGTGAATAGCAGTCATTCATATGGTTGCTAATAGTTCATAATTTTTCTCTGAAAAGTATCTTTTTATGTCCTCTAAAAAAAACACTGGAAAATGACTACGTCTTATGTATGTGTGTTAATTCCTTTTTTTTTTTAGGTTTTTGCAGGGCAAATGGGGTTAAGTGGCTTGCCCAAGGACACACAGCTAGGAAATTATTAACTGTCTGAGGTCAGATTTGAACTCGGGTACTCCTGACTCCAGGGTTGGTGCTTTATCCACTGTGCAACCTAGCCACCCCCATTAATTCTTGATATATCTTAAATAACAGATTTCCCTTGTCAATGATACAAAAAGTTGTTTTTTCCTAGTGAACAGCTATATTCATTTTATTCAAACAAATCTAATTTGATTTCATGTAATTAAAACTATTTTCTTTTTTGTGATCTCCTCTCTTATATGATAGGAATTCTCCTAGCTTTAACTGTGAGAGATATCTGTCTCATTCAGGTCAAAATTCTATGATGTGCCAATATGCCATATACTTCTCATGCTTAAGATGTTGGTCTTCACTTAATTTCTTCCAAATACTTTACATTTTTCTCTTTAACTCTTGTTGAAAGGGAAGTTTTTCCCAGAGTAATTTATATTTTGGGGTATACTGAATATTGGTTATTTGAAATCTATTGCTTTTGATAGTTGTTTTTCTAGTCCATTCCACTTACATTTTTAAAAACCAATAACAAGTAGTTTTGATTATTGTGCTTCATATAAAATAATTTCAGGACTGGAAATACTACTATCCCTACATTCCATTTTTTTTTCCTTTTTCTTTCCTTTCTTTCCATTCTTTCCCTTGAGATTCCAGAATATTTGTTCTGTGAAATACCTGGAACACAAGCATTTTTGTTCACATTTTGATAACGGTACTATAGTATAATTGAATTTCTTTGTAGTCTTATGTATTCTATACTAAGCATTTAAAAACATTCTAAGAAAGCATTGGACAGTCAAAGGGGTATTTGATATAGACAAACAAAAAGTTAAAAGTCTGATTCCAAATTTCTTGTTATTTTGTCAAACTTTTCAAAATATACCCTTGGTAAAATGATATGTAAAACACTAATCCTGTAAATTACTTTAAGCTACATCAGGATATTTGCTATATTTTGTGGCCAAATTATAATTAATGATTGTTACTCATTTAATAATTCAGGCTATTCTTTATTTATAGGCTATGATAGATTATCTCCCAGATCAATTTATTTTGTACTCATTCAAAGTGGTATTTCTCTCTCCAAAACTTTTTAATGACATAAAAATATTTTGAGTTTTAAAAATTATTTTTAATATTATTTTCCCAAAACTAATAATTTTATCCATCAGATTCTTTGTTGTTTCCTTCCTAAAGGTCTCATTTCTAAGATATACAGGAAACTGATTCAAATTTATTAGAATAGTGCATTCCTCAATTGATAAATGGTTTAAAAATATGAAGAGGCAAATTTCAAGGCAAAAAAGTATATTTTATGTAATTAAGTCATGTAAAAAAGTGTTTTTAATCATTAGCAATTAAATATATGAATATTAAAGCAATTTAATATTTCATTTACTTCATACTCACTATAGTGACAAAACTAAAAAAAATGAAAAAAAGGCAGTGTTGGTGGGGCTAAGGGAAAGCAAGCACATTACTGCATTGTTGCATGGTTCAGAAACTCTGAATTGTTCTAGCCATTTTTTTAGGTTTTTTTTTGTAAGGCAAATGGAGTTAAGTGGCTTGCCCAAGGCCACACAGCTAGGTAATTATTAATTGTCTGAGACCAGATTTGAACCCAGGTACTCCTGACTCCAGGGCGGGTGCTTTATCCATTACACCACCTAGCCGCACCTCTAGCCATTTTCAAAAGCAATTTGGGTCCTTAAAATTTCCTAAACTATAAATACCTTTTGATTCAGCAAAGACCACTATTAGACTAAAGAGATCAAAGAAAGAGGGAAAGGACCCATGTGTGGAAAAATATTTTTCATAGTACTTTTTGTAACTGCAAAAAACTGAAACCAAAGTTATTTTTCACCAAATGGGGAGTGACTGAACTAATTATTATATGTGAATGTAATGGAATATTATTGTGTAATAAGAAATGAAGAAAGGGAGTTTCAAAAAAATCTCAGAAAATTTAAGTGGACTGAGGAGGATAAAAGTGAATATAACTCAAAGATCAATTTACAAAAAACAGCAGCATTATACTTTGAAAGACTTAAAAAGGACTTCCTGTGTAGAACCAAGATGATGGAGAGAAGCTAAGAAGCTCCCAAATTTTTCCCTAGTTTCCCTCTAGAACAACTTTAAATGAAGCCTCTAAACAGACTCTAAAGTGATAGAACCCACAAAAAAGACAGAGTAAAATTTTTTAAAAATGGAAAAAATATGCTTTGTTCTACATTCAAAGTCCATAGTTCTTTCTCTGGATATGGGTGACATTTTCCCTTCATAATTGTTTATTTTTTTTTATCAGAATTGTGTTTGATCACTTATTGGTGGGAACAGCTAAGTCAAGCATTTGATCTTCTTGCAATACTACTGTTAATGCATACAATGTCCTCCTGGTTCTGCTCACTTTACTCATCATCAGGTTTTTCTTAAATCTACCTGCTCACTTCTTTTTGTAGAACAATAGTATTCCCTTCCATTCATATATCACAACTTGTTCAGCCATTTCTCAATTGATGGGCATTCACTCAGTTTCTAATATTTTGCTACTATAAAAAGAACTATTATGAATATTTTTGTACATATGGCTCCTTTTTTTATGATCTCTTTGGGATATAGACCTAGCAGTAGTATTACTGGACAAAAGAATATAAATAGTTTGATAAAACTTTGAACATAGCTCCAAAATGCTCTCCAGAATAGTTGGATAAGTTCACAATTTCAGCAATAGTACATTAGTGTTCCAGTTTTCCCACTCCCCTCCAACATTTATAATTTCTGTTTTTTGTCATATTAGCCAATCTGATTATTTGTATTTATCTAATTAACAGTGACTTAGAGAATTTTTTCTTATGATTATAATTAGTTTTAATTTCTTTACCTGAAAACTGCCTCTGAATGTAGATCAAATCATATTTTTTCAATTTTTTCAATTTGTTTTTTTAATTCTCATTTTTCGATTTTGTTTTGATTCTTCTTTCATAAAATATTGTCTTGGGGAGGGGTGCAGGGTAAGGAGGAAGGGATAAAAAGATAGTACTTAAAATTTTGCCACAATTAATGCTGAAAACTCTCTTTGCATATAATTTTTTAAAAATTAGATAATATCATCTTTTTTAAAAGTTTCTGCTTGGATTTTAAATAAACTAACATTTGCATTTAAGAATATCTTTTTCCTTGTTAAAATAAGTTTCATATATGTGTGTATATATATCTATATATAGATACTAATCGTTATATAGTTGGAGCTAGTATTTGTAGAGCTATCATAGTCTTTTTTATTCTTATAACTAATGAGAAATTTGTATAATGTTTCCTGTGATGCTCATATATATATATATGTATATACATATATATATATATATATATATATATATGTTACAATACTTTGTTTTCTTGAATGGTGGTTTTTCTAATCATTAACCTAGACTCTATCCATATCTTCACTTTTTCTTCAGTTATCATATCAGCCACTATGCCCATATATCTAGTCCCCATTACCACCTTCTAGTTCTAAAAGTCAAATCAATTTGGTCATCACTCTTGGAAAATCTATTTTATGTAATCTCTTATGGTTCCATTCATCATGCTGCAACTATGCAAACAAAATACAATTTCCTATTCACCACTCTGTCATAAAAAATGCAACTCCTTGAGGACAGAAAATTACTTTACTTTTATATTTGTATCCTGAGTATTTTAGATATAATAAGCACTTGATAACTTTTTTTGTTCATTCATTTTTGTTTATGTCAGTTTTGTATTTTTTAATGTTGAATCATTCTTGTATTACTAATTACATAATTCAATTTGATTGTAGGGAGTAATTCTTTTACTCTTTTGCTTTATCATCTTTTTTACAGTTTATTGGAGTTGGAAAAGACCTTAAAGACTCTAGTCCAGCCTGTACCTGAACAATAATTCTGCCTATATAATGTCCAGCCAGTGGTTACCAAGTCTTTGATTGAAGATCTCCAAGTAGGAGGGATCCATTATCCCTTGAGGCAGTCCATTACAATTTTGTATTGCTCTTTTTGTTAAGAACGTTTTCCTTTATTAAGTTTAAATTCACTTCTTTGGAACTTTCACTCTTTACTCCTAATTCTATTTTTCTAAAGTCAAGCAGGTTAATCGCTTTTTTGCATATGTACTTGAAGATAGTTATCATGTGACTGCTGAATTTTATTTTCTCCATTTTAACAACCTGAATTTCTTTGATACTTTATTACATAGGATTTACCTTTGGTCCCTACTTGCCTTCCTCTGCACATTTTCCAGTTTATCAACATCCTTAAAATGTGGTACTTGGAATATAATATATTAGGTATGGTCTGACTAGTTAAGAATGCAATGATTCACTCCTTATTAGAGAAATGCAAATTAAAACATCTTTGAGGTACCACCTCACACCTCTCAGACTGGCCAATAGGACCAGAAAGGACAATGCTGAAAGGGCAACAAAAATGTGCATACCCTTTGATCCAACAATACCACTACTGGATCTATACCCTGAAGAGATCATGAAAAAGGGTAAAAACATCACTTGTACAAAAATATTCAAAGCAGCTCTGTTTGTGGTGGCAAAGAATTGGAAATAGAGTGAATGTCCATCAATTGGGGAATGACTTAATGAACTGTTGTATATGTATGTGATGGAACACTATTGTTCTATTAGAAACCAGAAGGGATGGGAATTCAGGGAAGCCTGGAAGGATTTGCATGAAGTAATGCTGAACGAGATGAGCAGAAATAGAAGAACACTGTACATCCTAACAGCAACATGGGGGTGATGATCAACCTTAATGGACTTGCTCATTCCATCAATGCTAAAATCAGGCACAATTTTGGGGTATCTGCAATGGAGAATACCATCTGTATCCAGAGAAAGAATTGTGGAGTTTGAACAAGACCAAAGACTATTACATTTAATTTTTAAAAAAGCATTATCTTATTATGTAATTATGCTATTTCTTATACTTTATGTTTCTTCCTTAAGGATATGATTTCTCTCTCATCACATTCAACTTAGATTAATGTACCCCCTGGAAACAATGTAAAGACTAACAGACTGCCTTCTATGGGTTGGGGGAGGGAAGAAAGATTAGGGGAAAAATTTTAAAATTCAAAATAATTAAATAAATGAATGAATGAATAAATGATGCAATGATTCTTTCTCCTTTCTAGTCTTGAGTTGCATCTCAATGTAGTTTAAGATTATATTAGCTTTCTTAGGTGAGGTATCACAATGTTGAACTGATAGTACACCAATAGTATGATACGTATTTTTTTCAAATGACATGCTCTTTCCATAATTCTCATCTTGCATTTTTAAAGTATTTGTTGTTAGGTTTTGGGAGAATTCTTTTAGACTTTATGGAACTTAAATAATGCCTATTAAGCTTAATTTTGTTAGATTTGGCTCATTGTTTGACCTATCACAATCTTTTTTTGGATCCCAATTCTGTCATTTATTATGTTAGCTTTTTCTCCTAAATGTGTATTTGGTAGTTTAGTAATCATGTCAATCCTAATCATTGATTAAAAGGTTAAATAATAGAAGACCAACTATAGATTACTGGAATATCCTATTGAAAACTTCATTCCTAGTTGACATTGATTCATCATTGTCTACTATGACTCTGACTCCTCAATAAGTTCAAAATCCACCTACTCAGCATATAAAAATTCCATGTCTCAGAAAACTAAATAGAAATTTTGTTAAATGCTGTTAAAATCTGGGTAAATTATAGATGGAGATTAAAGTTCCTTGATCTCTGAGTCGAGTAACAATATTTTAAAAAGAAAATTAATTTAGTTTGTTATGAATGACTAATCTCAGATATGGGGACCTCTCAGAAGTGGGTTGCTTACTACACTGATTTAATGAACACTCTATCTTGACTTTTAGTCTCCATGCCAAAAAGCAAGTTCCATTTTTATTGAGAGGAAAAAGGGATTTTTGAGCATCAGCATAGTATATTTATATCTTGTTGCTGTAAGGGAACTAGATTTCTAGAAGTGACAGTTGATCATTGAATGTGTCTATATATTTATGTATATATGTATATGTATATTTGTGACTAATTTGGATCAAATTTTCCTATAAATAAGAATAGCAGGTGCAGGAAAACTTCACTGACCACATAGGAAGCCCATGTTTCTTTTCCTAAAATGGATAATTTGATCTGAGTTTTTAATTTTGTCTATTTTTTTCCCCACAGTATTCATCAGGATGAAAACACCAGGGTTGATTGATAGCTAAAACCATACTGTCAATTTTTCACCACTTAACCAGAGAAGAGAAGCAAGCCCAGGCTGTGGCTTCAGCAAACGGCCATGAGGCCAGCTGAAGTGTTTGTAGACTCTTACAGACATCTTACTTCCGGCAGATGTCCCTGATATCAGGCCATGAGATCCCACCACAAAAATAGTTGTGTAAAAAATTGTACAATTAGATTAACCTGACAGCTAGGAAACTGTTTCACAGAGCTCAGTTGAATTCAGAATGATCTGTGTTTTATGTCCAGCACAACTTCTCATGTCAAGGAACAACTAAATCTTAATTTACATGAACTGATTTAGCAGGGATTCCTGTTCTTTATAATTTTTTTCCTGTGGATTAAGGGCAAGGATTGATCATTAAAATGAAAAATAGAATGAAAGGAATCCTAGAATAAATTTTTGACATTGAAAGTTCTAAAATCTTCCATTTGTCCCACTTCAACCCAACCCCATTAGAATATAAGTTTGTTGACAATAAGGTCAATTTCATCTTATTTGTATTCCTAGTATTTTGATAAGTGCCTGGCCTGAAGTAGACCAAACAAGTAAACATTTGCTGATTTATTTGATTTTTTTGAATTGTAGAGCACAGTAAAAGAAAATTTGAGTATTTGTACCTAGAAAAATAAAATCAAAACATTAGGGAATATACAATATAACCCTGGAGTTTGGTGATATTGATAGTATTATTTCTTATTGCATTTTCCTAATGATATCTTGTTTTAAATTTCTTTGAAGATGAGAGAATTAGGAGCAGCTAGGTAGTGTAGTGGATAGAGAACCAGTTTTGGAGGCAGGAGGACCTGAGTTCAAATCTGACCACCTCTGGTCAAATTCTGCCTCATAGACTTACTACCCTAGACTGTGTGGGCATGTCACTTAACATTTATCACCCTCAGTTTCTTTATATGCAAAATAAGGGAAATAATAATACATATTTCATATGGATGTTGTGAGGATCAAGTAAAATAACATTTTTGTACATGCATATATACCTATTTATGTCTATATATAGTTACAAACCTTATAACAAAATATTAATTTTATTAATAAATGATGCTATTTATTATAAAATTATTAATACGTATTAATTAAAATTAATTAAAAGTTCTTAAAATTATCAACAGGATTGGCACTCAGAAGGAAATGTCTTTTATGAGGGAGGAAAGAAGCTGGGTGACAAGTTTTTTAGAATCTTCTTAAAGACTTTCCACTATTTAAATGTTTATAAAACTTGTAAAAGTCAGTCTTTTCTGTAAAGGGCAGTACTAAGAAAATAAGGAAATATGAGAACAAGGAAACACACAAACAAAACAACCAAATAAACCAAGCAATAGGAAGGCAAAACTGTTAGAGAAAAGATAGCCAAAAGTCCCAGGTCTTTCTTCCCTATCTTGGGAAGTTCAAATCTCAAATTTCAACATGTAGTAATGAAATATCCATGTGGTGGCATAATGCCAAATCTTTGAAGTACACAATGTATCTCTTAATGTAAATTGGACCACAGTTGCACCAAGAACACTAAAACCTAGTTGATTGTACTGTGAAGTAGTCATATACTTCTTCTCTTGATATGAGGTGGTAATGATCAGTAGGAGCAGCGCCAGAAGCATCAGTGAAAGCATGGACATTTCTGGAACAATCTTTATTCTACATCAGTGCCATCCTCACAAAAGTAGCTAAGAAGTCATAAGTCTTTTGTATTAGGTTGTTTCTGGATCTAACTGATACTAGAGATTCTCTCTCTATTGCCAACTATCCAATATTCCCTAACCTACGTACCAAACTTCCTCCTCCCAAAAACTTCTATCAAGGGAATAATACAAAATCCTTACTCTATTAGAGGTCTCTATAGAGGCCACCCCTTCTTCTGTAAGGGCTAAAGAGGCTCCCTCACCCCCCCATATCACCTAGAATTACCAGTAAGTAATCTTTCTTCAGTGCTAATACATACCCACCACAGTTATATGGCAACAGTTTTATTTTCCTTGTGCTATTAAAAAGCAAAAAATTTTCCAATATTATACTTCAAGCCCCCAAATACTTTATGGGAAATAGTTGCCTGGATATCCTAAAGGCAAAAATACTATCTGTTGAGAGGGACTATAATTACTTTTTTTAAAAGATTTTATTTGTTTTGATTTTTATAATTTTCCCCCCTAATCTTGCTTCCCTCTCCCAATCCCCCACAGAAGGCAGTCTCTTAGTCTTTATATTGTTTCCATGGTATACACTTATCTGACTATAATTACTTTTATGAAGCTCTCTGAGGAGGAAAAATCCTTGAGGCCCAGTAAACTCTATGCTGGGGAAAAATAAAGGAGAGAGTAAGCCAGAGGGGTCCAAAAAGACATCTCAGGATGTCTTTCTGGAGACTTGATCTCAGATAATACTGGACTTTCTCCTTTCTTAGGGCAGAATTTATTTGTCGCATTAGAAACCTGACTTAAGGAGACAGATGGAAAATATAACTACTGATTAGCAAAGAGCAAACTTTTTGCCCTAAGATATAAGAGTGCCATTTTGCCACTCGAGACTTGTGTTAGATAAATAATAAAACAGGCAATTATCTTTAATTAAAGGGATCATTTGGTCCTATATCAGAATAACTTGGCATCACCTTCTCAAAATTCTTATTGATGTTATACACTCTCCAACCTCTGCTATTTAGTATATGGTATCTTTAATAGTTGCTAATTTGTCTTACAAATAACTCTATGCAGTGGGATACATTAGCAAAATTTTTCCATTGATCCTCAAAGGGAGAAGTCTTTGAGTCCTGTCTTCTCCAAACCTAATATTACTTGCCCAGACCCGTAAACACCAACAGGAAATTAATATAGATTGAAGATAATCTCTTTCCCATCACTGCATGTCTTAAGTCCAGCCCACTTCAAGGACTTTCCAGGACCACTACTACCCAGGATATACTTGATTTGTGGCTACTAAAGTTCAGCAGCCTCTCTTGTAACAAATGAAATCATTGGTTAATCAGGCAAAATGCTGTTTTACAGAAGCCAGGTCATATAGGTGAAGGTTATTGGACAAAGGAGGAGTCAAGATTCCAGAGTTTATGTCATTTGTTCATCTCTTGCTAGAACCTTATAAGAAACAAGAAATTGCTTTTTGAGAGTAGTATAAGTAAGTAGTTTCTGAGTAGTTTGGAGCTCCAGACACCAAGGGCATATTCTGGCATCCCTTGGTGCCTGCCAAAGGTTCAACTCAGTCAGGTCTTTATGGACAAAGACCTCTAGAAATAGGACTTGCAGAACCATAAGGACCCATAGGAAGAGACACCTGAATAACCTGCTTTGTATCTTCAAGGTTTGTAGTCTATTTTGAACCCCACTTGAAACAGTTGGATTTGTGGAGAACTTGGTAAGGGGGGGCCATATGATCTAGGGCTTCCACTATCAACCTAGTAGTATTTATCAGACCTTCAAGAAGGGACACCTCTTTCAGGTGGCAGAAAGACAGTAGAATTCAAAGGTTGGTCTTGTTCCTAGATGAAAGTAAATTGTTCCTACCAGTCTCAGTCACAGGAATAAAGTGGGGGAGCATTGGCAAGATTGATTGCCCTATATCACTCACCACTGATGAAGTTTGGAAGAGGTATTATTTGTCCTTTGTTCTTGAAAAGGACCATGATATGAGGGATGTGATGCCATGACATTCATATAAATTGGACTTAAGAGAGGAAGGTTTATCCAAAATCAGCAGTCTCACTTTCTTCTCTGGAGACATTGACATCCAGTGGCCAGATATGGATCAGGACAACTGGAGATGGCACTGAATGCAATAGAAGAACTTGGCCTTTAAAAGCTAAGGTCTTTAATAGGTCTCAGTTTGACCGAGGTAATGCCCATTCAATGATTAAGGTTAGACAAGAAAGAAATGAAGCAAAGAATGACCACTTTAAACTGGATTTAATAAATTTTTGTGCAAAGTTTCAAATTACTATGGACTAATTCAAAGTTTGACCATATCAAGGTGCTTGTTTTACCACTACCCATCCCATATATGTTATTTTCTTTTTTTTTTTTTTGGTCAGCTTTGCCAATCTAAGAAGAATTGCTCTAATTTGTACTTTTTCTAATTAGTAGTAATTTTTAACATTTTTTCATATTACTGTAGAGAACCTGGGTTTCTTTCCTTAGAAGCAATCTATTTATCTTTTTTAGTTTGTTTTAATAGCATTTTTATTTTATTCAACTGCATGTAAATATAGATTTCAACATTCATTTTTGTAATTTTTGAGTTTCATATTTTTCTACCTCTCTCCCTTTCCTCCTCCCCAAGACAGTATGCTTATTGATATAGGTTACACATGTATAATCATTGACATATTTCCATATTAGTCATGTTGTGAAAGAAGAATCAGAACAAAAGAAAAAACTTAAGAGAAAAAACCTTTTTTAAAAAAACTATAAATAGCATGTTTCCATCTACATTCAAATCCCATAGTACTTTCTCTAGATGTGATTGACATCTTCCCAGTCTTTCCAAATCCAGTCACAATCTTGAGAATCTTTGATAATTATTTTGCTGAGAAGAGCTTAACTCTCTCCTAGTTTATCATCATATAATATTGTTACTGTGTACAGGTTCTGCTCACTTCACTTAGCACTAGATCATGTAAGTCTTTTTGATTTTTATGAAATCTGAATGCTCAGCATTTCTTGTAGAAAAATGGTATTCTAGTACAATAATATACAAATTATCCTACTATTCCCCAATTAATGGGCATCTCCTGAATTTCCAATTCTTTGCCACTATAAAAAGAGCTGCTATTAATATTCTTGTACATATAGATCTTTCCCCCATCTTTATGATTTTTTTTTCTTGAAAAGGCCATGACATCAGGGATGTGATGTGATGATATAAATTGGACTTAAGTGAAGGAGCATTGTCCAAAGTCAGCAGTCTCACTTTCATTGGATGCAATAGTAGAACTTGGTACAAATCTAATATGTTATTGCTGATGAAGGGGTATGCCCAGTTTTGTAGCACTTTGAACATTATTACAAATTGCTCCACAGAATGGTTGAAGCATTTCACAACTCCACCAATAGAGCATTAGTGCTCTAGTTTTCCCATATCCCTTCCAACTTCTATCAATTTCCCTTTTCTGTCATATTAGTCAACCTGATACATATGAAGTGTTACCTCAGAGTTGTCTTAATTCACATGTCTCTAATCATTACAAATTTAGAGCATTATTTCATACGACTATAGCTTTGGTTTCTTCATCTAAAAAACTGCTTGTTCATGTCCCTTGATTTTTTATCAATTGGGCAAAAACTTTTATTCTTATAAATTTAACTCAGTTCTCTGAGGTTTGTATCAGAACACACTGGCTGTAAAAATTGTTTCCCAGCTTTCTGCTTTCCTTCTAATCGGTTTTATTGATTTTTGTAAAACCTTTTTATTTTAATATAATCAACATTTTTCATTTCACAATATTCTGTATCTCCTTTGGCATAAATTCTTCTCATAAATCTGACAAGTAAATTATTCATTACTTTCCTAATTTGTTTACAGTATTACCCCTTATGTCTTAATCATTTCTTACCTTGGTGTAGGGTATAGAATTCTGAATGTGAGATAGAATTCTGAATGTGAGTTCAAATTCAGCCTCAAACTCTTACTAGCTATGTGATCCTGGGCTTGATGTAACCCTGTTTGTCTTGGTTTCCTCATCAGTTAAATGATCTGGGGAAGGAAGAGGCAAAACACTCCATATCTTTGCCAAGAAAATTTCTAACAGGGTCATGAAGAGTTAGACCTAATTGAAATGATTGAACAACAAAGCTATGACAATTTCTTCAATTATTTAGATTTGACTTTGTTTCTCTAAAAAAGTGTTATGAAGTTGTACCTAAAGATCTTGAGAGTCTCTTGATAAATAGACTCAAGTATTTTTATATATTCTGTAGTTACATTGAATAAAATTTCTTAATCCATTAGTGTTGGGTTTTCTTGGTTTTATATATGTGTATGTGTGTGTGTGTGTGTGTGTGTGTGTGTGTAAATAAAAATGCTGTTGTTTGTGTGGCATAGTTTAATATATGTTAATCAGTTAATTGATTTACTTTATATGCCACAAAATTTCTGAAGTTATTAATTGCTTCAATTAATTTTTTAGTTAACTGTGTTTTTGTTATTACTTTATATATATTCTGTTAATGTATTGCACATGAAAGAACCACAGAGTTATCTAAAAAAATTAATCAAAGCAATTAAAACTTCAAAAAACTAGCAGGATATAAAGTAAATCAATCACTTAATCAACATACATAACCATATAGTTTCTTTATTCTCTTATTTGTCTTATTCTCTTAATTTCCTTTTCTTTTCTAATTACTATAGTCATTTTTTTGTATCCTGTCAATTAGAAGTGTAAACAATGGGCATTCTTATTTCAATCCCTGACCTTATTGGAAAGGATTCTAGATGATCCTTATTATGCATAATGCTGACTCTTTAAGATATATACGTTTTTGCTCTTTTTCTATCTATTCCTATGAGTTCTATTTTTTTCTTTTAACAGAAATGGGTGTTGTATTTTTTTTAACAGGAAAAAGAAAAACAATTTGAGTCAAAAACGTTAGGCCAGGGGCAGCTAGGTGGTGCAGTGGATAAAGCACCGGCTCTGGAGTCAGGAGTACCTGGGTTCAAATCCGGTCACAGACACTTAATAATTACCTAGCTGTGTGGCCTTGGGCAAGTCACTTAACCCCATTTGCCTTGCAAAAACCTAAACAAAAAAGTTAGGCAAGGGCAAGGTCCTTTCTATAAAGGCCTGGAAGAGACTGGTCAGCTGGTGAAGAGACAGAGTCCTTTCTAAAGTCAATAGCTTTCTTACAGCCTCCTGTCCTTCCTGTTCCAGATCCTGCTATTTTTCTGTAGAGCTCCATCCTTGTTTCTGGTCACTTTTCATCCACCCCAGGGCTTCTTGGTGCTCACAGGAGTGGGTGTTGATGACCCACCTTGGTCTGAAAGTATGGTTAAGTTCAGAGAGAATCTTTGTTCTCAAAAATAGGAAAAACACTTTGGAGTTCTGAACTAACCCAGCCCCAAACACAAATGGTTTGAATACTTACCTGGACAGGTCTAGTGTGGCAGTGAGGAAATGGACACAGGGTTGGAAGGGTCCTTGAGCAGAAAAGATATCATGCTGGATATGGTTTGGAAACTTCCAGAATGCATATAAATGCCACTCTCCTTATTTCTTTGTCATATCTATGATGCCATCTGCTTGAAACTGCTTCAGGAGTCTTCAGCAAGCTTGGAATTGGACCTTGGTGACCTACATACATAAAAGTTGATGGACCAGTGAGGAGAAGTTGGCAAAGTCAAAGGCAGTTCTGCCTATCCCACTAGCCCTGTTTCTGGGCAAGGGCCACTGCTCTGGGTGCTTTGCAGTGATGTCTGTGCCTGAACTCAGTTGGTTGGAGGTATTCTAGGCACCCTCTTGGATCATCTGTGCAGCCCATAACACCTATTTCTAGCACCCAAGCCTCTTTTGGCAGCTGCCCCCCCGCCATGTCCATATTGCTCCAGCAAGTTGATGATAACCTTCAAGGAGTCTTGGACTGAGCTGTCCAATTCTAATCCTATCTTGGAGATGGTTCCCTGGGGCATGGGTCCCGAAAAGGACCAATACTACTACATGTACCTCATCCCAGGCTGGTCCGAGTTCTTGGCAAAGATGACCTCAGGGATGGTGGAGGGGGGAGGGAAGGGGGGGAGAGAGGGAGACAAAGCAATCATAAGAGCAGGAGGCATTGGACAGGTATAGAGATGCTATCACCTTCCAAGATCCCAGACCCAGATAGTATGCGGTCACCTTGTTGGGTTCACACCACCCTAACACTGGGACCAAGTTGGCATTTTATTGGGCACTGTGCTAACATTGTGGACTGAGAGTTGGGAGATATTCTAGCAAAGAGGCATTTGACATACCCTCCTTTATATAGGGAAACAGGAGGCAGGAAGAGAGAAGAAATGTAGACAAATGGTTGTGGGCCTGGAGGTCAGAAGTTGGTGCCATAAGGACAGGTCTTATTTATTTATTTGTTTGTTTGTTTGTTTGTTTATTTTTTAGGATTTTTGTAAGGCAAATGGGGTTAAGTGGCTTGCCAAAGGTCACACAGCTAGGTAATTATTAAGTGTCTGAGACTGGATCCAGGGTCAGTGCTCTATCCACTGCGCCACCTAGCTGCCCCAGGACAGACCTTCTAATAGAATTATAACACATACTTGTAAAAAGGGGTTTTGTATATCAAAGAATACTCTAGGTGATGGATGTACTTGACTGATCTTTGCTTAAGGTTAAAAGATAACACTAGTTAGTCTATTCTGATAGCAAAAACACAGGAAACCAAAGGCCTAGGGCAAGAGGGAAGAGATAGAGGTTGTAGGACCAATCATAGTTAGAATTCTTGGTTTTAGCAAGAACACATGAAAGTCACTCAGAGTAGATTTCAGTGTTGGAGATGGGGCTCACTAATTGGAACCCCATCAACTTCTTTGCCCTGTTGGGTGTTATATTCTGTCAAAAAAAACTTTCTGTATCCATTGATACAGAACAATTACATTACTTATGACCATACAAGCAGGAGTCCTGTGGGAATATAGTCCTTTTGGGTTGACTGTATAGTCTGGGATTATAATCTAGGACAGGTTATACTGATATATTTCATTTAACACAAGCAAGCAGAATTCAGGGAAGAAGCAGGGCTTGTCATAATTAAAACAAATCACTAGCTTTGTTTTTATTATTTTCCCAGACTCAGAGCCTGCCTGTAAAAAGATTCTCTAGAAACTAAATTATACATATATTATTCAATATAAAAATCATAACTATTGAAATACCAAACCTCTTGTTCTGCAGAGACCAAAGGCAAACCAACAGAAAGTTTATCTTTTATAGTGAGAGAAATTACTTTCAAGCAAGGAGGAAAACTAGTTACATGTGGTGCCCTCTCCCAAACCTCTTTCCTCTCTCCCCCATGGAAACCCACTTTAGTGTGAGCAAATCTCAATACATATACTAGAGGCCACACATGAACTATAGCCCTGGCAATGAGGAGTAATGGCAACAATGAGACAAAGCTTGATTCATGGCAAATCTTTATGACCAGAACATAGCTCCAAGTCCAGGGAATACCTGGTGCTGGTCAAAGCAATACAATAATTATGTGAAACAATTCTGGGATGGTTGTGGGCTAGTTTATCCAAAGGGTGAGGGCAAAGGATTACAGTTATGCCAAGCCCAGAGCACAGCCTGATTGCTGCAATTTAGCTTGGAAAAAACTATGCCATTTGTATCTTGACAGCACATTTTACTCAAATCTCACACTAAGAATAGTTGAAAAGCATTTCTCTAAATGATTCAGGAAGTTAGGGACATAGGAGATGTTGTGATTAGAAAAAAAAAATTGTAGAAGGAAAAATATTGTTTGTGCCTGTCTGGGGAACTCTGTTGTTCAAAGTGACTCCATTGTTAAATGTGAATTTGTGAAGATGGAAGCTGTCTTAGCTCTTCCCCCTCCTCCAGTTTCTGGTTTCCAATTCACCTGACCTTTACAATTGATGGGCCATGCTTGTTTCCAGCCTGACAGAAAATGACATATTGGACTTATAGGTCACACACCTTGGGACAGGAAAGACCAGAGCACCACCCTTGTCTAACTATAGAAGTCTATTTAAGCTGGACTGGAATCTCTCTCTCTCTCTCTCTCTCTCTCTCTGTCTGTCTGTCTGTCTGTCTGTCTGTCTGTCTCTCTCTCTCTCTCTCTCTCTCTCTCTCTCTCTCTCTAACTTTGCCTAGCCTTTTGTTATTCACTCCTGCTCTCAAGCAGTTTACAAACTGCTTGCTGCTTCTCCTAGAGGAGAAAAGCTTTTAATCTATAAAACTTTAGTGGTTTTATTCCAGGGTTATATGTTAATTGTTTCACCATCAAGACCTCTCTATCTTAAATTGGCAACACCAATCTTCTGGCAACATAAACACCTGGAGCACATTCTTCCACGAACAAAGACTCCATTGAGGTGTGGATGGAATAAGAATGGGAACAAACTGAATTCACAGTGGTTATGGGGTACATATGCTGGAAATTCCTGTGACCAAGCCAATTCACAACTAGAACAGCAGGTGATAGTTCTGGAGATAGATCTTTGGCATAGGGCATGTAAGGCATTATGAATGGATGAGTTACTACTCTTCCTCAGCTAGACTGACCAAATGCTGACTACTTGCTATGATGGGGATAGTGCACAGGTGAACTGATTAATCATCTTCTCTAATTGTCTAAGCTAGAATCTCATGTCCACGGGATAAACAGTCTATCCTGCAAAAACCTGCTGACTCAAAAAAAAATCAATTGAATTTTGAACTGACTTTTTCACTGAGCTTGACAGCTTGTTAGCAAGCCTTGGCAGTTCTATTTGTCACTGGATTTTTTTTTTTTTGATAAAGCGGATCTGCTGAAGAGGTCAATCTGGGGGATCATCTAGGTTCTTCTCATCTAGAGTGGTATGGTGCTCTTTTAGTCAAGGTGATGATAGCCTTGAATTTGTTGAAACCTTTTCTTGTGCCTCATATATTGACTCAGATTTGCCACCTCCAGACTAGAGATGGGAGAAATCTAGTCTCGCCAGTCTGACCATTCTTGGATCCCAGACAGTTCACTCAAGTCTAAACTCTCTCTAGGTTTATGATTAATACTTATTCAAGAGTTTACACATTTCTAGACTCTTTTTGAAGTCTTATGAGCAGATAAATTGATAGGAACAATGGTGAGAATATAATCTATAGTTCATGGAAAGCTAGTCCTTCCAGATCTTTTCATATGCAAATGATCTACTCAAGACTCCAAACTCTTCCATTTTTGGAATGTTTCTTTTGTATTCCTAAGGCCTTTTACCTTTCAGTGTCTGAGTTTTTACCCTTCTTAACCTTCTGCTTCTCTTAAATCTCATGGGTCACATTAGATGAAAGCAAAAGAGAGAAAGTCTTACCTAAAAACTAAGCCAGATTATACTAAAATGAATTTTATGTTATTATGATATATATCAAAGAAAAAATTAATGGGAACATTAATGGAATGGGGCAAAATATGTAAAGGTTATCAACATCAAGATTATTTTGCTGATAATCTAGAGTCTAGACAATCTAGATTTAAGAATATGATAAAGTGTTAAGAATGCAGTTTAAACTTAAGTATGTTATTTGTACATTTTTTCAAAGTCAGTTGTCAAACATTTACCAGTACATTGCTGGTTATAGTCCAGTATGAAATCAAATAATTTCCCTAATATTGAGAGTGAAATATTAGAGAAATATTTGTCTTGTCTTTCCTGTAATTTAAATTATGGAATTATTATCTTTTGCTTGTCTATCATTTTCTGTGGACCCCACTGCTCAATCTAACCCTGTTCTCAAACATAAATTCACTGAGGGGGCAGCCAGGCAGTGCAGTGAATAGAGCACTGGTCTTGGAATCAGGAGGGTAAGAGGTCAAATCTGGCCTGAGACATTTACTAGCTGTGTGACCTTGGGCAAGTCACTTCATTGATTGCTTCATATCCAGGGTCATCTCCAGTCATTGTGATTCAAACCTGACCACTGCACACAGATGGCTCTGGAAGAGAAAGTGAGACTCATGACTTAGCACACCAACCCCTCACTCAAATCCAATTCATGTACTTGTTATGACATCACCTCACTGATGTCACTTCTAGGTAGTTCTCTCCTTCACCCCTTCCCCTTGACTCCTACTTGCACAGGAGGTGGGCTAGGCTTCCTATAAAGGTTCTGTCCACCTTCTCCAAGCTGGATCCATATTGATCTAAGCCCAGGTCTTGTGGTTGTTTCTCTTTCTTCCTTCTTAGTTGTCCTTGGTGTTCTCAACAGCCTAGCTTGTAACTGTTTCTTCTCACTTTCTTTACCTTGCTTTACCTGTGAACTTTTGCAGTAATCTGTGAATTAAAATGTAAACCTTTTTTTGCAAGGCAATTGGGTTAAGTGACTTGCCCAAGGTCACACAGCTAAGTAAATATTAAATGTCTGAGGCCAGATTTGTACTTAGGTCCTCTTGACTCCAGGGTGGATGCTTTATGCACCATACTACATAACTTCCTGACTTCAAGTGTAGCACTCATGCAGCAGCACCATGCTAATGAAGCTGGGAGAATGGCTTGGGAAAGTGGGCTAAAGGAACAATGTGGGTTTTTTCATCAATGACAAAATCACAGAAGGCTTCTGACCCAGGAAGGTCAAAAGAACCTTTTCATAAGAACATGGATTCCAATATAAAACAGATTCATTAATGGATACCACATTGAGTTGTAATCAAAACCTCAGGAACAGTATTAATAAATATACTGAATAAATATTTTAAACTGTACATGTCCAATAAGTAATTTGCAACAAAATTTCTATTTTAACTTTAGCCATGTTTAGTATGAATAAAAATTCTTGTTGATGAATGTATCCTTCCTTTAAAGTGGTTAAAAAAAAGTCCAATAGGTATTATCTTGATTAAGCAGCCATGCTGATATTTCTTTTTCCTAAGGGAAATTGTTGTGATGAAAAATCACATCCTATGTTAACAAAAAATGCCCAGGCTAAATACTTGCCAATTATTAAAGATTTAGAACATAAAATTCCAATGGCTTACTCTTATACTTAATTATTGTGCACCTGGCATGATTATGGCACTTTGCCATTAAAGAGCTGAGAGGGACCAGAAGACATATTACTTTATGAATTAGGTGTCCTTTACAGGCAGAGGTTCCAGAAAATCATTTTCAATGAGTCAGGTTCCAGGTCTGCCAGGATAGTGCTTCCTTTAAGGGAAACTTATCTCAGCTGAGTCAGAGATCATTCTCTCAAAGGCTACTCACTCCATCTGCAATATTAAAGGCAAACTTCATGGGTTTAATGATATATTGCTGTCTTTCTATTTTTAACATACATTATGTCAGACAGATCAATTATCAATATATTGCAATATAGCAATTACCTTTAACCAAAGCTTCAAGTTATATGAGCACTAAGGAATCAGAATGTGCCAGGCTGTAATTTGTTATGAGAGCCAGAGAAAAATCACAGTTCAATTTACTCATGTACCTAAGGATGTGCTGTAAATGAAATACAATAAACAGAATTTGAGAATGTGAAAATACAGTAATTCTAATTCTCATTTAGAACTGGATTTTTTATAAAGCAACTTTTTGCAATGAACTTAGTTATTAACTATGTTTAAAATAACTAAACAGCTCCTTTGGCTAGGAGATTGCCCATCATCTCCATACTTCTCACATAACAATTAGCTAGAGATTGCCAGAAAATAATCTCAAATTATCACTTTTATTTTATCTTTCTTATATAGGTGCTTTTATCTCAAAGCAAACAACCACCATATTGGGATATACATACATACATACATACATACATATATACATATATACGTATATATATACATATACATATACATGGAGAGAGAGATTTTAAAAATACACCTATATATATCCAAAATAGTCCCAATTTACTTCACAAATTTGCATTTCATCCTTGTGCAGGGGCCATGCTAATTTTCTCTGTATTGTTCCAATTTTAGTATATGTGCTGCTGAAGTGAGCACCTAATTTACATATATAACTAGAAACTTCTATAAAGCCAATTTCACATTAATCCTATTTAACTACTGGCCACATTCAAAATACAAATTATTACTTTTAGAATTCTTGAAAACCATTAGAACAAGATGACTTCAAATTTCCAACAGGTATTATTAATTCCAGTGTAATAAAATAATAGTAAGAACAACCAGATATTCAAGTCAATTAGCATATATATCATTAAATTTTACAAAATAATATTTCTATTATTATATTACACATTATTTAGCAATATTTAGAATCCTAGTGGTCTTGGTTTTTATATTTCCCTTCCATTATCCTTACAAAATAATCAGGTATTAATTTCAGGCTTCAATACTATTACAGTATTCAAATAGCTTATATGTTCATAAGAGATAACCAAATAATTATAAGATTACAAAAATACATTACGCAACTGATAAAGATTTTTTCAACATCTTACAGACCCACACACACACATTAGCAAAAAAAAAAAATCCCACAATAAGGACATATTTTCTAGTTTCCTGTTTCTCTGTAATTTACATGAGGGAAGAAATCTTCAATTTTGACTTCTTTAAAATCAAATATATAATTATTAAATTATATTAAACATAAGATTTTGATGCTAACATCTCATTCCTTTAGAATAAAATCAGACAATGAAGAGTTTTTCCTTAACTTAAGGAGATCTTATAACTCAATATCTTTTACAATTTGTTTTATATGTCTATTTACCTCTATCTATCTCAAATAGGTTTTAATTTTTTTAAAGAAAATGAAAATTCTCAAGGATCCAATTTTATACATAGGATAATTTAACAACCCCAATTAATTCTTATTTATGCCATGGATGCTAGGCAATGTTATATTCACATCAAAGAAGATTTCAAATTGATACATTTTCTTAATTTCAAATAAAACATTAAGATTTATATATATTCCCTTCCATAAACATATGATTAGACAAGGTTATTACAAATTTTTCTTCACCAAAATAAGCCTTGTGAGATTTTTTTGAAAATGTATTATCAATATTAGTTTAACATCAAACAAATCAGATTACAGAATTTAATACAATACTTTCCCAAAAGAAATACTCCACAATTTAGCAGTTTTCTTTTTTAACCACAAGGAGGGGATCTTTCCTATCAAAAGCATTCCAGACCTCTTTTTAAACTATTTTGAGGGTAGGATATACCAAAAGAATTTAGTACTTATTTCCATATAGCCACATAAAAATGAAACAATAAGCTACATTTTTTAAACCCAAGAGATTACTTAAAAGCTCAATTAATTAACATAGGTTGAATCAATATTAGGTTAACAAAAACTTAGTTCATAGGTGAGCACAAAGCTTGCAACTTACACACTTTTAAATGCAAACACAGATTGTGCTCTTTATTTTTAATTTCTAATTTCAACCTGATTTAAAGGAAAAAATATAGACTTTGCAATTTCTAATTGAGGTCAAATGGTATTAAAATTTGAGAGAGAGAGAGAGAGAGAGAGAGAGAGAGAGAGAGAGAGAGCCCCAATCACATGGCATGGGGGCCCATGGTGAACCTCCAGGCCCTAGCATGGTAGCACAGCCTAGGAAGGGAAGAGAGAGATGCAGACATCCTACAAGGTGCAAAGTAAAGTCACAGAGAAGCAGCACTTCCTAAAGGGTGGCACTTGGGGAGTGGCCTAGAAGCTAGGCCGGGTATTCTCCAATAGGAAGCAATGTACTGGTCCTGTCCCAAACTGCCTGATCTGTAAGTTCAACAAGTCATTTCTTGTCATGCTATCGTCAATAGGCAAGGTTCAGTTTATATCTCAGGAGCAAACAGCCCTCCACAATTAACAAAATTTAATAACATAAAAGATTACAGAATTTGTTTCTTCTTATTATTATTATTAATTAATTAATTTTTATTTTTGTACAAATGACTTTTTTAATAATTACTAAAATATTCTTCTTTAGGAGTAAACATTATACCCCCCCCAAAGAATATAGACCCTCATGAGAAATAAAGTAAAGGAAAGAGAAAAAAAATGTGCTTCAGTCTATGTGCCAATACTACCAGCTCTGTCTCAGGTGGATCACATTCTTTATGATAAGTCCATTACAAAAGCTACTTCTATATTTTTCCACTATTTCCATTCCTGATTGCAGCTCCCTCCCTCCATTCCTCCCCACTACCATATATATTTTCTCTCTCCTTTCACTCTGTCCCTCTTCTAAACTGTGCTGTAGGGTAGCTGAGTGGCACAGCGGATAGAGCACTGGCTCTGGGCCCAAGAGGCTCCGAGCCCACATACTACCCTTAAGGCCTAGCAACCACCTGGCCCGTGGTCCCGGAGAGGCCACCCAATCCCAGCCCCTTGCAAGAAGTAAAAAAAGAAAATGTGTTATATCTGAGCATTCTCCCCATTGATCCACCCTCTCCTCCATCACTCACATCCCCACCCTTCCCCCTGTCCCTTTTCTCTCCTTTTTACTCTGGATGTTTATAGCCTATTGAGTGTGTATTCTGTTTCCTCTCTGAGCCACCTCTGATGAGAGTGAAGGTTCCCTCATTCCCCCTCACCCTCCCCCTTCCATATCATCGTAATAGCTCATTGCAATAAAAAAAAATCTTATTGTATGAAATATCTTAGTCTATTCTACCTCTCCTTTCTCTTACTCCCATTAAGCTCCTTTTAAATGAGAAGTTTTATATGAATATTATCAGTATCATTTTTCTTTGCAGGAATACATTCAGTTCATCATTATAAAGTGCCTCATATTTTACCCTTCTTCTCCTCAACTCTCTATGCTTCACCTGAGTCTTATATTTGAAGGTCAAACTTTCTGTTCAGCTCTGGTTGTTTCAACTGGAACAATTGAAATTCTGCAGTTTCATTGTAAGTCCATCTTTTCCCCTGGAAGAGGATGTTCAGTTTTGCTGGGTAGTTAATTTTTGGTTGCATTCCAAACTCTTTTGCCTTCCAGAATATTATGTTCCAAACCCTATGAGCCCTTAATGTAGTTGCTGCTAAGTCCTGACTGCAGCTGCATGATATTTGAATTGTGTACTTCTGGCTGCTTGTAATATTTTCTCTTTGACTTTGGAGTTCTGGAACTTGACTATAATATTCCTGGAGATTGTTTCTTTTGGGATCTCTTTCTGGGGGGAGATTGGTGGATTCTCTCAGTTTCTATTTTGCCCTCTGTTTCTAGGATATCTGGGCAATTTTCCTGTAATAATTCTTTAAAAATGAGGTCAAGGCTCTTTTCCTGATCATGACTTTCAGGTATCCCAATAATTTTAAAATTATATTTCTTGAATTTATTTTCCAGTTTTTTTTTTTCAACGAGATGTTACACACTTTCATTCTTTTGGTGTTGAAGTATTGTGTCTTGACTTCTCTTAAAGTGATCAGCTTCCTTTAGCTTCATTCTACAATTAAAGGATTTCTTTTCCTCAGAGAGCTTTATTATCTCTTTTTCCATCTGGTCAATTCTGCTTTTTAAAGCAATTAAAGCATTCTTTTTGAACTGTTTTATCCATTTGACCTATGCTGGTTTTTAACATGTTATTTTCTTCAGCATTTTTTTGGATCTCCTTGACTAAGCTGCTGACTTCATCTTCATGTTTTTCCTGCATCTCTCTCATTTCTTTTCCCAGTTTTTCTTCTATCTCCCTTACTTGATTTTCAAAATCTTTTTTGAGCTCTATCAAAACCCAAGCCCAATTTCCATTTTTCTTGGAGTCTTTAGATGCAGGAGCTTGTACTTTCTCATCTTCAGATTGAGTATTTTGATCCTTCTTGGAATCATACATAATGTATTTCTCAGTGGTGTTCCTTTTTTTTCTCTGTTTACTCATTTACTCATTTCTCCAGCCTGTGCCTGGTTCTGGGATGCTTCCTGAGCTTTTTTTTTTTTTAGGTTTTTGCAAAGAAAATGGGGTTAAGTGGTTTGCCCAAAACCACACGGCTAGGTAATTATTAAGTGTCTGAGACCAGATTTGAACCCAGGTACTCCTGACTCCAGGACTGGTGCTTTATCCACTATGCCACCTAGCAGCCCTGCTTCCTGAGCTTTTGAGTATTATTGGGACAACCCCTCCCCCCACAAGGATCACAGCATGTGATGCTTTGACTTCCCTCCTGGTCTGTGAATGACCACAAGTGCACCTCTCTGCCATGGGGCTGGGGGAGGGGGGCTTGTTCTCTGGGGGGCGGTGGGCTGAGCACTCAAGTTTCAGTTGCCTGGGGGTTCTTGCTTACCGGCTCCCTGCCTGCTTGTTTCCTGGATCTGGGCTGCCATGTGGCCACTGCCACTGAGCTGACCAAGCTGACTGCCACAACTGCCTTGAGGGTCTGGGCTTCCTGTACTTGTTCTGGCAAAGGTCCTCTCCACTGATCCTCCAATTTGTGCCCGGTGCTCCCCCGGGTGTAGGTCAGGAAACTGCCCCCGCTGCTGTGAGCCATGGCTCACATAGTACATAGTACTATGCCATAGTACATGGCACTTACACAAACATTGATCAAGAACTAGGCCATAAAAACCTTATAATCAAATGTAGAAAGGGAAAAATAGTGAATACATCCTTCTCATATCAGGATGAAAGGAGAGAGAGAATAGAATAAATGGGGTGGAGGGTTATAGGATGGAGGGAATTAGAGCTAGCAATAGCAACTGTTTCCTCTGATAAAGACCTCAGTTCTCAATCATGGAGAACTGAGTCAAATTTATAAAAAATAAGAGCCACTCCCTAATTTATGAATGATCAAGGGATATGAACAGTTTTCAGAAGAAGTTATCAGTGCAATCAATCTATTTCAATATATTTTTTAAAATGGACTACCTCAATATTGATAGGAGAAATGGAGATTGGAACAATTTGAGGTAATGCCTTATACCTATTGAATTGACTAATAGGACAGAAGGAGAAAATAACAGATGTTGGAAGGGATACAGGAAAATTGAGACATTGACACAGTTGGAGGAGTTGTGAAATTATTCAACAATTCTGTAGTGCAATTTGGAACTATGCCCAAAGGACTATAAAACTATACCTACCCTTTGGCCTAACAGTGTTACTTCTAGATCTTTATCTCAGAAGAGATGACAAAGAAGAAGAAAGGAATATTTATAGCAGCTCTCCTCTGGTGGCAGGGAATTGGAGATTGAGTGGATACCTAATGGCTGGGGAATAGCTGAACAAATTATATAGTATGTGATGGAACACTATTGTTCTATAAGAAATCATGAGGGATAGAATTTCAGAAAAACCTGGAAAGCCTTGCATGAATTGATGAGTGAGATAAGAAGAATCAGAAGAATATTATACACACACACACACACACACACACACACACACACACACACAAACACATTATGGGGTGATGATCAACCATGATGGACTTGTTCATTTTAGCAGTACACAAGGGACTTGTGATGGAAAATACCATCTGTATACAGAAAAGGAACTGTGGTGTTTAAATGAAGACAAAAGCTTATTATCTTCAATTTTTCAAAGTTGTCATGTATTAAGTATTATATAGTTTTGTTATCTCTAATGTTTTCTTTCTTCTATCTTGATCTGATTCTCTCACAACATGTTCAATTTTGATCTATGTTTACATGGATACAAATGTCTTTACATATATATCAGATTGCTTTCTGTCAGGGGCAGGGAGGGAGAAAAGAGAGGGAAGGAGAAAAGTTATAAAACTCATAGCCTTGCAAAAGAAAAAGATTGGTAAAATCTACCACTGTATGTAGTTGGGAAAAAAAAATATTTATTTTTTTAAAAAACCAGACTATCCATCCTTCTTTTACCTTCCATTTTTCCTTTTCATGATATTAGTACAGATGTTGTTAAATAGATCATACTCCTACAACCAAACAGTAACTACATTTTAAACCTGTCTATCATACTATAATTAAAAAAAATTTGGCTGTGATTTAGAAAGCCCTTAAAAGTAAAAAAATCAACCAAATTTTTAAAATATGTTTTTAAACCTTTAAAATATTCATAAACCTAACAACAAAAATATTTTCAAGTTTCTTTCTCAATTATATGATGAAGAACAAGGTATTTTCCAAGATTTAAAGGATAAAGATTTCAATATTTAACATGGATAGGAATCCTATATAATATATAACAGCTATTCTATTATTTTCATAGTATACATTTCAATTCAAAAGTATGTTTTACATTAATTTTAACTTGTATAATTTTGAAAAAAAATTCGATCAAAACCAACCTGTCCCCACTCATTTGAGCAGCATGACAGCCTCCTCAAACAGATTGGGAAAGGAGGAGCTGTTTCAGATCATATCCTGATTGCTTCTTAAAACTTTAGATTCACAGAGAACTCAGAAAAGAGTGACAGAATTGAACACAGAGAATTTAACTAGGAATAGAAGAAATAGATTTTCTGGTCTCAAAACTGACTTCCAGAAAATATATGATGATGACGTTTGTTCTTCATTCTTTTTTCTTACAAATGCTTGCTATTATTATTATTATTATTATCATTATTATTATTATTATTAATGTTTAAAATAAATTCATTTATTTATATTTGAAGTTTGCACTTTTTCCCCATATCTCACATCCCTCTTCCCTACTCCCCACAGAAGGCAGTCTGTTAGTCTTTACATTGTTTCCATGCTATACATTGATCTAAATTGAATGTGTTGAGAGAGAAATCACATCCTTAAGAAAAATAAAATAAAATATAAGACATAGCAAGATTACATAAGATAATGTTTTTTTTTCAAAATCCACAATTCTTTCACTGAATACAGATGGCATTCTCCATTACAGATAGCCCAAATTGTCCCTAATTGTTGCACTTAAGAAATGAGCAAGTCCACTAAGGTTGATCATCACCCCCATGTTGCTGTTAGGGTGTACAATGTTTTTCTGGTTCTGCTCATCTCTCTCAGCATCAATTCATACAAATACTTCCAGGCTTCTTCTCTGAATTCTCATCCCTCCTGGTTTCTAATAGAACAATAGTGTTCCATAATATACATATACCACAATTTCTTCAGGCACTACCCAATTGATGGATATTCACTCAATTTCTAATTTTTTGCTACCATAAATAGAGATGCTATGAAAATTTTTGTACATGTGATGTTTTTACACTTTTTCATGATCTCTTCAGGGTATATACCCAGTAGTGGTATTGGTGGAACAAAGGGTATGTACATTTTTGTTGCCCTTTGGGCATAATTCCAAACTGTTCTCCAGAAAGGCTGGATGAGTTCACAGCTCCACCAACAATGCATTAGTATCTCTCATTTCTCACATCCCTTCCAACATTGATCATTGTCCTTTCTGGTCATACTGGCCAGTCTGAGAGGTGTGAGGTGGTACCTCAGAGATGCTTTAATTTGAATTTCTCTGATAAGTAATGATTTAGAACAATTTTTCATATAACTGTGAAAAGTTTGATTTTCTCATCTGTAAATTGCTTTTGCATATCCTTTAACCATTTGCCATTTGGGGAGTGGCTTTTTTAAAAATAAATTTGACTAAATTCTCCAGATATTTTAGAAATGAGTCCTTTTCCAGAAATTCTAGTTGTAAAAATTATTTCCCAATTTACTACATTTCTTTTGATCTTGGTTACAGTGGCTTTACCTATACAAAAGCTTTTTAATTTAATGTAATCAAAATAATCTAGTTCTTTTTAATGATATTCTCCATTTTCCCTTGGTCATAAACTGTTTCCCTTTCCATAGATCTGATAGGTAAACTATTCCTTTATCTCCTAGTTTGCTTATAATATTGTCTTTTATGTCTAAATTCTGTATATTTTTTGATCTTATCTTGGTATGGGTATGAGGTGTTGGGATAATCTAAGTTTCTTCCATACTAACTTCCAATTTTCCCAACAATTTTTTATTAAAGAGAGAGTTTTTATCCCCAAAGCTGGGCTCTTTGGTTTATCAAACAGCAGATTACTATAATCATTTCCTACTATTGCACCTAGTCTATTCCATTGATCCACCACTCTATTTCTTAGCCAGTACTAGACAGTTTGGATGGCTGATACTTTATAATATAATTTTGGATCTGGGGCTAAGCCACATTTTTTGCACTTTTTTAAATTAAATTCCTGCAAATTCTTGTCTTTTTATTTCGCCATATGAATTTACTTAACAATTTTTTTCTAACTTATTAAAATAGTTTTTTGGAATTTTGATTGGTAGGGCACTAAACAAGTATTTTAATTTAGATAGAATTGTCCTTTTTATTATATTAGCTCTGCTTATCCATGAGCAATTGATATTTGCCTGGTTTTTTAAATCTGATTTTATTTGTGAGAGAAGTGTTTTATAGTTGCTTTCACAGAGTTTCTCAGTCTGACTTAGCAGGTAGACTCCCAAGTATTTTATATTGTCTAAAGTCACTTTGAATGGGATTTCTCTTTCTAGCTCTTCCTGCTGTTATAGAAATGCTGAGGATTTATGAGGTTTTATTTTATATCCTGTGACTTTGCTAAAGTTGCTAATTATTTCTAGTAGTTTTTAAGATGATTTTTTGGGATTCTCTAGGTATGCTATCATGTCATCTGCAAAGAGTGAGAGATTTGTTTTTTCCTTCCCAATTCTAATTCCTTCCATTTCTTTCTCTTCTGTTATTGCTGAAGCTAACAGTTCTAACACAATATTAAATAGTAGTGGTGATAACAGGCATCCTTGTTTCAGCCCTGATCTTTTTTGGGAGTGCCTCTAGCTTATCCCCATTGCATATAATGCTTGTTGATGGTTTCAGATAGATACTGCTTATCATTCGAATGGAAGAATCTATTTATTCCTATACTCTCTACTGTTTTTAGTTGGAATGGGGGCTGTATTTTGTCCAAAGCTTTTTCAGCATTTAGTGATATAATCATATGATTTCTGATAGGTATGTTATTGATATAGTTATTTAAACTAACAATTTTCCTAATATTGAACCAACCTTGCATTCATGGGATAAATCCTGCTTGGTCATAGTGTATTATTCTAGTGATAACTTGCTGTAATTGCTTTGCTAAGATTTTATTTAAGATTTTTGCATCTATATTCATGGAGATAGGTCTATAATTTTCTTTCTATGTTTTGACTCTTCCTGGTTTAAGTATAAGCACCATATTGGTGTCATAGAAAGAGTTAAGCAGAGTTCCATCCTCACCTATTTTGCCAAAGGATTTATAGAGATTTGGACCCAGTTGTTCCTTAAATGTTTGATAGAATTCACTTGTGAATCCATCTGGTCCTGGAGATTTTTTCTTAGGGAGTTCAATAACGGCTTGTTGAATTTCTTTTGAGGAGATCAGGTTATTTAGGTATTTAATTTCCTCTTCATTTAACCTGGACAACTTACATTGTTGTAAATATTTGTCCATTTCACTTAGATTATCAAATTTATTAGCATGCAGTTCAGCAAAATAATTCCATATTGTTACTTTAATTTCCTCCTCATTGGTGGTTAATTCACCTTTTTTAATTTATGATACTGGTAATTTGGTATTCTAGTTTCTTTTTTCTTTTTCAGAGGTTTATCAATTTCATTGTTTTTTTTCATAAAACCAACTCTGTTTTATTTATTAATTCAAAATTTTTCTTGTTTTTGATTATTTTAATTTCTCTTAATTTTTAGAATTTCTCATTTAGTATTTAATTGGGGGGTTTTAATTTGTTCTTTCTCTAATTTTTTTAGTTGCATATTTAGTTCATTGATTTCCTCTTCCTCCAATTTATTCATATAAGCATTTAAAGATAAATAATAAATCCCCTGACAACTGCTTTGACTGTGTCCCATAAGTTTTGGTATGTTGTCTCATTATTATCATTATCTAGGATGAAACCATTAATTCTTTCCATAATTTGTTGTTTGATCCACTCATTCTTTAACATGAGGTTATTTAGTTTCCAATTAGTTTTACATATATCTCTCCCTGGCTCATTATGACATTTGATTTTTATTGCATTATGATCTGAGAAGGATGTATTCACTATTTCTCTCTTTCTACATTTGATTATAAGGTTTTTATGGCCTAGTTCTTGATCAATTTTTGTTTAAGTGCCATGTACTATGGGAAAAAAAAGTATATTCTTTTCTATCCCCATTCAACTTTCTCCAGCAGTCTATTATGTGTAGACTTTCTAACATTCTATCTAACTCCTTAACTCCCTTGTTCATTTTATGGTTAGACTTATCTAAATCTGAGAGTGGAGGTTGAAGTCTCCCACCAGTAGAGTTTTGCTGTCTATTTCATCCTGTAACTCATTCAACTTCTCCTCTAAAAAATCTGAATGCTATACCACTTGGGGCATACATATTTAGTATTGAAATTGCTTCATTGTCTATGGCACCTTTTGTGAGGATATAGTTTCCTTCCTTACCTCTTTAAATGAAATCTACTT
The DNA here is from genome assembly GCF_037893015.1 of Macrotis lagotis. Taxonomy (NCBI): domain Eukaryota; kingdom Metazoa; phylum Chordata; class Mammalia; order Peramelemorphia; family Peramelidae; genus Macrotis; species Macrotis lagotis. The sequence goes on from NC_133666.1 coordinate 93,962,747, forward strand.
TTATACCTGCTTTGAGATAAGGATTGCTGCTGCTGTCTTTTTTCACTTCAGCTGAAGCAAAATATATTTTGCTCCACCTTTTGCCTTTACTCTGTGTATCTCTCTGCTTCAAATGACTTTCTTGTAAACAGCATATTATAGGATTCTGGTTTTTAATCCCATCTGCTATTCTCTTATGTTTTATGGGAGAGTGCATCCAATTCATATTTAAAGTTATAATTACTAACTCTTTTTTTTGTTTGTTTCTTGCAAGGCAATGGGGTTAAGTGATTTGCCCAAGATCACACAGCTAGGTAATTATAAAGTGTCTGAGGCCAAATTTGAACTCAGGTTCTCCTGACTCCAGGGCCAGTGCTCTATCCACTGCACCACCTAGCTGCCTCCATAATTATTAACTCTTTATTGCCCTCCATGCTATTTTTCCTCTTTTTATATTTTTCCCCTTTTTCACTTTATCCATATTCCCTGGTATTTTGTTCCTGAAAACCATCACCATAATTATATTTGCTCTCTTGTATCTAGGCCCCCTCCCCTTTCTTTCCCCTTTCCCTTTGCCCCTTCTTCCTTCTGTTAGTTCCTCTTTTCCTTCTGTGTCCCCTCTCCCTTTCCCCTTTTTATACTTGAAAGGTAAGATAAGTTTCTCAAATTAACTGATTATATGTATGCTAACCTTAGGCCTAATCTGATGACAGTAAGATTGAGGTGATTCTTACCTCTTCCTTTCTTCCCCTCTATTGAAATATCTCTTTATATAATGTAATCCCCCCCATTCAATCTCCTCCATACACCCATCTCTTTACTGTCCCCCCTTTTTAAGGAGATATTGTTTTTAAATGATTCTATCAGAGTCACAGATAAGTCATGAATGTCTATCACTTCTGGCTAAGTATATTCTCTCTAATAGTGTTACAATTCTTGAGAGTTATGAGAATATTTCTCCCAGGTGGGGATATAGCCAGTTTCATCTTAATGGATAGCAGTTTTTTCTTTACCCTTTCTTTAACCTTTTCATGTGTCTCTTGAGTCTCCTGTTTGAAGTCCAAATTTTCTATTGAGCTCTATTCTTTTTATCAGGAAGAGATGGAAGTCTCCTGTTTAGTTAAATGTCCATGGAACAGAACAATCAGTTTTGTCAGATGGCGGATTCTTGGCTGCATTCCAAGCTCCCTTACTCTTCAGAATATCTCATTCCTGGCCCTTCGATCCCTTAATGTTGATGCAGCCAGGTTCTGTGTAATCCTTACTGTGGCTCCTTGGTATCTAAATTGTTTCTTTCTAGCTGCTTGCAGGATTTTCTCTTTTATCTGATAGTTCTGGAATTTGGCTACAATATTCCTTGGCATTTTCATTTTGGCATCCCTTTCCAGAGGGATCAATGTATTCTTTCAATAACTATTTTTCCCTCTGGTTCCATGATATTGGGGCAATTTTCCATCACTAAATCCTGTAATATTGAGTCCAGGCTTTTTTCCCTCTCTTCTATGTTTTCGGGAAGCCCAGTGATTATTAAGTTGTCTCTTCTGGTTCTATTCTCAAGGTCAGTGGTTTTGCCAATGAGGTATATTACATTTTCTTCTATTTTTTTCTATTCTTTCATTTTGTTTAACAGATTCTTGTTGTATTATGAAGCCATTTGTTTCCACAGATTCCATTCTTTTTTTAGAGAAGAATTTGCAACTCCTTTTCCAATTGGTGAATTCTATTTTTGAAGGAGTTTTCCATTTGCCCAAGTATAGTTTTGAGAGAATTATTTTCTTTTTTGCATTTGTCCAATTGAGGATTTGAGAGAATTGTTTTCTTTTGTATTTGTCCTATTGTATTTTCCAAAGATTTGTTTTCTTGTTGTGAGATGTTAATTTTCTCTAACATGGTGTTAATTTTCTCTTGAGTTTCTTTTTCCAGTTTTTCCAGTTGATTTTTAAACTCCTTCCCGATTTATTCTAGGAGGTCTTTCTGGGCTGGAGACCAATTCATATCCTCCTCAGAAGTTATAGATCTCTCTGAGTCAGTTTTTAACTTCAAGATAGTTTTCTATGGACCCCCTTTTTCACAGGCTTTCCTTCATTTTCCTAAGATCTTGTGTTGGGGGAGGGACTGGCTTACAGAGGTTTGGTTTGAAATCCCTAGAGGGTTTGCTCCCTTGGCTTAGTAACTTCAAGTGGGCCAGCTGGTAGGGGTTATTGGTTACTTTCTCTGGAGTGTGGATGACCTTGATTTGAGCCCCTCTCCCTAGACCTGATGGGGGTGAGGTAGCAGAGTCTTAATTATCCTTTAACTATGTGGGCTGTGCCCTGGGATGAGATTAACCGTGATAATGTTAATTTCCCTTCGAGTTGAAGGAGCTCTGCTGACTACACCTGAGCCTGGGGGTGAGGGGGTAGACTGTTATTGTGTTTGTTCTGGGAGGAGGACTCTGTTGAAAGTATGGCACTCATGGCCCTGAGCTTAGCAGATCAATGTCCGGCAGCATCCTGCAACTCTCTGTGCTAGGGCTCCTCAAACTTCTGCTCCCACAACCAAATTCTCTGCAGCCTTGGACCTTGACTCCCAGGTCAAAGCCTCTGTGGCCTTAGACTAGGCTCCCATGATGAAAGCCTCTGCACCTGATCTTAGGTTAGTCCAGCTTTCACCCCACTCCCCTTGGCTCTCTGCTCTCTGGCCCTGGTTCACCTATGATGCCCAGAGACAGACCTTTTGGAGGATGTTCTTCTCCTAGCTTCTCTTTCTGGGATTTGTTAATAGGATTTCTGTTAAGAGGTTTCTTTCATATTATTTCTGAGGGGAAAGCAGGAGACCTTAGCTCAATGCCTGTCTTCTCTCTGCCATCTTGGATGAAAGTCTCTCCTTCATTCAGGGAGGTGATACCATGACAGGCACATGAATTAGATTTAAGTGAGGAGATGCTGTGCTAAGTCACCAGTCTCACTTCTCCTCCAGAGCCATCTGGGTCCAGTGGTCAGATGTGAACCAGCTCAACTGGAGATGGCCCTGGATGTAAGACAATCAGGGTTAAGTGACTTGCTCAAGTGAGACTGGATTTGAACTCCCTCCTTCTGACTTCAAGGTCAGTGCTCTATCGACTGTGCCATACTACATACTTACAGAAAATATGTGACATGCATTTAAATGCATTTCTCCCATTTCCTCACTGTGTATAGAAAGAAGGGGGAGGAAGCGGAAGAGGGGATGAGTGCTGAGGGCTGAGAAATCTCTGAGGGGCAAGGGTGTGTGTGTGAGTGTGTATGTGTGTGTATGTGTTTGAAGCCAATCTGGACAGTAAACAGTTGACAGCCACGGAGAAAAAAAGATGGGTTCTGCTAAGAAAGGTATTGAAACTGCTGGATTTTCTTGGTTCTCAATTCCCTTTTCTTCCTAAATCCTCCACCTAATCTAGCTGCTAAAATCTGAGCAATCTGGAAGGAATTTCAGCTAGCCATTTCAACTACAAGCTGCATTTCAGTTGCTTTGCTGGATCTTTAATTTTAGATTGTGATTTACCCCTTATCAAATAAAAAAATTAACAAAATGACACACCAAACAAAAACAGACACCAGGGGAAACCCTCTTTGTCTCATAGCAGAGGAATCCAGAGACCCAACAATCAGAAAGAAGCAAATGGAAAAATAAAACATTCCAAGGGAAATCCACTTTGCTCTCACACTAGAGGGTTCTGAAGAGACAACTAAATACACAATTATCACCAGGAAGCACCAAAACCAGAGGTGCACAGAATCCAAAAGACAAATCTAGTGGCCTAACCATAGAATTTCAGTAAACCCACAAGTAAAATCCCAGAGAATATTTCAACTTCAACCCTACAAAGATTTGAAAATAGAGCAACTGAATTGAAAAAGTACATACCTCTTTCTTTCCAAGGCTATGATTTTCATCAGGCAACAATCTACCTGAAGTCCCTTTGAATGTCATGATTGGAAGGCTCTGTCCTTCTTCAAATCAGTGTCCACATCTAAGTCATGAAGGCTCAATTACTGTCAATTTTCATAATTTGGGGCTAAAAATGAAATAACAAAAAGTCACATTATACATGAAGTTTGTTCTTTTAATATTTACCTGGAAGAATATTTACCTATGTTGAAGATGTCTACCCAAAGTTTAATGAGAAAAGAGTATTTACAGGAAACATATAAAAAGTCATAAATTGTTGATGGTCAACCAATTAAGTTACCCAATAATACCTAAAGGTATCATTGATAGCTTTATGATCCTCTTACCCATCCCTACGTTTAAAGAATAAATATGATTCATTTTATGATCATCTTCCCCATCTGTTCTATGTCAGAATTGACAAAAATCCAATTAGTGTCAGGACTTCTGTCTCCTTTTCTGACTTGATATTTCATGTTGTTATTAGATATGGTATAGATACATAAAACATTGGAATTTCTCCCCTTCCAAAATGTCATATGTTTAAGAATTTATTTAATTCTCTTATAGAAAGAGCCAGACCAGTATCCTGCTTCCTCAGGATAGTCTTTCTCTAATTGTTGGTACAACTGGAAAAACCAATTTGTAGATGCAATTGGAGGAAAACCAGGCTAATTCACACTGACAGAGTCTGCTTTTATATAAATATAGACACGCAGACATTGAGAAGGGAAGAGGCTAACATGCAGACTTATAAATCTTAATTAGAGGCTGAGAAAAGATTTTGGAAACTTAAATTTTACTCTCCCTACAGAATTTTGTGAATTAACTTGGAACTACTCTTTGCAGTAATCTGTATATTAAAATTCATGGTCTTTTCTTACACTTTGAGTCAGAAGACATTGTAATGTCTTCACTGATAAATGAACCTCCTACTGATATTTGCCAGCTCTCTCCCCTGTAGCACCTACCTCCAAGGCACCCTGCAGCAGTTCACTCTGCATCAAGTCAACATTAGCTGGGACTTGGAAAAGTAGTGCTATTGGGGAAGAAATGAGATAAAAGATAGTATACTCTTGAGAAAATGTAAAACATCAAAAATTATTGTATTTTCTGAAATTTTTATGTAGTGTTAAGATTTTTCACCTTCATCATTATAAAGAAAATAATTTCTAGGGGACATTTTTCCCTTTTACTAATTTCTATAAATTCAAGATCAGTGCCTTTAGAAGAGTTTGTAAAAGAGAACCTAAAAGATAAGGACCATCTCTGAGAAAATAATACTTTACTATAGAGAATTTTAAGGAAGGGTCAACAAGTTAAGTAGCACATAGAAGAGCTGTGGGAGTATAGAGATGATGTAGAGTGTGTAAAATGAAATAATTCTTTTTGTTTGTTTTTTTCAAGGTAGTGGGGTTAAGTGACTTGCCCAAGGTCACACAACTAGGTAATTATTAAGTGTCTGAGGCCATATTTGAACTCAGGTACTCCTGACTCCAGGGCCAGTGCTCTATCCATTGTGCCATCTAGGTGCCCAGAAATAAAATAGTTTAATAGAGTTTGCTCACTAGAGGGGAAATTTTCTCCCCAGATACAGAAGACACAAAGACAGTAAATACAAAGCATGGATGTATCCTGAGATGGTGTAAATTTTCACTGGATTATCATGAAACCAGAGGAAGCATATTATCCAGGTTTTTATGCTATTTGCATTATCAGATGTTAAGAAATCAACATTAAAAACTCTTTCAAAAAGCTATTTCTTTATGTCATTTGAAATGGTCCTTGATTTAAATATATTGGAAAAGAAAAACTTTTAAAAATATACATTTAATAATTAGCATTTCAGTATTCTCTTTATCATGATACAAATTAAGTACAACCAGAGAATTCAAATGAATATAAAGAGAGTTCATTTTCTCTTCCACCTATTCCTGTTGTTACTGAAAAAGCAAGATAGTTTCCATAGGGGAGTGGGGAGCATAAGAATTAAGAAACAAAATAAAGTTGTTCAAGGATCATATTCTTTTTTTTTTTTAGATTTTTCAAGGCAATGGGGTTAAGTGGCTTGCCCAAGGCCACACGGCTAGATAATTATTAAGTGTCTGAAGTTGGATTTGAACCCAGGTACTCCTGACTCCAAAGCCTGTGCTTTATCCACTGCACCACCTAGCCGCCCCCCCCCCCCCAGGATCATATTCTTACAGAATTCCCTGGGAATATTTTCATTTCTATCACTATTAATTTTTCTCTTTTTTTGACAGAGTGGATTCATATATTTTGATAGTTTGCTTAAGTCTAAAGTAGATCTTTACATTTTGAAAAGTAAGATTGATAAGCTATGGAGATTTTATGTATTTACAAAGGAAATATAGACAAATGAAACATGCCTTTAATTTTCTAAAGTTTGAACTCAAAATGAAGTTTTTGCTCTCTTAAATTGATTTTTTGTTGTTGGAGTTTTGTTTTTTAGAAAAATTGACGGAGATATTTGTTGTAGAATTTAACTTTTCTTCCTTTTTTCCTTCTTGGAGTCAACTGAGATTTAAAAATGAATAAGATCATGAAAATATATGAAGACCATTCTTAACAGATCAGAAAACAGTCTTGAAGGTGATATACTATTCCTGTTAGCTGAGGATCAGCCTAAATAAGAAAGCAGACTCATCAGAAGATTGGCTACAGGATGATGAAAGTTTACTATCATAATTGTTTAGCTGATATCTTTTGTTTTTATATAAGGTTTATTTTTCAATATTTTTCACTTCTCCCTGAGGAAAAAAATCAGTAAAAATAATGAATACTTAGCTAAACCCATCGTTATATGCAAATTTTCACATCAATAGTCTCAGTTCTATTTAAAGTAAGTGGGAAGTATATTCTTACAGCTTCAATTTGGGTTGAAAATTCTATTATAATTAAACAACATTTAATTTTAACCTTAAAAATTCTTTATTAAAGATTTTATTTAGAGTTTTACAATTTTTCCCCCATCTTACTTCCTTTACCCCCCCCACAGAAAGCAATTTGTCAGTCTTTACTTTGTTTCCATGTTGTACATTGATACAAATTGAGTGTGATGAGAGAGAAATCATATCCTTAAGGAAGTAACAAAAAATATAAGAGATAATAAGATCAGACAATAAGCTACCTGTTTTATTTTCTAAATTAAAGGGAATAGTCATATGAAAAATTGTTCTAAATCACTACTCAGGAGAAATGCAAATTAAAACATCTCTGAAGTACCACCTCACACCTCTCAGACTGGCCAACATGACTGGAAAGGACAATGATCACTGTTGGAAGGGTTGTGGGAAATCTGGGACTATGTGTGAACTCATCCAACCTTTCTGGAGAGCAGTTTGGAATTAAGCCTAAAGGACAACAAAAATATGCATAACCTTTGATCCAGCTACTGGCTCTATACCCTGAAGAGATTATGAAAAAGGGTAAAAACATCACTTGTACGAAAATGTTCATAGCAACCCTGCTTGTGGTGGCAAAAAATTTAGAAATTAAGTGAATTTCCTTCAATTGGGAAATGGCTTAATGAACTGTGGTATATGTATGTGATGGAACACTATCGATCTATTAGAAGCCAAGAGGCATGGGAATTCAGGGAAGCCTGGAAGGATTTGCATGAACTGATGCTGAGTGAGATGAGGAGAACCAGAAAAACATTGTACACCCTAACAGCAACATGGGAAGGATGATCATCCTCAATGGACTTGTTCATTCCATCAGTGCAATAATCAGGCACAATAAAGGGGTATCTGCCATGGAGAATACCATCTGTATCCAGAGAAAGAATTGCGGAGTTTGAACAAAGACTAAAGACCTTTAATTTTAAAAAAGCCCCAACTATCTTATTATGTAATTTTGCTATCTCTTATACTTTATTTTTCTTCCTTAAGGATATGATTTCTCTCTCATTGCATTCAACTTAGATCGATGGGTATCATGGAAACAATGTAAAGACTGCCTTCTGTGGGGGTTGGAGGTACAGAAGCAAGAGTAGGGGAAAAATTGTAAAACTCAAAATAAATAAAATCTTTCTTTTAAAAAAATAAAGTGCACATTTCATGGGTTCTTTGATATGCAATGTTACATATTAAACTTACTAATTAAACTTATTAAAAGTAAACTAATCACTTTTTATTAAAAGATTAAACAGGTTGGTTTAATTTGTATCCTGCTAACATTAATTATTTTTGACAGAATTAATCCTAAACCTTAAATTGGAAAGTTCCTAAACCTGACAAACTAAACTGGTAAGAGTTGTTTTTGCTTTAGTTGAGGGTGTTTAAATTTTGAATTTAACACAGCAATAAAAATGTAGCATTTTCATATAAAAAGTAGAATGGAAAAAGAGCATTTCTTGCCTTTTAAATTAGAATACAATCAATTTGACATGTTTATATTCAAATATATCCTGCTTCTATGTTCCTTCTAAACTTCCTTGTCTTCTATTAAATAAAAAAAGTTGCATTGACTCTTTTGTCTCTTTTTTATAGATAGTATTATTGTAATCTCTCTTCTTCCTTTCCTTTCTCCTCCCAGGTAAAGAAAATTTTTATCTCTTTTTGCTAGATAAGCATAGTTAAGGAAAATTTATCCATATGTTTACATTGTTATGTGTGTGTTTATATAAAATCATGAAGTATCTTGTTGGTAGATAACATGTCCATCATCAATTTTCTTGAGTCATAACTGATCTTTGCAGTGATTAGAATTCTTAAGTCTTTCAAAGTTGTTTTATTGTTGTTGTACTATACATTTCCTTCTGATTCTGCTATTTTTTTATTCAGCAATTCATAGAAGTTTTTTGAGATTTGTTTGAAAAGGTTTCATTCATCATTTTTAATAGCACATTAATATTTCATTACATTCATTTTTTATAATTTATTCATCTATTTCCCAATTGATTGACACCTCTTGAGTTTATAGTTTTTGCTATAATAAACAATACTACCATAAGTATTTTTGTGCAATCCAATCAAATTTTTATTATCTCATCTCTAAGAAATATAAGCCTAAAAGTAGTATTTCTGTGACAAAAGTAGTGCACAGTTTAATGACTGTAGTATAATGACTGAGCATAAATACATCCCCCCATCCCCACTCCCAAGCAGTTGAACTGATCCATAGCTCCACCAACAATTACACCAGTGTACCTGTCATCCTCTAATAATTGCCACTTTTTTCCAGCTTTGTTTGTCTGACAGATGTGAGGAAGAAGCTCAAAGTTCTTTTAGTTTACTTTTTGTAATTATATGTGATTTGAAACAATTAATTGTATCAATATTTGATAGAGTGGATTTATTATTTTTGAGAACTTCTTATCTTTGTCTACCTATTGGAGATAGATGTCATTCTTCTTATTTAAATCATTTTTAGATAGCTTGATATCAGATCTTAACCTGATAATAGATATTTTTAGTCTAATTTGGCTATTTTCATAATATATATTATATATGTAATATAATATAAAATGGGTGTGTGCAAACTGAAAGATCAAATGGATTCTGTGTCATCTTTTAATTGATCCTGTTTAGATTTAATTAATTTTATCTTGTAACTACCTAAGTCATGGTTCTTTGTCTTTGGACTTAATTTTAAAATTCTGCTGATCTGTAAGGAGAAAAGTTTAAAAATCTAATTTTTCTACTTTTCACTGCCATTATCTGTTATCCTGGAGGGACATAGGTGCACATAAAGAAGTCTAGTCCACTAGATAAACCCTCTGAGTTAATTAAAATAACTTGTGTCTAGTAATAACTCTTCCTAAGATTTTTCCATTAGTTCATATGTTTTCATATATTGCTTCAATTTACTGATTTGCTTTATCACAACTTAATTCAGCCCTCAAGTCATTCTTCTGCCTCCTTGGCTCAGACTTCTGTGTCAGGAGAAATTATTTCTAATTTCTATTCCCTTGTCTTATCTAACCAAGTCTGATGCTTATTAGACCTTTATACATTTCTGTTGTTCACCAAGCCCAAATAGCTACTGAGTCTTTTATAGGAAGGCAGGAATTCATTGACGCACACAAAAAAAATCCTTATGTTGGACTTTTTTACTTTTTCTGTAAGCAGTAGTAGTAGTACATCTTTTTTTTTCATTGTTTTTTGAATGTTACAATTTTCCCCAGTCTTGCTTCCTCTCCCCCACCCCACAGAAGGCAGTCTGATTGTCTTCACATTGTTCCTATGCTTTATATTGATCAAAATTGAATGTATTGAGAGAGAAACTGTATCCCAAAGAGAAAAAATTAAATATAAGAGATAGCAAAATTATATAAAATGATACCTTTGGTCTTTGTTTAAACTCCACAATTCTTTCTTTGGATATAGATGGTATTCTCTATCACAGATACCCTAAAATTGTCCCTGATTGTTACACTTATGAAATGAACAAGTGCATTAAGATTGATCATCACACCTATGTTGTTGTTAGGGTGTACAATGTTCTTCTGGTTCTGCTTTTCTCGCTCAGCATCAGTTCATACAAATCCTTCCAAGCTTCTCCAAATTCCCATCCCTCCTGGTTTCTAATAGTGTTCCATCACATACAAATACCATAATTTGTTCAGTCATTCTTCAATTGATGGACATTCATTCAATTTCCAATTCTTTGCCACCACAAAGAGGGCTGCTATTAATATTTTTGTACAAGTGATGTTTTTACCCTTTTTCATGATCTCTTCAGGGTATAGACCCAGTAGTGGTATTGCTGGATCAAAGTGTATACACATTTTTATTACCCTTTTTGTGTAATTCCAAACTGCTCTCTAGAAAGTTTGGATGAATTCACAGCTCCACCAATGTCCTATATTTCCCTCATCCCTTCCAACATTGATCATTGTCCTTTCTGGTCATACATTATTATGTTTTATTAAAAAAAATAGTACACATAGAGGACATAGGTATGAATTGAATATGATGAGATAATTATCTAAAAAAATTAAGGGAGGAGAAAGAGAAATGCACTTGGAGGAGAAAGGAAGATGTAAAATGGAGTAAATTATGTGACACAAAAGAAATACTAAAGAACTTTTATAATTTTGGGAAAGAGTACGATCCTTGATCTCATCAGAATTGACTCAGAGACAAAATAACATACACACTCAGTTGGGTATAGAAATTTCTCTTACTTCACAGAAAGTTGGAGGAGAAGGAGATACAAAAAGATAAGGCTAATAGAAGGAAATGTGCTTTGGGGAAGGAAAATATCAAAAGCAAAAAACACTTTTGATAATGGTCAGGGTGAAAAGAGAGAAAAAGTAGGTAAAATTAGGAGGAAATAAGATTGAGTAATACATAGAAATCATAATTGTGAAAAAATTTTATATCAACGTTCCCTGATAAAGACTCAAATATATAGAGAACTGAGTCAAATTTATAGAGATGTCATTCTTCAGTTGATAATTGGTCAAAAGGATATGAACAGACAATTTTCAGATGGCGCTCTCTATAGTCATAGGAAAAATTGTTGTAAGTCACTATTGCTTTGAGAAATCTGATGCTCCCACCTGACACCTATAAGATTCATTAATATGACAGAAAATGAAAATGACACATCTTGGAGGGGAGTCTGAAAAATTGAGACACTAATGCACTGTTGATGAGGTTGTATTCAACCATTCTGCAGAGTAGTTTGAAACACTGCCCAGTGCTATAATACCAAGCAACATCACTTTTCCCAAGCAATATTCTTTGATGAAGCAATGCCATTACTAGGTTCATATTCCAGAATGATAAAAAAATAAAAAATGAAAAGAATCTATAGGCACAAAAATGTTTATAGTAGAGAACTGAAAATTGAGGGAATGTCCATCAATTGGGGAATGGCTGAACAAGTTATTGTATAAGATCGTGATGGACTATTGTTGTGCTCTATGAAATGATGAATAGAATGCTTTCAGGAAAAAAACTAGAAAGATTTAAATGAACTGAAGCAAAGTGAAATAAGAAGAACCAGGAAATGTGATCTATAGCATTAACAAAATTTTAAATGTAATCTCTTACCTCTGTGTAATCAGAGATGGAAATAAAGTAGATCAAATTCAAACTGGCAAAATCAAGTATTGGTTTAGTTAGTTTTATTATGAATAATATGAAGTACAAATTGGGAATTCTCCTTATTAGATTTCCACTAAACTCTAGTGAAGACATAAATTATATACATAAATCTCTAATGTGAAGGGAGGGGGAAGATGGATCATAAAACAATCATTTTTAGGGTTAATTTAGGATTAATACGGTTAATTCTTAGTGATTCTTTTTTCAAGTTTTGGGGGTAATGAACTCTATCCTCAGACACAGAACCAGGGTTCTATGATGGGTACAGGTTTTGTAATTTTTTTGATATACTTTACTTAACATACAAGAACACAGTACAAGGGGTGGCTAGGTGGCACAGTGAATAGAGCACTGGCCTTGGAGTCAGGAGTACCTGGGTTCAAATCCGACCTCAGACAGTTAATAATTACCTAGCTGTGTGGCCTTGGGCAAGCCACTTAAACCCATTGCCTTGAAAAAAAAATCTAAAAAAAAAAACCTAAAAAAAAAAAAGAACACAGTACAATAGAATGCAATGATTGTGAAATTGCTGTCAAGGTTGTTTAATCATTCCAGGTTGCATTATATTCTCTGTTATGGAAATACCAGAGCCTATTTGTTAAATGGGAAAGGATCTTGAGAAACTATACTATCAGTAAATTTATTACACATATCATATTGATCAATATGAAAACAATAATTTCCTTAGTCAGTAGTTGCAGCAATATTTCATGTGATGTTTAATTGTTGTTAGTAACAGAGTTAGACAACTCTGAAGGATTTATGATGAAAAATGCTATACATCTCAAGAGAAAGAACTGATGGAGTCAAAATATATATTAGAATATACTTTTTCTTTACTTTCTTTTTTCCCATCTGTTTTTTTCCCAAACATGACATACATGGAAGTAGATTTCAGATGTTTGCCTATGCACAGCCAATATATCAAATTGTTATCCTTCTCAATGAGAGAGGAGAAGGAAGAAGGGAGGAGAGAATTTGAAACTTAAAAAACTTTTAAAATGAAATGTTGAAAATAGTTTTTACATGGAATTGGGAGAAAATAAAATATGAAATTAAATAAAAATTTAAAAAATAGAATTAGTCAAATGGGAAAAAGAAGTATACAAATTCACTGAAGAAAAGAAGTCATTAGTAAGCAGAAATGGCCAAATGCAAAAAGTAGTACAAAATCTTACTGAAGAAAATCATCTCTCAAAAATTATAATTGGGCAAGTAAATATAATGATCCCATAAAACTTCAAAAAATAATAAAACAAAACCAAAAGAATGAAAAAATAGAAGAAAAGATGGGATATCTTATTGCAAAAACAATGACCTGGGAAAGAGATTAAAAAGAGATCATGCAAGAAATATTGGACGAGCTGAAAGCCATAATTAAAGTAAGAATCTGGATATCATATTTCAAGAAAAAAAAGAAAACTATCTTGATATCTTAAAATAATCTATTTAATATCTCCTGAAAGAGATATCAAAAGAAAAAACTCCCTGCAATGTTATAGCCAAATTCCCCAGAAAAAACATTGCAATTAGCAATAGAGAAAACAGTTCAAATATTTTTGAACCTTAGTGAGAATCTTTTTTTAAAGTTTTTTTGCAAGTTAATGGGGTTAAATGACTTGCCCAAAGTCAGATAGCTAGGTTAATATTAAGTGTCTGAGATTGAATTTGAATTCAGGTCCTCCTGATTCCAGGGTTGGTGTTCTATGCACTGAGCCACCTAGCTGCCCTTAGTGAGTATTACATGAGATTTAGTAGCTTCCATATTATAATAACAGAGGGCTTGTAATGAGATGTTGAAGAGGTAAAGAAGTTAGAATTACAGCCAAGAAGAACCCATATAGGAGAAGAGGGATATTTTCCTCTCCATTAAGGGGAAAAATATACAAAATTGGAACTTTCAGGAATTACTAACAAAAAATCTAGAATTACCAGAAAATATACCATTAAAACAGAGGACCCCAGAAAAATATAAAAAGATGAACATGAAAGAACAATCATATGAGACTTAATAAGGTTACACTGTTTACATTCCTTTTTGAGGAGATGATACATGTAACCTTTACCATAAATAGGACATGGGTGTGAGTTGATTACATTGAGATGATCTCAAAATGAAAAGGTGAGAAAGAGGGCTGGGAGAGAAGGAAAGGTAGAAGTAGAATGGGGGAAATTATCTCACATCAAAGAGACAAGAAGAACTTTACAAATTGAAGGTAATGCTTCTGGGAAGATGGTGGATAAGGGCTGTTCTTCTCCCATGAAGTAAGGAGGCAGAAGAGACATCTCTAGCCTCTTCTCCCCTCATTGTTTTCCAATTAAGATTATTCTTTTTTTTAATATTTTTCCAATTATATGTAAAGACTGTCTTCAACATTCATTTTTAAAACATTTTTTCCATCCAACTCTTTTCTACTCCTACCTAAGATATCAGGTAATCTTAAATAGGTTATACATGCACAATTATGTTATTATTTCCATAGAAATCATGGAGTAAAAGAAGAATCAGAACAAAAGGGAAAAAAAATAAGAGGAAAAAACTCCAAATTTTAAAGAGTGAAAATAATATTCTTTGATTTGATTTCAAATACCAGAGCTCTTTTTCTAGATGTGAATGACATTTTCCATCAGTCTTTGATCATTGTATTGCTGTGAAAAGCCAAGTATACCACAGTTGATCATCATATAATGTTGCTGTTACTGTGTGTTCTGCTCAATTCAAATCTTTCCAGGTTTTTCTGAAGTCTACCTATTCATCTTTTTTTTTATTTTTGCAAGGCAATGAGGTTAAGTAACTTGCCCAAGGTCCCACAGCTAGGTAATTATTAAATGCCTGAGACCAAATTTGAACTCAAGTCCTCATGACTCCAGGGCTAGTGTTCTATAACTGTGCCACCTAGCTACCCCCTCATTATTTCTTTTAGAACTTAAAATTCATATACCATACCTTGATCTGCCATTTCCCAATTAATGGGCATTCCTTTATTTTCCAATCCTTTGCTACCACAAAATGAACTGCTGCAGATATTCTTGTACATTGTCTTTTTTTCCCTTTTCTATGATCTCTTTGGGATAATAAACTAAGTAGTAGTAGTATTGCTGGATTAGAGGAAATGCACTGCTTTATAGTCCATTAGGCATAGTTCCAAATTGCTGTCCAGAATGATTGAATCAGTTCATAACTCCAGCAAGAGTGCATCAGTGTGCCAGTTTTCATACTCCCCCTCCAACATTTATCATTTCCTTTGTGAAAGAAGGCAATTTTACAAGAGTAAGGTGGTACCTCTTGCTGTTTCAATTTGTATTTCTTTAATTAATAGTGATTTAGCATATTTTTCACATGTCTATAGAGTTTTATTTCTTCATCAGAAAGCTACCAGTTCATATTATTTAACCATTTATCAATTGGGGAATAGCTTGCATTATGATAAATTTGATTCAGTTCTCTATTTCAGAACAGAAGCCTTTTTCAGAAAGATTGACAGAAATTGTTTTCCAGCTTTCTGCTTTTCTTCTAATCTTGGTTGCATTGATTATGTTTGTGTGAAAACTTTTCAATTTAATAAAATCAAAATTAACCATTTTGCATTCCATAATGCTCCTTGTCTCTTGTTTGGTCATAAATTCCTCTCCTTTCCATGGAACTCAGGATAAGTGATTCCTAGCTCTTCTAATTGGCTAATGATATCTATCACCCTTTATATCTAAATCATGCACCCATTTTGACCTTAAATCTTGGAATAGAGTATGAGATATTGGTCTGTGCCTGGTTTCTACCTTATTATTTTCCAGTTTTCCAAGAAGTTTTGTCAAATAGTGTGTTCTTAGACCAGTTCTCTTTATCCAATAGTAGATTAGGATACTTAATACTTTTTCTTGTAAACCTAATCTGTTTCACTGATCCATTGGTTTATTTCTTAGCCAATTATAAAGCAATTACTGCCTTATAATATAGTTTTCTTTTTTATTTTATTTTATTTTTTGGTTTTTTGCAAGGCAATAGGGTTAAGTGACTTGTCCAAGCTCACATAGCTAGGTAATTAAGTGTCTGAGGTTAGATTTGAACTCAAGTCCTCCTGACTCCTGGGCTTGTGCTCTATCTACTGCACCACCTAGCAGCCCTTATAATATAGTTTTAGATCTGTAAATGCAAAGGAAGATGACCTGGCTGATACAGCCTTGATATTCGTGATCTTTTCTTCTTCCAGATAAATTTTGTTATTTTTTAAGCTTTCTAAAATAATTTTTGGGTAGTTTGACTGATATGGCAATGAAAAAGTAGATTGACTTAGTTAGAATTGTCATTTTTATTATATTAGCTAGGCTTACCCATGAATAATTAATTTTTTCCAGATGTTTAGCTCTGACTTGGTGTGAAGTGTTTTTAATTATATTCCTTATATTTCTTGAGTTTGTCTTAACAAATAGACTTCCAAATATTTTATACTTTCTCCAGTTAATTTGAATGGAATTTCTCTTTCTCTTTCTTGCTGTTGGGCTTTGTTGGTAATATATGGAAATATTAATGACTTATATGAGTTTATTTTCTATTCTTTAACTTTGCCAAAGTTGTTTAACTGTTTCAGGTTAGTTTTGAATTGATTTTCTAGGATTTTCTACAAGTGTGAGACTTTTGTTTCCTCTTTGCCCATTCTAATTCCTTTCTATTTTTATTACTATAATTACAATGTTTAGTATATTAAATTATAGTGGTGATAATGAGCATCCTTGTTTTACCTCTGATCCTTTTAAGGAAGGCTTCCCCATTACATATAATGCCTACTGATGGTTTTAAATAAATATTGCTTATCATTTTAAGGAAATATTCCATTTCTTCCTATGCTCTTTGCTGTGTTTAATAGAAATGGGTTATGTAGTTTGTTAAAAGCTTTTTAAGCATCTCTTGAGATAATACTGTGATTACTATTAGATTTGCTATTGATATGGTCAATTACACTGATTTGATCTCCTAATATTGAATTAGCCCTGAATTTCAAGTATAAAATCCCACCTGGTCTTAAAATTTGATCTTGGTGATTAGTTGATACAATCTGTTTGCCCTGGTGAAAAACTACTGTAATCTCTTTGTCAATATTTTATTTAAAATAGGGAAATGAGTCTATTATAGTTTTTCTCAGTTTTGTCTCTTCCTGATTCAGTATTAGCACCATTTTTGTCTCATAAAACTATTTGGCAATTCTTAATCTATTCTTCCAAATAGTTTATATAGCATTGGAATTAATTGCTCTTTAAATGCTTGGGAGAATTCACTTATCATCTGCTCCTGGACATTTTTTCTTACGGAGTTCATTTTTGTTTAGCTTAATTTCTTTTTCTGAAATGGGATTATTTAAGTATTTTATTTCCTTTTCTGGGAAATCTAAAATCTAGACAATTTATAACTTTGTAAATATTCATCCTCACTTTTTCTGATTTATTTGCATAAAGTGGGCAAAATTATTTCAAATTATTACTTTAATTTCTTCTTCATTGGAGATGAATTCACCTATTTCATTTTTGGTATTGGCAACTTGCTTTTCTTTCTTTTAAAGTTTTTTTTTCAGAAAGCCTACTCAGTTTTATTTTTTGGTTCAACAGTTTTCTTATTTTCAATTTTATTGTTCTCTCTTTGGATATTTAGGATTCTAATTTGGTATTTAATTGAAGATATTCAATTTGTTCTTTTTCTACCTCTTTTAAGTTACATGCCCAATTCATTGACTTCCTCTTTCTCCATTTTATTCATATAAGCATTTAGAGATTAAAAAAAATTCCCCCTAAGTACAGCTTTGGCAGCATCACATAAATTTTGATATCTTTTCTCATTATTGTCATTCTCTTTGATAAAATTATTGATTGTCTCTATAACTTGTTTTTAACCTCATTCTTTAGGATTAGTTTCTTTAGTTTGCAATTAATTTTTATTCTATATTACAATGACCCTTTATTACTTGTAATTTTATTTTTTCATAATTTGAGAAGAATGCATTTAACAGTTTTGCCTTTTTACATTTGATTGTGAAGTTTTTATGCTTTAATTCATGATTAATATTTGTGTAGGTGTCATGAACTATAGAGAAAAAAATTATATTTCTTTCTTTTCCCATTCAGTTTTCTCCAGAGGGTCTATCATATCTAACTTTTGAAAAATTCTATTAACCTTCTTAACTTCTTTATTGTTTATTTTGTGGTAAGATTTATCTAACTCTTAGAGAGGAAGGTATTGTCCCATACTAGCGTAGTTTTGCTGTTTCTTCCTTTAACTCACTTAACTTCCCTAAGAAATTGGATGATATATCTCTAGTGCATATATGTTTACTATTAATATTATTTTATTCTTTATGGAAACTTTTACCAATATATAGTTTTCTACCTTGTCTCTTTTAATTAGGTCTGTTATTCCTTTGTACTTTTTCTGAGATCAGGAATGTTACCCTCTCCTTTTCTTTTTAACTTCAAATGAAATATAATATATTCTACTACAATCTTTTACCTTAACTCCATGTGTCTCTCTCTGTTTTAGATGTGTTTCTTGTTTTTAAATGAAATTTTTAATAATATTTTTAATTTATATACCTAAATTTCACTTGGTAGCCCTCTGTTTTATCCCTCATAATAAAGATATTTTTGTTAAAAGAAAAAGAGGGAAAAAAAACATAACAACTGATCAGTATACCTAAAATTTTTTTATAACATATTTCTCAGTCCTCTGAAACAGTTGGGGAAGGTATTTTCTCATTTCTCTACTTTGGGGTTATGCTTTTTTAATACAATTTTTTCACATTCACTTTCAGTTTTTTTTTATTGTGGTTGGTCATTACATTATATTGTTGTAGTCAAAGCTATATTTTTTTTCTTGACTTCAGTTTGCATCAGCTCATATAAGTTTTTCCTTGCTTTTCTCCATTTCTTTTTTTTTTAATTTCTTTTTTATTCTCATTTTGTACAAATGTTTTTTTACATTAATAAAATATTCTTGTTTACAAGTAAACAAAATGCCCCTCCTCCCCCATGAATATAGGTTTGGGTGAAAAAAGTAAAGGGGAGAGGAAAAAATTAAAATAAAAAAATAACAATAGTAATAATTGTAGGTATGGCCAGGCGGTGCAATGGATGAAGCAACAGCCCTGTTGCCACGAGCACCCAAGTCCACATCCAGCCTTGTAAACCCAACAATCAGCCAGCCGTGTGACATGCAAGCCACCCAATCCCCACTGCCCTGCAAAAACCAAAAAAAAAAAAAAAGAAAGAAAAAAAAGACCCAAAATAAAATAAAATAGTAATAATAGCAGGGGTGGCTGGGTGGCAGACAGAGCATTGGCCCTTGAGCCAGGAGCACCTGGGACCAAATCCGGCCCCAGACACCCAAAGATCACCCTGCTATGTGGCCCCAGGCAGGCCATCCAGCTCTACTTGCCCTGCACCCTCCCCCAAATAATCATAACAAAAAATGTGCTTGAGTCTTTGTTCCAACACCAACAACTCTGTCATGGGTGGATCTCATTCTTTATGATAAGTCCATCACAAAAGTTATTGCCATTGTTGATCTCAACTCCCTCCTTTCTTATTTCTCCACTACCATGTACTCTATTTTCTCTCTCCTTTCACTATGACTCTGCTGTAGGGTTGCTGAGTGGCACAGCAGACAGATCCCTGGTCCTGGGGCCAAGAAGCCCTGAGCCCCCATACCACCCCTTAGGCCCAGAATCCAATTGGCCCTGTGGTCCTGGGCAGGCCTTCCATTCCCAGCCCCTTGCAAGAAGTAAGAAAGAAAATGTGTTATATCTGGCCACTCTCCCCCCATGGTCCATCCTCTCCTCCTTTATTCACATCCCCACCCCTTCCCCCTGCTCCCCCCTCCTTCTTACTCCATTTGTCTATACCCCATTGAGTATATTTGCTGTTTCCTCTCCTAGCCATCTCTGATGAGAGCAAAGTTTCCCTCATTCCTCCTTGCCTCCCCCTTCTATATCATTACAATAGCTCATTGTAATAAAAAAAATCTTATGTGAAATATCCTGGACTATTCCCCCTCTCCTTTTTCTTTCTCCCCTTCCATTTCTTTTTTTCTATTGACTCCATTTTTACACCATATTTTATCTTCGAATTCAGCTTTCTCCTGTGCTTCAACTATAAAAGCTCTCTCTACCTGCTCTATTAACTGAGAAGGTTCATATAAGTATTATCAGTGTCATTTTTCTATGCAGGAATACATGCAGTTCATCCTCATTATGTCCCTCATATTTCCCCCCTCTCCTCTAATCTCCATGCTTCACCTGAGTCCTGTATCTGAAGATCAAACTTTCTGTTCAGCTCTGGCCATTCCAAAAGGAACCTTTGAAATTCCCCTGGAAGAGGACATTCAGCCTTGCTGGGTAGTTCATTCTTGGCTGCATTCTAAGCTCTCTTACCTTCCAGTATATTGTATTCCAAGCCCTACGAGCTTCCAATGTAGTTGCTGCTAAGTCCTGTGTGATCCTGACTGCAGCTCCACGATATTTGAACTGTGTCCTTCTGGCTGCTTGTAATATTTTCTCTTTGACTTGGAAGTTCTGGAACTTGGCTATAATATTCCTAGGGGTTGGTTTTTTGGGATCTCTTTCTCGGGGGGATCGGTGGATTCTTTCCATTTCTATTTTGCCCTCTGCTTCTAGAATATCAGGGCAATTTCCTGTAGTAATTCTTTGAAAATGATGTCAAGGTTCTTTTCCTGATCATGACTTTCAGGTATTCCAATAATTTTTAAATTATCTTTCCTAAGTCTGTTTTCCATATCAGTTGTTTTTTCAATGAGATATTTCACATTTTCTTCTAATTTTTCATTATTTTGGTTTTGAAGTATTGATTCCTGATTTCTGGTAAATTCATCAATCTCCCTGAATTCTATTCTTTGTCTGAAGGATTTGTTCTCCTCAGAGAGTTTTCTTATCTCTTTTTCCATCTGGCCAATTTTGCTTTTTAAAGCATTCTTCTCCTCAATACCTTTTTGAACTCTCCTATCCATTTGACCTAAGCTGGTTTTTAGCATGCTATTTTCTTCAGCATTTTTTTGGATTTCCATGACTTAGCTGCTGACTTCATTTTCACGTTTTTCCTGCATCTCTCTCCTTTCTTTTCCCAGTTTTTCTTCCAACTCCTTCATTTGATTTTCAAAGTCTTTTTTGAGCTCTATCATAGCCTGAGCCAAGTTTCTGTTTTTCTTGGAGTCTTTAGATGCAGGAGCTTGTGCTTCCTCATCTTCAGACTGAGTATTTTGGTCCTTCTTGGGCTCATTTGCAAAATATTTCTCAATAGTCTTCTTTTTGTTTCTCTGCTTGCTCATTTTCCCAGCCTGGGCCTGGTTTGGGGTGTTTCTTGAGCTTTTGGGACACTCCCACAAGGGTCTCAGTGTGTGCGGCTCTGTCCTCCCTCCTGGTCTGTGAATGACCATAAGCGCCCCCCTCTACCAAGGGGCTGATGGGGGGGGGGGGCTGCTGTTCTATGGTGGGGCCTAGACTGTGGTCAGGATCTGAATGTGGTCAGAGCCCCAGAGTCCTGTTTCAGGGGCAGAGGACAGAGCTAGGCAGTCTCTCTTCACTCCCCTCCCTCAGCTCCATGGGCTCATGCCCTGGGGGCTCCTGCTTACCGGCTCCACCTGCTTCTGTTTCCTGGATCAGGGCTGGGGAAAGAGGATGCTGCTTGCTGTGTGCCCTGAGGGCTGGGCTCCACATGCTCACTCTGGCAGAGGTCCCTCACTGTTCCCCCACTTTGTGCCCGGTGCTCCCCGGGGTGCAGCTCAGGAGACTGCCCAGCTGCTGTGAGCTGGGGCTCCCAGAGCCCTGGGGCTGCCTCCGGGAGGCTGAGGTTCTTTGGCTCTGGTGGGCCACCCCTCTGGCAGGCTGACTCTCTGATCCTGGGGAGCAGAGCCTTTCTGCTCTTTTCCCAGTTACCTTGAGTAGGAGAACTGCCTCACTGGGTCCCTTTGTGGGTTCTGTCTCTCGAAAGTTTAGTTAGAGTCCTTAGCTGATGAATTTTGTCAGAGAGCTCCTAAGACTCCATCCCTTCTTGTCGCCATCTTGGCTCCGCCCCTAGCTTTTCTCCATTTCTTGAAGAATGGTAATGTCCCATTACATTTGGGTATCAAAATTTGTTTACCCATTCCCGAGTGTATGTCTCTCTATTTTTTTGCAATTCTTTGCTGTTAAATTTGTTTTTTATTTCTTTAGTATTTTATTTCTCCCCAGTTACATGTAAAAATAATTTTTAATTTTGAGTTTCAAATTATTTCCCTTTTTCTCTCTCCAAGTACTCTTCATTGAGAAAGCAAGTAATTTGATATAGGTTAGTAATGCAAAATATTTCTATAATAGTTATGATATGAAAGAAAATATAAATGCCCTCCCCCCTAATAGAAATCTCAAGAAAAGTAAGGAAAATTAAAAAGTTTGCTTCAATCTCTATTCTGTAAACTGTCAGTTCTATCTCTTGAGCTGGATAGCATTCTTCATCATAAGGCTTTCAGAGCTGTATTGGATTGCTGAGAAAAGCTAAGTCATTCACAACTGTTCACCCTACAATATTACTGTTACTTTTCATCTGCTCATGTAAGTCCTTCCAGGTTTTTGAAGTTTGCTTCAAAGTTTTTTTCAGTTACTATTGCTACTTGTATTTCTTTCCAACCTATTATCCCTTGGTTTATTCTTTCTCTCCTTTCATCCTGCCCCTCCTCAAAAGTGTTTTGTTTCCAACTAATCTATCTTCTAATCTGCCCTCCTTTCTGTTACACCCCTTATCCTTTTTCCTCTCCTCCTTCCTGTAGGTTAAGATAGATTTCTATACCAAGTTGAGTATGAGTGTTATTGCCTCTTTGAATCAGTTCTGAGGAGAGTAAAGTTCACTCACTCCCTGTCACCTCCTACTTCTTCTCCTCTATTATAAAAGCTTTTTATTTCCTCTTAAGATAATTTACCTTATTCAAGCTCTACCTTTTTCTTTTGTTACAGTATATTACTTCCTCATCCCTTAATTTTATATTTTTATATCATCTGTAAATATACAACTCACCCCTGTGTTACTGTCTGTCTGTCTTTCTTTATATATGCATGTATATATATATATATATATATATATATATACATTGTGCTTAACCACCCTATTAATGAGAAAGTTCTCAGTTACCAGTATTCTCTTTCCATGGCAAAATATAAACAGTTCAACAATAAGTCTTTAGGATTTCACTTTTCTGTTAACTTTTTTATACTTCTCTTGAGTCTTGCATTTGAAAATCAAAATTTCTATTTCTATTTTCTATTTCTGGATTTTTCATCAGGAGAGTTTGAAAATCCCTTTTTCATTGAATGTTCATTTTTTCTCTTGAAAGAATATGCTCATTTTTTGCTGGGTAATTGACTCTTGATTGTAATTCAAAGTCCTTTGCTTTTCAGAAAATTATATGTTTTAATGTAGGATTCTTTAATGTAGAAGCTGCTAAATCTTGTGTTATCCTAACTGTGTTTCCTTCTTAGCCCAGAAGCTGGAGTTTTTGGATTTATCAAATAATAATTTGCTGTTTCTTTGGTACATAATCCATTCCTCAGACCTACCATTATATTTTTTAGCCAGTACCCAACAGTTTTGATGACTGCTGCTTTATAATATAATTTTAGATCTGGTACAACTATTTCACCTTCCTTTGCATTTGTTTTCCATTCATTCCCTTGATATTCTTGACTTTTTGATCCTTCATACAAATTTTGCTACTATTTTTTTCTATATCAATAAAATAATTTTTGGTAGTTTGATTGTTATGGAACTTAATCAGTAATTTAATTTAGGTAGAATTGTCATTTTTATCATATTAACTCAGTCTAAGCATAAGTAATTGATATTTGTCCAGTTACTAAGGTGATTATATTTGTGTGAAAAATCTTATGTAATTGTTTTCATATAGTTTCTGAGCTTGCTTAGTAGCTAAACTCTCAATTATTTTATGTTAAATTTATTTATTATTATTATTAAATGATTTATTATATATTATGAAATTTATTATTATTAAATATACATTATTAATTTTTATTATTATTAAATTATTTAAATGGAATTTATTTTTCTATCTCTTGATGCTGTGCTGTTACCAATATACAGAAATACTGATGTTTTAAATGGGTTTATTTGATATCCCACAATTTTGTTAAAGTTACTAATTGTTTCGAGTAGATTTTTCATTGATTTCCTAGGTTTCTCTAAGTATACCATAATATCATCTGTAAAGGATGGTAGTCTCTTTTCTTGATAATATTTCACATTATCATCTAGTTTTTCATTCTTTTGGTTTTGTCTTATTGTTTCTTAATTCCATACAAAGTCATTAGTTTACCATTGCTCAGTTCTATATGTTAAGGAATTATTTTCTTCAGTGAGCTTTTGTAACTCCTTTTCCTTTTGGCCATTTCAGCTTCTTCTCCTCATTGGCTTTTTGTAACTCTTTTTTTCATTTGTCTAAGTCTAGTTTTGAAGGTGTTATTTTCTTCAGGATTTTTTGTGTTTCCTTCACTAAGCTGCTGACTTGGTTTTCATAATTTTTGCTTCATCAATTCTCATTTCTCTTCCCATTTTCCCCTCTTCTTCTCTTACATGATTTTCCAAATCGTTTTTGAGTTCTTCCATTATCTGAGACCAATTCAGATTTTTCTTGAAGGCTTTGAATATAGGAGCTTTGACTTTGTCATCTTTTTCTGTGTGTGTCTGTTTGTGTGTGTGTGTGTGTGTGTTTTGATCTTCTTTATCACCATAGTAACTTTCTAATTTAAGATTTTTTTCTCCTCTTGTTTGCTCATTTACCTGGTCTATAATTTGCTTTTCACTCTTTATTAGAGTAGAGATCTGCTTCCAAGGTGGAAAGTGCATTGTACCAAATTTGGGGGGGTTGTTGAAACTGTTTTAAGAGATACTTCTAGGGACCTACAAGTTTTAGTTCTTCCAAGGTGGTATAACTAACAAAAAGTTTTAAACTACTCTCCTGGCCTGTGTTCTAATCCAAGGATGACCACAAGAACTCCTTTCTGCCCTAGAACGTAAGAAGGATCCCACTACCCTGTAGTAAAAAGCTTTATTGTACTATTCCTCCTCCTCTTCTTCCTGAAACTGTCACCCAGGACTGCATCCCAGAGCCAAGTATGGTAAAAGCAAGTCCTGCTTCAATGATAGTAAAGAGATCCCTGTAACCTCCTTCCAATCCCCTTACTGTCTGTGAGCCAAGAACTCCATAAGGATCTGTCACTGCCTCAGATTCAATGACTCCTAAGAACTACTCTTTGTTTGATGGGATCAGGTCCATATATTGAGACCTGTGCTGTACTGTGCTCCACTCTCACCCTGGTGTGACAGACTCTTCCTGTTGACTTTTCTAGTTGTCCTTGGGAGTGTCTGGGTTGAGAGACCTGGAAATCACCATTGTTGCCACTGATGCAGTCATTCCATTGCCTGTTCCTGGATTGTTGAGGCAGGTTCCTACTTGCTATGCCAGTGCTGCATTGTGCTCCTCTCTCACCTTGTTGCAACACATTTTCCCTGCTGAACTTTCAGTTTGTTTGGACTAGAAAATTGTTTCACTTCATCTTTCTATGAAATTTGGCTACTCTAGAATTTGTTTAGAGTAATTATTAAAAATATTTGGAGGCATTTGGGGCAGGGCTTGAGCAAGTCCTGTTACTCTGCCATCTTGTCTCTATCCCATTTCTAGAATTTTATAGAAAAAGGAGGGACATGGTTATAATGCTAAACCCAAAAAGTGAGACAGAGACCAAAATTTGATAAGTTTTGGAGATTTATTACCTGACTATGCAGAGTTACATTTTCCCTCAAATTGCATTCAGAGAACAAGGTTTTTAATGGTATTTTGAGTGGGGGGAGTATTGTGAGCACGCAGGATACGGTAGCAGAGATAGCAGTTAGGTATATAGCATGTTTCCTGTGTCATAGGAAATAGAGTGAAGTTTACTATCTCATGGTTCCAGCTGCATCTGGGGAAGTGGGAGGCAGTTTTGGAAGGAAGCAGGAATTTTGCAGATAGAGCAAAAAGGAGTAGGTTAACAAGAGTGCTTTATGAATCTCAGACAAATATATGGCATATCTCGTGACCCCAGAGTCAACCATTTGGGTCCAGTCAGAATATTCTCAGACCCAAAGGTGCCTAGCCAAGTTTATATTTCTGAGGAGTTTCTCAGGGCCCAGAAAGGTGTCAAGGACCCCTTCTATACAGGGATTACACAAATATCAATATTGTACTTCAATAACAATGTCAAAATGGCAAAACTGCCCCTTGAAGGGAATAGGCTGACCTGAATAGAATAAACCCTTTTTTAAAAAAAATTTAACTCTGCTTGATTCCAGGTAAAAGTCATATTTAGCAGTCATGTAGCAAAAGTTCCATATTATTCACGGAATGGCCAGGCTCAGCATCAACCAGGTGGGAAATTTTCCTGTTTGGAAAGGAAATAACACAACTAAAAAATTGAGTCAATAGGATCTGACTTTTGCCTTATAAAGATCATTCCCTTAACTTTCCCAAGGCACAGACATCTACTTGTAGTAGTACTAAGACTGCACTCCTCTGGGCAGCACACAACATTTCCCTTGAATAATAGAATTAGATGATCATATCTGAAATCAAAACTCAGAACAATGGCAAAACACAATCTCAAGAGATTTTACCTCAAGGAACAAAATTTCACTGCTCTCAATTGATTTTTTTCTCATATGGTTTTAATAACAGTAAATAAGCATATCATGGGTTTTATTTATTTTTTCTAATTTATAGCCATCCCAAAACAGAAATCAATCATTAAGAAATTAAGATTTCTAACATTCTAGAGTATTAAACTCATAATGAATATATGATACTTCACTCAAAAACCCAGATAAATTCTGGCTACTTGCTATAAGCCTCCAGACTAACAGAAATCCATATTACCTATAAATCATAGATAGCTAAACCAGGATCCAATAGATCAATAGGATCCAATAGAAAGATGAACAACTCTTATTGCAAGAGAACTAAGCAGTTTTCATATTCAAATAATAACCCTGAGTGAAACAAGACTGACAAAAGGCCAACTACTGAAGGTGGAACTGGATACATGTTTTTCTGGAGTGACCTCAGTGAAGGTCAACACAGTGAAGCTGGAGAAGGTATTGTAATCAAAACTAATCTAATCAACAAGCTCCTATGCCTACCAAAAGGAGTGAACAACAGGCTCATTGTAATGTGATTGCCCCTCGTAGGAAAATGCCATCATGCTAACATCATCAATGTCTATGTTCCCAAGATGACTAACCATGATAAGGTCAAAGAAAAATTATATGCAGACTTGGAGATCTTCATCATCAATGAACCAAGAGAGGACAAATTTATAATTCTGGGTGATTTTAATGCTAGAATAGGCTCAGACTATAAGATATGGTAGAGAGTCCTTGGGAGGAATGGAGTTGGATCACAAACATTCCCTTCCATTTACCTAAATGCAACAAAACTTCCATTGACAATAGTCTATGTGATTATAAGGAGAAGAGACAGACAAGGTGTTAAGAGTGATAAAGGCATTGTGGGGTGAAGACTCATCCTCTCCAAGCTATATTCACATTCAACTGAAGTAGTGCCCCTAAGAGAAAATGACTACCAGAAGAATTAATGAACTAGAATATCAAGGAGTAGTTTACCTGTCAGATCTATGGAAAGGGAAGCAGTTTATGACTAAGGAAGAGATGGAGATCATCACTAAAAACAAACTAGATGATTTTGATTACATTAAATTAATAAGCTTTTGCACAGACAAAACCACTGTAACCAAGATCAAAAGAAATGTAGTAAACTGGAAAACAATCTTTACAACTAGTATTTCTGACAAAGGATTCACTTCTAAAATATACAGAGAACTGAGTCAAATTAAAAAAAAACCATTTACCAACTGGCAAATGGTCAAAGGATATGTGAAGACAATTTATAGGCGAGATCAAAGTGATCCATAGTCATATGAAAAATTTCTCTAAATCATTACTTATTAGAGAAATGCAAATTAAAGCATCTCTGAGATAACACCTCACACCTCTCAGACTAGCCAATATGACCAGAAAGGACAATGATCATTGTTGGAATCTGGGACACTAATACATTGTTGGTGGAGCTGTGAACTCATCCAACCCTTCTGGAGAGCAGTCTGGAACTATGCCCGAAGGGCAACAAAAATGTGCATACACTTTGAACCAGCAATACCACTACTGGGTCTATACCCTGAAGAGATGATGAAAAAGGGTAAAAACATTACTTGTACAAAAATATTTATAGCAGCCCTGTTTGTGGTGGCAAAGAACTGGAAATCAAGTAAATGTCCTTCAATTGGGGAATGGCTTAGCAAACTGGTATATGTATGTCATGGAACACTATTGTTTTATTAGAAACCAGGAGGGATGGGAATTCAGGGAAGCCTGGAGGGATTTGCCTGAATTGATGCTGAGTGAGATGAGCAAAACCAGAAAAACTCTGAACACCCTAACAGCAACATTGGGGTGATGATCAACCTTGATGGACTTGCTGATTCCATCAGGGACAATTTTGGGCTGTCTTCAATGGAGAATATCGTCTCCAATATCACATCCAGAGAAACAACTGTGGAGTTTGAACAAAGACCAAGGACTAATACCTTTAATTTAGAAAAAAACTGATATCTTATTGTTTGATCTTTCTATCTCTTATACTTTATGTTTCTTCCTTAAGGATATGATTTCTCTCTCATCACATTCAATTTGGATCAATATATACCATGGAAACAATGTAAAGACTGGCAAATTGTCTTCTGTGGGAGGTGAGGGGAGGGAAGCAAGATTGAGGGAAAAATTGTAAAACTCAAAATAAATAAAATCTTTTTTAAAAAAAAGAATTAATGTCTAGAAGAGATTAGAGTGCTTCTCTGTGCAGTTTGTTGCTAAATTGGTTGCTAAATTGTTGCTTAACGCATAGTTTACCACAGTGGAGCAGAAGAGGACTGGGAAGCTTTCAGAAATTTGGTGTACAGCACTACATTTACTCTTCTGGGTCAGAACACTCAGAAACATCAAGATTGAAATCCAGAAGCTGCTAAATGAAAAAAGGTAATTCCACAGGGTTTGCCAGCAGGATAATTCAACTATTTCTAAGAAGGCAGGATTTTTATCCCATCAAAAGTGAAGTATATGCACAGATAAATCCATGTAACCAACAACTAATGATTCTGACAAAGGACTCATTTCTAAAGTATACAGAGAACTGAGTCATATTTTTAAAACAAAAAGCCATTCCCCAATTGACAAATGGTCAATTGATATGCAAAGGCAATTTATAGATGAGATCAAAGCAATCCATAGCCATATGAAAAAATGCTCTAAATCATTAATTATTAGAGAAATGCAAATTAAAGCTTCTCTGAGGTGCCACCTCACACCTCTCAGATTGGCCAATATGACCAGGAAGGATAATGATCATTGTTGGAAGGGTTTCGGGAAATCTGGGACACTCTTATACTGTTGGTGGAGCTGTGAACTCATCCAACCCTTCTGGAGAGATATTTGGAACTATGCCCAAAGGGCAACAAAAAATGTGTATACCCTTTGACCCAGCAATATCACTACTGGGTCTATATCCTGAAGAGATGATGAAAAAGGGTAAAAACATTGCTTGTACAGAAATATTTATAGCAGCCCTGCTTGTGGTGGCAAAGAATTGGAAATCAAGTAAATGTCCTTCAATTGGGGAATGGCTTAGCAAACTGTGGTATATGTATGTCATGGAACACTATTGTTCTATTAGAAACCAGGAGGGATGGGATTTCAGGGAAGCCTGGAGGGATTTTCATGAACTGATGCTGAGTGAGAAGAGCAGAACCAGAAAAACACTGTACACCCTAACAGCAACATGGGAGTGATGTTCAACCTTGAAGGACTCCCTCATTCCATCAATGCAACAATCGGGAACAATTTTGGGCTGTCCACAAAGGAGAGTGCCATCTGTATCCAGATAAGGAGCTGTGGAGTTTGAACAAAGTTCAAGGACTATTCCCTTTAGTTTAGAAAAAAAAAGATATCTTATTGTCTGATCTTGTTACCTCTTAGAATTCTCTTCTCTTCTTTAAGGATATGATTTCTCTCTCATCACACCCAATTTGGATCAAGGTACAACATGGAAACAAAGTAAAGACTGTCAGAGTGCTTTCCGGGGGGGGGGGGGGGCAGGGAAGCAAGATTGGGGGGAATTGTAAATCTCAAATCTTTTTAATAAAAATTAATTTTAAAAAGTGAAGTATAAACTAAGCTTAGAGATTTCCAGGATTCTTGACTCAGTAGGACTGCAGATGAAACTCTGTTTTATGCAGATAGTAACAATCTAATGTACTTTTATAATGCCTCAAAATCTATTTATGGGCCAAAGACAATCTCAACTATTCAGTGCTGATGGAGCCACCACTGATTAGTGACAGGAATAAGACCCTAGAGAAATGGGTTGAACACTTCCATAATGTTCTTTACAGACTATCATCAACCAATACAGAAGTCACAGACTGTTTACCTCAAGTTGAATTAATCTGTCCCTAGCTGAAGTTTCAACCAAAGAAGAGTTTTTGAATGCCATTAGGCTCCTTTCATATGGCAAAGCACTTGGTACTGATTCTATTCCAGATGAGATTTACAAAGTGGGGGAGGCATTGCTCACATAAAAACTGACTAAAATTTTCCAGATTATATGGCATGAGAATGTTAGTCCCCAAGAATTCAAAGTTGCCTCCATTGTCCATCTCTATAAAGGTAAAGGAAATCACAAGGATTTTTCACTCCTAAAGATTTTTGCTTTAGTCCTCCTTAATATCTTTTTTTAAATTTTTTTAAATTTATTTTAGGCAATGGGTTGAAGTGACTTGTCCAAGGTCACACACCTAGGCAATTAGTAAGTGCCTGAGGTCAGATTTGAACTCAGGTACTCCTGATTCCAGGGCCAGTGCTCTATCCATTGTACCACCTAACTGCCACTTCTCCTTAATATCTTAATCCTTCACCTGGAGGATGGTCATCTACCTGAGAGCCAGTGTGACTTCAGAAAGGATTGAGGAAATAGTGGATAGAGTACCAGCCCTGGAGTCAGGAAGACCTGAGTTCAAATCCAGCCTCAGACACTTAATAATTACCTAGTTGTGTGACCTTGGGCAAGTCACTTAGCCCCACTGCCTTGCAAAAAAAAGAAAGGGTTGAAGAATAGTTGATATGGTTACTGCCCAACAACTTCAGGAAAAATGCCAGAAACAGAACAGAGATCTGAATTCAACACTTATAGAATTGATCGAGGTCTCCATTACAGTCAATCATAAAAGCTTATGAAAAATTATATCAAAATCTGGTTGCCTGGAGAAATTCCTCAGTATCACAATATAATTCATTATGGCATACTTGTCCAGGTTCTAGATATTGGAAGGCAATCTCACAATTTCCCAGTTATCAATGGAGTGACATAAGGCTTGCTCCCATAATTTTTAGAATGATATTTTTGATCATGTTATCAAATGTCTTCACTAAGGATGAACACTACATCAAAGTTAGTTACAAACAGTAAATTCTTCAACTTGAAAAGGCTACAAGCCAAAGCTAAAGTGGAAGGAGCATTGGTGCATGATTGTCTGTTTGCAGATACAACTGAACTCAATGCAACTTCTGGAGCTGAGATGCAGTAATGCATGGATTGATTCTCTGCTGTTTGTGCTAATTTTGGCCTGACAATTAACACCAAGAAAACATAAGTATTCCATCAGCCAGTACCACACATTCATCTGTGGAACCATTACAGCAAATAGAAAAGTTCTTTAGATATACTGTAAATAAGTTCACCTACCCTGACAATGTACTTTCCATGGAGATACATATTGGTAATGAGGCTGATACATGCATTACCAGAGCTACATCAGTGTTTGGGAGCTCCAGAAGAAAGTATGGGAGAGAAAAGATATTAGACTGACTATGCAACTGAAGGTCTACAGAGCCATTGCATTGATCTCATTGCTGTATGCCTGTGAAACCTGGACAATCTACCAGGGTCATGCCAGGAAACTGAATCACTTCCATTTGAATTGTCGGGAATACGTTCCACTTTTGTACAACTTTAATTTTAGGATTTTTTTTTTCCCTGAAAAATCTTGATTTGTTTCTTTGCAGATTCCCTTCTTTTTCAGTTTTTTTCCTGGGGCCAAACCAAACTGCTTCATCCTCCACATGATAACCCTTCAAATTAAGACCAGAATCTATTTTTTCCCAGTCTAAGCTTGCCTTCAAGCAATCCTCATAAGACATAGACTTTCATCATCCTGATGACTCTCCTCTCGATAATCGCAGCTCCTCAATGTCTTCCTTAAACAATGGGACAACAAAACAAACACAGTGTTTCAGTTTGCAAACTCCTAATTATCTTTTCATGTTTTATGAGAATGGTATGAGGTACTCTTAAAAATTTTGTTGAAATCAAGGTAAACTATATTAACATTATTGAACTCATCTTCAAGTTTAGAGATTTTGTGTGAGCAAAAAGAAAATGACATTAATCTGGCATGACTTGTTCTTGATGAAGCTCTTTATAATCAAATTCCTGGGTGACTAGGTGGTGTAGTGGATAGAGCATTGGTCCTGGAGTCAGGAGGACCTGAGTACAAATATGGCCTCAGACACTTAATAATTGCCTAACTATGTGAACTTAGGCTACTCACTTAATTCCATTGCCCTGAGATCCAAGAAGCAGAGGGTAAAATAGAAATTGAGGGAATTTACTGATCACCTCCTGAAAGAGATCCCAAAAGAAAAACTTCCAGGAACATTATAGCCAAATTCCAAAACTCCCAAGTCAAAGAGAAAATATTAAAACTGCCAGAAGCAAACAATTCAACTACCGCGGCTTTATAGTCAATATTACACAGGATCTGGCAGCATCTACATTAAGGGCTCATAGGTCTTGGAACATGATAT
This sequence comes from Macrotis lagotis, assembly GCF_037893015.1. NCBI lineage: Eukaryota > Metazoa > Chordata > Mammalia > Peramelemorphia > Peramelidae > Macrotis > Macrotis lagotis. The sequence goes on from NC_133666.1 coordinate 93,995,719, forward strand.
TCCAGAAGGCAAAAGATCTTGGTTTACAACTGAGAATCAACTACACAGCAAAACTGACCATCCTCTTTTGGGGGAAAGGATGGACTTTCAATGAAACAAGGGACTTTCAAACTTTCCTCTGGTTGAGATGACCAGAACTGAACAGAAAGTTTGATCTCCAAGTACAGAACTCAGGTGAACCATAGAGGGGGTGGAAGAGAAGGACTCTAACTATGAGGAACTTAATGATTTTGAACTATTTGTATTCCTGCATGGGAAGAAGATACTGATAACTCATATGAACTTTCTCATTTATGAGTACTTAGAAGGAGCATATATAGACAGGACATAGGAAGGAGTGGAACATAATGGTATAATATAGCAAAAAGATGGAGTCAATGGGTGATGAAAGAAAGTACTGGGAAGAAGAGAAAGGAGAGGAAGAAGAGGCTTAGATATTTCACATAATAAAAGTTTTTCAGTGGAGTAGGATGGGGGGAAGTGAGGGGGAATGAGTAAGCCTTCATTCTCATCAGAAATGACTCAGAGGGGAAATAACATACACACTTAACAGGGTATAGAAATCTATCTTCCCTAGAGAAAAATGAGAAGAAAGGGATGGGATAAGGGGGAAGGGGGGAAGGGGAAATGGGTGATAGAAGAGAGGGAAGATTATGGGAGAGGGTATTCAGATACAACACACTTTTAAACAAGGACACAGTGTAAAGGAGAGAGAATAGGATAAATGAGAGTGGGAAGGAATGGAGTGGAGGGAAATACAGCTAGCAATAGCAACTGTTGGAAAATATTAAAGCAACTTCTTTGATGGACTTATAATAAAGAAGGCAACTCATCCCAGAGACAGTCATTGAAATCTGAACACAGACTGAAGTACATTTTTTTTTTTCACTATTCTTGAGATTTCTCATCTTCTTGGGGGTGGGCTTACATTTACTCTCATAGCAAGATTACTGTAATAATATAAAATAAATAAACCAAAAAAAAAAAATGATGTTCACCAGCCACCTCTAACGATTGGTTGTAGATTGGTTTAATGATTGGTTCTTTTCTCAGGATTTGAAGTCAAATCTGCTGATTTATGCTTTACAGACTCTTTCCTCCTTTTTTAAAATAAAAACATTTTCCTTTCTTCAATATTGTGGAACATCTCCCATTTTCCATACTCTTTCAAGTAACTGACCACAGATAAGTAATCATATCTTCCATTCTTTCAGTACCCAAGGATGGAATTCTGGACCAGGTTACTTTAATTCATAAGGTGCTCTATTACTTATCCAAAGCATCAACTCCAGTCAACTCTAGTCATTTTTGTTCTTTCATTTCCAGGATAAAGGTCATTCTTCTCAAAAACCAAAATAATAAATAAATAATTGGCTCCTTTCTGCTGTCATTATACTTCATTTTTATAGCTCCTCTAAGGACTGCTTTGTACAAACCACATATTTAATAAATGTAGCTGACCCAAATGACTAAATGATTGCTTGACAACAATCTGAGAGCTCCTTAAGTTGACTTCAGCATAAAGTCTCTTCACTTTATATACAGTAACCAAGTCATTTCTGCACAAACATACATCCATACTTGATATAAAAATAAACTTCTTAATATGTATCTGTGGAGAACGCACATATTGACAATAAACTTGCCCTAGTCTGTGATGAAACATAAACTATATCATTTTCTATTGCATTTGTACCTGATTTCAATTAGGTAAGGACTAAGACTTCAAGCATCTTCAAACATTCAGGGAAGAAGGGACCAAGGTTCCCTTCTTTGTGGAATGGAAATGATGACCTAATACTGCTACTGCTTTGTCTTCTCTCTCTCCTTTGTTTCTTGCCACAAGTCTCAAAAACTTCTAAAATTTCAAATGGCAGTAATTAATAATTATAATAATAGTGGCTGATCCCATTACATTCACATTAAGGTTAATTAAATGCTTTCCTCACAATAATTCTCATTTTTAATAAAAGCTTCCTGTTTTACAAAGCAGTTTCCAAGATTTCCAAACCATCTATAAGAAAGAAATGGAAAGAAATTGTATCCTTCTATCCAAATTATAAGATTTAATGGAAAAAGTAGTGGATTGACAACCAGAAAAATTTAGATAGCTGATTTGAGCTTTATCATTAGCTTTAATTAAAGCCAATCACATTTATGTAACCTTGAATAAATTACTTTACTGCCTTGGGTTTTAGTTCCCCAATATTTTGCTCATTCACCTTACCTTTCTACCTCCATGCAAGTGGGAATTGCTTTCTCATGCTGACAATGCCTCCACCCTTGTGGACTCCTTCCCAATTGGTGAACTTCTTTCCTGGAAACTCTTCTATTAGCTGGATCACATCTAATCCCACTCAATTCATGATTCTCCAGCTCCTTTTCAGGTCCTTTTTGTATCTTGTCATATTAGCATATAAACTTCTTGATGGTAAGGCAGTGACTCTTTGAAGGACAATGCTTTTTTGCTTTATATTTGTATTCCCAGTACTTAGTATGTAGTAAATGCACAATGAATGATTTAGTTTTTTTTAAAATAGAACATTTATAAGATTTAAAGCTGGAGAAAATCTTTGAAGTCATCTAGTTGTATCTCCTCATTTTATGAAGAAACTGGACCTTGGGTCTATGATTACAAGAGTAGTAATTAATAAAGCTCTGTCATACAAGTAATATTAACATGTTGAGTTTCCAGCTCAGATAGTGTCTGTATCTGGTGATTATTTCTCCTAAGGAATCTTTCTGATCTTCCATTCTTTAATTCTATAGAAAATTATCTTCCTAATGGTGGCATGATATTTTAAAAAATTGATGAATCCCTTATCCTATTATTCAAAGACTACTCCAATCATTTAGCATCTATTATACTCTGAGCAGAAATTATGTTGATGTATTGTAAGAATTACAAGTTATTATAGTGAATCTTTTTTGGTTTATTATGGTCTTTTCAAAAGTATGTTTGCCCTACATAAGCCAAGAAGTAATACATTTCAGTTTTCTATTCAGTCATGAGAGGAAGGATCAAACTTATGCTAGTGTTAGCCTGCCACCTAGCGTTTATTTTTAAGAGAAACTAGAAATAGTTGCTTTGTAGAAATCCTGCAATCTAGGGACAAGGAAGATGAGCTCGGGGTCAAATTAGGAGGTGTATCGTACCTGTTCTTCCTCAGACTCCTCAGATTTCCATTCAGTCTCTTTTTTTAATGTTATAATAATGCTCAGAACAACTCATTTGACATATGGTATAAATATGGTGAAATGAAATACCTTCATTTTAAAAGTAAGCTTCAGGGGCCGCTAGGTGGCACAGTGGATAAAGCACTGGCCCCTGGAGTCAGGAGTACCTGGGTTCAAAGACGACCTCAGACACTTAATAATTACCTAGCTGTGTGGCCCTGGGCAAGCCACTTAAGCCCATTTGCCTTGCAAAAAAAAAAAAAAAAAAAACAACCTAAAAAAAGTGAACTTCAGGGAACTTAATGATTAACACAATAGAATGAACCACTTTTGGGGGGATTTGGGGCATTTGTGGAAGAGTTTTTTACCTTGTACAATGTATATAAATATTATTATGATGCTTATAATAAGCTCCTTAAGGGTAAGAATTGTCTTAAACTTCTTGGTGGTGTACCTGGCACATAGTGAGTGTTTAATAAATGCTTATTGATTAACCAATTGATGTCTTTGAGACTGAATCTGGAACACTCTCCCCATTACCAGATTGCCCTCCCACACACTATTTCAAACTACAGGAAAGTTGAATGGTTAATACAGTTCAGAAATTTGGAACTGGAAAGTTGTCCAACTTTTCATTTTATTAATGGGGGGACTGAAGTTTAGAGAGTCTAAAGCATGAGTGTCTAGCTCTTCTGGGCCTCCTTGCCCAACAAAAACTTGTTAAGGACTGGAATATTTAATATTTATTTATTACTACAATGCAGCCTATTTTATCAAAGAGCATGATAATAAAATACAATAATGTAGTAAAGCAGGGGCAGCTAATGGCACAGTGGATAGAGTACCAGTCCTGGAGTCAGGGGGACCTGAGTTCAAATCCAACCTCAGACACTTAATAATTATATAGCTATGTGACCTTGGCAACTCACTTAACCCCATTGCCTTGCAAAAAAATATACAGTAAGGTATAATAAAATGAAATAAAGTATAATAAAAATATTGAATATAATAATAAAACATCAAGTTTCTAATCAAGAATAGGAAAGTGTCTTGCCCAGGATCATACAACTAGTAAGTATCTGAGGCGGGATTTGGACTAAGGAGGTTCTTCTCATTACAGGTCTGACACTCCATAATCCCCAAATTAAAAACTCTTGATCTATACTATTTTACTTATTATTTTTATATCTTGATTCTCAAATCTATATATCCATCACTAATCTCTCTCCTATAGTTCTATATCACAAATTGTTTTTTGATAGCTACAACTGGATGAGCCATAAGTATCTCAAACTCAGTTTGATAGAAACAGCAGTTTCCTGATGAAGTTTCCCTGACTCTGATACAACTTCTTTAATACTATCCAATTTACCACAACTTCTCTGATGCAGTTTGGACTACCGAAATAATCTTCTTCAAGCTCTCTCCATTCTAATCTCTTCTGCAGTCTAGTCAAAATGTTGTTTTTCCTCTGCAAGCCCTATCTTTCCACTCAATAAATTCCAGTGACTCATTATCTCCAAGCTCAAAAATGAAATCTTCTGTTTGATACACTTGACTCCTTTCTCCCCTTCCAGTTACTTTATTATCTTCTCTTCTCTGTACTTGCAATATTGGAAGACTGGTCTGTTTATTGTTCCTCACTCACAAAACTTCTTAGGCCTTTGCATTAACTATCTACTGTGTCTGGAACGTTTTCTTTGTTTTACCTTCACCTTTAAATTTCCCTGGTTTCCTACAAGATCCAGATAAAATCCCACCTTCTGCAAGAGAATTTTCCCATTTCCTACTCTCTCCTCTCCTCACTCCCAGTACCTTCCCTCTGAGAATTTCATATGCTCTGCTTATATTTTGCATGTACATTTATGTGTTATCTCTCTTATTAGAATGGACCTTCTCTAAGTGCAAGGACAGCATTTTTGCCTTTGGGGTTAAGTAGTACTTAGCACTATGTTTGGCATCTAGTAATACTTACATTCCAGTTAACTTACATTTACCAAAGTGATTTTTCAAAGTATAATCATGAATATTTCACTCCTCTAATCAATAAATTTTGATATCTTCTTTTTACTTACAGGATCATATTTAAAGTCAGTCATTTGAAATTATTCACACCTGGTCTCAACTAAATTTTTCAAGTTCCTCTACACCCTTATTCAGTCCAACCAACCTTCACACCATTCAATTAAGATACCCAAATATGAATAAAAATATGTATCATTTTGAAGTTTTATATAATATTTTAGCTTGAATTTGAAATCAGAATTGACTTTTGATTGTTTTATATATTTTATGTGTATAAACAAAGCATCTAAAAGCAGAGAAACTGATGATGAAATGTTATGAAATTGTTATGTTATGTTCATTGACTATTATATTATTTGATATTTTAGTTATTCATTTCAATAAAAAGTATTTAAAAAAGAAATTCACCTGTGTGGCTAGTTACATTGATCAAGTTAAATGAATGATAATTTATTTGCAAATAATTATTATGTATTATTATATACAATTAGTATATACAAGTTTACTGTATTGCATAGGATATATGCAAAGATTTTTAGAGTGGAGTGGAGAGATGAAAGAGAAGGGAAGGAAGAAAGAGAACTGTTGCATAAGAAAGATACAACTACCAGGTAGCAAAATGTAGAACTAGGATTTTGAACAGTAGTTTTCTGAATTCAAATTCCAAACACTTTTCATTATACCAACTGGGGCCAACTTTCACTGTGGTCTGTTTTATGGACTTTGTTCTGTCTTGCACAGACAAATGTATCACAAAAGGGGTCATTGGATGACTGAATAAAAATATTAATAGGATACAATTATTCTGTTATTATTAATAACTATAGCTTAACTCTATCAATTTTAAAATTTCTTTGAGAGGAAAAAAGTTTATTCTACCATAAATCATCAAATATATTTTTATAATATTGCTTATTTCTTCTTTATCCTATCCTTGTGAATTTCTTCTGTTTCTTTGTCCTTCCTGTGTCTGTATTCCATTGTGTCAAGCTTCATTTCTTTAACTTTCCATCTTCTGATAATCATTGAATCTTCCATGAAGTCTTTAGTTCCTGGGGCAGCTAGGTAGTGCAATGGATAGAACACTGACCCTGTAATAGGAGGACCTGAATTCATATCTAATCTCACATACTTAATACTTAGCTGTGTGACCTTGGGCAAGTCACTTACCTCCATTGCCTTCCAAAAATAAACAAAAAAACCTTAGTGTATTTATAATAGTCAAATAGAATGAAAATGATACAATAGAAAGCAGGAAATCTGGAGTCATTGAATTAAAGACTTTTAGAGATTGGAGGAACACCTCATTTTACAGATGAGAAAACTGAGTTCTAAATAATAAAAGTGACATGTTCATGAGTTCATTGACTGAACAAGGAATAGAAGCCAGATCTTCTCCATCAGGGACCATGCTCTTTCTACTACATCATCCTTCCCATCATAGATATCATATCGTAGATGAGGATAGTCATAGGACACACTGTCATCAGAATTTGATTTAGATCTGGAAGGTATTATCTAATCCACTGACTTCATTTTATAAATGGGAACAAAAGATCCAGCCCCTTTATGTAACAATAGAGCAAAAAATAAGAACTGTATTCCCAGTGTTTTTTTTTCATTTATTAAATAGGGCCAATCAGAAAAGGAGACTGTCTATCATAAAATATAGCATAGCCAGTCCAATTTGACACAAATACATCCATGACCTAAACCAAACACATAAAGTAAGGTCACTATCTTGAAAGAATTATCTCTAATACACAGGGGCCTAGTAGACATTATCAGTAATACTATCAAGAGGAAAAGAATAAAATGAGCCAGAAGATCTCAGAATAGGTTATCTACCTCTTTTTTTAAAAGATTTATTTATTTACACATTACTAAAATAATCTTGTTTTAAAAATAAACATAATCCCCCCCCCAAAAAAAAAGAGAAACCTCATGAAAAATAAAGTGAGAGAAAAAGAAAAAAATGTACTTCAGTCTGTGTTCAAATAACATCAACTCTGTCTCTGGGATGGATCACATTCTTTACAGTCAGTCAGTCAGAGAAGTTGCTTTTATATTTGTTTCCCACAGCTGCTATTGCTAATTGTATATACTGCCATCAGTTCCTCCCCACTCCCATTTATTCTATTCTCTCTCTCCTTTCACTTTCCCTCCTCAAAAGTGTGTAGTTGAGGGAACCAAGTGTCACAGAAGACAGAACACCAGCACTGGAGTCAGGAGAACCTGAGCCCAAATCTGGTCCCACTCCAATAATCACCCAGCCACATTACCCCAGGCAAGTCACCAAATCCCACTTCCCTGCAAAAAAAAAAAAATGTTGCTATATCTGATTACCCTCTTCCCTGATCTTCCTTCTTATCACCTACAACCCCCCTCCCCCTGTCCCCTTTCCCCTATCCCTTTCAGCTCCTTTTTCCTATAGGGTAAGAAAGATTTCTATGCCCTGTTGAATGTGTATGTTATTCTTCTCTGAGTTGTTTCTGATGAGAATGAAGGCTCATTCATCCCCCCCCCCCCCATCTTACTTCCTTCCACTCATTGCAAAAGCTTTTTTCTTGACTCTTTTATGTGAAAAATCTTATTCTATTCTACCTCTCCTTTCTCTTTCTCCCAGAACATTGCTTTTTTTTTGCCAATTAACTCCATCTTTATAATATATTATGCCTTCATATTCAGTTTTTTTCTGCACCTTGTCTATATATACTCCTTCTAACTGCTCTAATGAATGAGAAAGTCCATATGAGTTATGTCTCATCTTCCCAAGTAGGAATATAAGCAGTTCAACATAATTAAATCCATCATGATTTGCCCTCCCTTGTCTGCCCTCTCTAATACTTCACCTGAGTCCTGTACTTGGAGATCAAACTTTCTGTTCAACTCTAGCCATTTCAACAGGAAAGTCTGAAATTTCATTGAATGTCCATCTTTTTCCCTGAAAAAGGATGTCCAGTTTTGTCAGATGGTTGATTCTTGATTATAATCTAAACCCTTTTGTCTTCTGGAATATTATATTCTAAGACCTACAAGCCCTTAATGTAGATGCTACTAAATTCTATATAGTCCTGACAGTGGGACAATGATATTTGAATTGTTTCTTTCTGACTGTTTATACTATTTTCTTTTTGACTTGGGAGTTCTGGAATTTAACTACAATATCCTGGGAGCTTATTTTTACAGGGGGATCTCTTTCAGTAGTTGATCAGTGGATTCCCTCAATTTCTATTTTATCTTCTGTTTCTAGGATATCAGGGAAATTTTCCTGGAGATATTCTTTAAAAATGAAATCAAGGTTCTTTTCCTGATCATGACTATCAGCTAGACCAATAATTTTAAAATTATCTCCTGGATATGTTTTCTAAATCCATTGTTTTTCCAATGAGTTATTTCACATTTTCTTCTAGTTTTTCATTCTTTTGATTTTGTTTTATTGTTTTTTGATTTCTTACGAAGTTATCAGCTTCCCTTAGCTTCATTCAACCTTTGAAGGAGTTTTCTTCAGAGAGCTTTTGTATCTACTTTTCTATCTGTCCAATTCTGCTTTTTAAGTTTTCTTCTCCTCATTGACTATTTGTACTGCCTTTTTCATTTGACCTAGACTGGTTTCTTATATGTTTTCTTCAGCATTTTTTTGTATCTCCTTCACCAAGCAGTTGATTTGGTTTTCATGATTTTCCTGCATTGCTCTTATTTCTCTTCCCAATTTTTCCTCTACTTTCTTTACTTGATTTTCAAATTCTTGGACCAATTCATATTTATCTTGGAGACTTTGGATACTGAAACTTTGACTTTGCCATCTTCTAAATGTGTGTTTTGATCCTCCATGGGACCAAAGTGATTATCTATGGTCAGATATTCCTTTTTTCCCTCTTTGTTCATTTTCCTGACTTTTGAGTGTTTTGGGGGCACTCCCTCAAGAACCTCAATTCCTTCAATGTCTTATGAGAGGTTCTGACTGCTCTCTTTGGTCTAAGCTCTCCCCTTTGCCCTGGAGCTATGAGGAGGATCCCTGTTCCACTGTGGAAATAGGGGACTCCAGACTGTGACCAGGATCTGAATATGGACAAAGCAGTAGAGTCCTGTTCCAGGAATAGCATAGAGACCTTAACAATCTGTGCCCACCTCCTTACTGAGCTCTGGGAGCAGTGCTAGGTGGTTCCTTGCTGGGTGGCTCCACAGACCTGCTTTCATTTCCCAGGTTCAAGTCTGCATTGAGACCTAAGCTATATTGAACTCCAAGTTCATACTGGCAGAATTTTTCCAAGTTGTCTTTAGTGATCCCTGGGTTGGGAGGACTGGAAACTGCTCCTCCTGACACAAACCCTGGTGACCCTAGGGATCCAGGTGCCCTATTAACTGTTTCTGTTCCAGTGTACCCCTTCCTACCCTGGTGGAACAGAACCTTCCTACAGATTTTCCAAGTGATCTTGGGCTGGGAAATTGTTTCACTTGATCTTTCTCTGGGTTGTGACACTCTAGAATTTGGTTAGAGTCATAATTTTAAGCTATCTAGAGAGTTTTGGAAGAGAGCTTCTGAAAATCCCTGCCTCTACACTGCTATCTAGGCTCTGCCCCCATCTACTGCTTTGTTTTTTTAAAAAATTGTCATTTTTTCAGTTCATGGAATGAGAAAAGCATTTCCATAACACTATCCAAAAAAGGTGATTGCAGATGAAACTGCAAATCTACCATTTGCAACTTACTATTCCTTGAAAATATGCAATAAAATTATTGTGTTAAATTCCTTTTTTCCATTTTTTTCTTCCTTTTCTCCACCCTAGAGATGGCTACCATTAGACAGAAAATAAGTATGTATGTATATTTGTTATATATGTATGTGTGCACATACCTACACACACACACACACACACATATATATATATATATATATAAAATTATTCTACACATATATCAAAATTTCTCAGTTTTTTCCCTCTGGATACAGATAGCATCTTTCTTCATATGTCCTTTATTTCTAACTTCTGTTTTTATAATAGTCAAAAATGGATTAAGCATTCAAAATCATTCTTAAAACAATATTGTTATTTTATGCACCATTCTCTTGGTTCTGCTCATTTTGTCCTTAATTACTTCATGCAAGTCTTTCCAACAATCTGTGAATAACAGCAGCTGTGCCACTGGGGATCTAACTAGCCAGTTCCAGATGAGCAATGCTGCTATTTCCTTCCTCCCTCCTTTCTTCTCTTATTCCCTTCCCCTTCATCTGTCCACAAAAGGAATCATATCTTGACACATGACAACTCATCCTGAAGTATTATAAATTTTGATCATTTAAATTTCACAACTTATCTTTGGTTTGGGGTGTTGATTTTTTTCCATTACTTGTTCTATCATTTTAAAATAGTTAACTCTTATGTCTCATGTAATTTTCATTTACGATTTCTTGAAATAGAGCTCTGAAAAACCAGACTTTGATAAAGCTCATTGGAATTCAAAGGGAGCAACCTGACTAAATCTTTAAATCCAAATCATTCAGGCTCTTATGAGTTGGTCAATCAATAATAGGTCCCAGTCAGAGCCTCACTTGTTCACTGGTTTTGAAGACTGAGAGAGAGTGAATATAGAAATTATTTCTCTTCTGGTCAGAAAACTTGAGTGTCTTTTGCTCCAAGACATATTCTTTTGAGTAGGCAAACTGGTCTTAAATGAATGTAGATGCTACTAAATTCTATATAGTCCTGACTGGGACAATGATATTTGAATTGTTTCTTTCTGACTGTTTATACTATTTTCTTTTTGACTTTGGAGTTCTGGAATTTAACTATAATATCCTGGGAGCTTTTGTGGGGGTGGGATCTCTTTCAGGAGTTGATCAGTGGATTTCCCTCAAGTCAAAAAGAAAATAGTATAAACAGTCAGAAAGAAACAATTCAAATATCATTGTCCCACTGTCAGGACTATATAGAATTTAGTAGCATCTACATTAAGGGCTTGTAGGGCTTAGAATATAATATTCCAGAAGACAAAAGAGTTTGGATTACAATCAAGAATCAACCATCCAACAAAACTGGACATCCTCTTTCAGGGGGAAAAAGATGGACATTCAATGAAATAGGGAGATTTCAGACTTTCCTGTTGAAATGACCAGAGCTGAACAAAAAGTTTAATCTCCAAACAAACTGAGACCTGGAAAAGAGCTGATCTTAAAAAGGCCATGGTCTGAACTGATGCTGAGTGAGATGAGCAGAACTAGAAAAACACTGTACACACTAACAGCAACATGGGGGTGATGATCAACCTTGATGGACTTGCTCATTCCATCAGTGCAACAATCAAGGACAATTTGGGGCTGTCTGCAATGGAGAGTGCCATCTGTATCCAGATAAAGAAATGTGGAGTTTGAACAAAGACCAAGGACTATTAACTTTAATTTAGAAAAAAACTGATATCTTATTGTATGATCTTGCTAGCATACTTTATGTTTCTTCCTTAAGGATATGATTTCTCTCTCATCACATTCAATTTGGATCAATGTATACAATGGAAACAATGTAAAGACTGGCAAATTGCCTTGTGGGGGGTGGGGGGGAAGGAAGTAAGGTTAGGGAAAAATTGTAAAATTCAAAATAAATAAAATCTTTATTAAAAAAAAGGCTATGGTCTCCTACTGCATCTGGGGCCATCTCCACTTGTACTGAACTATGTCAAACCACTGGACCATGATGACTATGGAAGAGAGAGTGAGGCTTTGCAAAGGTCTGCCTCACTTGACTCACCCTTCTGATATCATTTTCTGCTTTTTCTTCTTAGAAAGTGAAGGAGGAATAGTATGTTTATCCATATTTTTCTTTTATTTATTTGTTTGTCCATCCAATTACATGTAAAAATAATTTTTAACATTAATTTTTACAGTTTTCTCTCGCCCACCTTTTCCTTCCTCTGCTCTAGGATAGTAAGTAATCTGATATAGGTTAAATGTACAATCATGTTGCAGATATTTTCAGATTGTTCAAGCTGTGAGAGAAGAATCAGAACAGAAATGGAAAAACCATAAAAAGCAAAAAGCAAAAAAGCAAAATTAAAAAGGTGAATATAATATGTTTTGATAGGCATTCAGATTCCTTAGTACTTTCTCTGGGCATATTTTCTCCTTTAGCTGAGAATTCTGAAATTTGAATCAAAGTTACATTAAGTTTTATTTTGGGTGTCTCTTTCTGGGGTGATCTATGGATTATTTCAGGGACTATTTTACCTTTAAATTTTATGCTTTAAATTTCCTCATCTGTAAATTGCCTTTTCATAGCCTTTGACCATTTGTCAATTGGGGAATGACTGTTTTCTTTTATTAAAGATTTTATTCATTTTGAGTTTTATAATTTTCCCCCAATCTTACTTCTCTCCCCCATCCCCCCACAGAAAGCAATTTGTCAGTCTTTACTTTGTTTCCATATTGTACATTGATCCAAATTGAGTGTGATGAGAGAGAAATCATATCTTTAAGGAAGAAACAAAAAGTATAAGAGATAACAAGATAAGACAATAAGATATCTGGTTTTTTTTCCTAAATTAAAGGGAATAGTCCTTGAACTTTATTCAAACTCCACAGTTCTTTATCTAGATATAGATGGTATTCTCCATTGCAGACAGCCCGAAATTGTCCCAAATTGTTGCACTGATGAAATAAGTAATTCCATCAAGGTTGATCATCACCCCCATGTTGCTGTTACAGTGTTCAATGTTCGTGCAAATCCCTCCAGGCTTCCCTGAAATCCCATCCCTCCTGGTTTCTAATAGAACAATAATGTTCCATGACATACATACCACAGTTTGCTAAGTCATTCAGCAATTGAAGGACATTTACTTAATTTCCAATTCTTTGCCATTACAAACAGGGCTGCTATGAATATTTTTGTACAAGTGATATTTTTACCCTTTTTCATCATCTCTTCAGTGTATAGACCCAGTAACGGTATTGCTGGATCAAAGGGTATGCACATTTTTGTTGCCCTTTGGGCATAGATCCAAATTTCTCTCCAGAAATGTTGGGTGAGTTCACAGCTCCACCAACAGTGTAAGAGTGTCCCAGATTTCCCACAACCCTTCCAACAATGATCGTTATCCTTTCTGGTCATATTGGCCAGTCTGAGAGGTGTGAGGTGGTACCTCAGAGAAGCTTTAATTTGCATTTCTCTATTAATTAATGGTTTAGAGCAATTTTTCATATGACTATGGATTGCTTTAATCTCCTCATCTGTAAATTGCCTTCACATATCCCTTGGCCATTTGTCATTTGGGGAATGGCTTTTTAAAAAAAAATATGACTCAGTGTTCTGTATATTTTAGAAATGAGTCCTTTGTCAGTTGTAAAAATTGTTTCCCAATTTACTACATTTATTTTGATGTCAGTTACAGTGGTTTTATCTGTGCAAAAGCTTTTTAATTTAATGTAATCAAAATCATCTAGTTTGTTCTTAATGATGTTCTCCATCTCTTCCTCTTTCCATATATCTGACAGGCAAACTACTCCTTGATCTTCTAGTTTGCTTTTAATATTGTTTTTATGCTTAAATCCTATATCTATTTTGATCTTATCTTTGTATAGGGTGTGAGGTGTTGGTCTAATCCAAGTTTCTTCCATACTAACTTCCAATTTTCCCTACAGATTTTATCGAAGAGAGAGATTTTATCCCAGTAGCTAGACTCTTTGGGTTTATCAAACAGCAGATTACTATAATCATTTCCTGCTATTGCACCTAGTCTATTCCACTGGTCCACTACTTTATTTTTTTTTTTAGGTTTTTGCAAGGCAATGGGGTTAAAGTGGGTTAACTGGCTTGCCCAAGGCCACACAGCTAGGTAATTATTAAGTGTCTGAGGCTGAATTTGAACTCAGCTACTCCTGACTCCAGGGCCAGTGCTCTATCCACTGTACCACCTAGCTGCCCCCTCACTACTCTATTTCTTACCCAATATCAGATAGTTTTGATGACTGATGCTTTATAATATAATTTTAGATCTGCTAAGGCTAAGCCACCTTCTTCTGCACTTTCTTTCATTAAATCCCTGGAGATTCTTGGCTTTTTATTTCTCCATATGAATTTACTTACAATTTTTCTAACTCATTAAAGTAATTTTTTGGAATTTTGATTGGTAGGGTACTAAACAGGTAGTTTAGTTTTGTTAGAATTGTCATTTTTATTATATTAGCTCTACCTATCCATGAGCAGTTGATATTTGCCCAGTTATTTAAATCTGATTTAATTTGTGTGAGAAGTGTTTTATAATTGTTTTCAAAAGGTTTTGAGCCCAGTTACCCCCATTTTAATTGAAAAAAAAAAACAGAGGCAATTTGACAAAAGCATCTTCTTCCCTCTTCATCTCATTTCTCTCATTTACTTTCCACTACTCTCCTTCATCCTTCTTTCACAACAAGGGGTGATCCCTCTCTTTGTTAAGGCAAGCCTTTATATATAAGCATGATCTCATTAAGGCAAGCTTTTTTACATAAGCATAATCTCATTATATTTTGTCTCCTAACAGCAGATTTCTCCATTTATCATCCCTCTTCTTTCACTAATCATTTACTTTTTGTCTACTACTTGCTTCTTCATTGTCTTTAAAGAGTCATGTTTTCTTATCCTCAAAAAAAAAATCCTCATTTGAGATCCCTCAAGATTTTATCCCATATCCTTTCTCTTTTTCATAATTAAATTTCTTAGAATGCCATCTATAAATTTTTTGCACTCTGGCAACATCACTGGCACTGGCATCATATATTCTTCAATGATACTAATGATTTCTTAATTGCCAAATATAATATTAATATAATAATTTCCATCCTCATCCTTTTTGACTCTCTATCTTTGACATTTCAGCCATCCCCTTCTTTTTTTAATTACATTGATTTTTCTTCTCTCTTTATTTGAATATGCCATTTCATTTGCTGATTCTTCATTAATATGATTATAAATGCAATTCCCAAAGGTTATTTCTAACCATCTTCTAATTTTGTACTTTATTGCTTATTGATCTCATAAACTGCCTTTGATTTAATTATCAGATGATTCATACTACATGTGCTCAATCAGTCAATACTACCCCATCCATGCATTTAACCATTGGTTACAGCAAATGGAGAAATTTTGAATAATGTGTATAATTTCCCTTCCCTGGAAATTACCCTACCAAGTTAGGGCACTTTCCCTTGGAGTCTTCCAAATATCAAGTGTGGGAGAGAAGAAGAATTAGACTGACTACCAAACTGAAGTTCCACAGAATCATTGTGCTGACCTCATTGTTGAATGCCTGTGAAACCTAAACCACTTCCATTTGAATTATCTTAGGAATAGTCTGAAGATCACCTGGTAGGATAAGATATTTGATACTGATGCCCTTTCTAAAACTAAACTACTGAATATCCAAACTCTATGAGAGAGAATGCAATTTTCATGGGCTGGTCATGTTGTTTGAATGCCAAAAAAAGAGTTTTATGGAGAACTTACACAGGGCAAGAGTTCATATGGTAATCAGAAAAAGTAATGCATGTGTTGCTTTTGATTCTATTCAAGGTCTCTCTTAAGAACTTTGTAATTTATTGTGCAACATGGGAGACACTGGCATAGGACTGCCCAGCTGTTGTCTTCATAGATAGAATTGAAATAGCTCAAAGAAAACAAGAGATGTTCAAGTTTGGAGAATCCAACACCGGGTACTCATGTGGATCATTTGTGCTTGATCTGTGGTAGATCATTCTGATTTGTATTGGTCTGATCAGCCACAGTTGGGCACACTGCGGAACTTGGAACATAGTGATATAACTTTGAGAATGAAGAACAACAAAAAAAATTACCAATCAACTATCTTCTCATTTTGAACTATCTTGCTTGTTGATCTCATCAATTACCTTTTATTCAATATTATCAGATGATTCACATACACATACACATGTCTAAACTGTCTACCTACCTCCAGTCTTATATCAACCTGCATTCCTATAATAATTCCCACCTGATTAATAGTGTACTATCTTGGCCATAAATTTCTGTAATTTGCTAATTTGTTTAAAAGTTTTATATCAATATTCAATAGGGAAATTGATACATAATTTTCTTTCTCTTGTTTGGCTCTTCTTTGTTTGGGTATCAGTACCATATTTGTGTCATAATTGGAATTTTATAGGACTCTACCTATGTTTCCAAATAGTTTATGTAGTATTGGAATTAATTGTTCCTTAAATGTTTGGCAAAACAAAGTCTATTGGTCCTAGAGATTTTTTTCTTAGGGAGTTCATTGATCACTTGTTCAATTTTTTTTGTAAATGGGCATTATTGGGGGTGGAGCCAAGATGGCAGAGTGAAGGAAGCATTTCCCAGAAACTCCCCCCCCAAAAATACTCCAAAAACTCAACAAATTATAATTCTAGCTAAAATTTAGAGGGGCAGAACCCAAAGAAAGACTGAATGATACATTTTCCCAGTCAAAGAAAATCTAGAAGTTCTGTGAGAAAGTTCTATGTTTCATTGAGACCAGGGGTTGGAAAAAAGCTGAGGTCATTCAGCCCAGCCCAGCCCAGGGATCACCAGCAACAGCTTGAATTCTGCTACACCAGAATGAGTGTGGAGTGAGGAGGACCAGCTGAAGAACCTGAAGCAAGATTCAGGGGAAACTAGCCTGCACCTCCAGAACACAGCCCAGACAGTAAGGGGGTCAGGGGAGATGGCAGAAAGCTCGCTATTTTATCTGTGGTAGGACTCTGTTGTTAGCCCACATGCTCAGATCCAGGTTGCAGTTTGGCCTTCCACACTAAGATAGCAGGGCTCCTCCTCACAGCTCCATGCCTGTGGTCATCTACATATCAAAGGACAGGCAAGAGAGTGTATGCCCTTGGAGGAATAAAGGTCCCTGTGGGGTGCACCAAAACCTTCCCAAAGCAGGTGTCTCAGTAACACTCAAAAGCTCAGGAAAAACCCCCAAACCAGGCACAGACTGTAGAAATGAGCTAACAGAGTAAAAAGAACACCATTGAGAAATACATTGTCTGTGATCCCAAGAATGATCAAAATACTCAATCTGAAGATGAGGAAGTACAAGCTCCTGCATCTAAAGACTCCATGAAAAATGGAAGTTGGGCTCAGAAAGTGACAGAGCTCAAAAAAAGATTTTGAAAATCAAGTATTGGAGATAGAAGAAAAATTGGGACAATAAATGAGAGAGATTTAGGAAAAATACAAAAAGGAAGTCAGCAGCTTAGTTAGGGAAATCCAAAAAAATGCTGAAGAAAATAATTTGTTAAAAACAAGCATAGACCAAATGAATAAAACAGTTCAAAAGGTTATTAAGGAGAAGAATGCTTTAAAAAGGCAGAATTGGCCAGATGGAAAAGGAGATAAGAAAGCTCTCTGAGGAAAACACATCCTTCAGATGTAGAATGGAGCTAAAGGAAGCTAATGACTTTACGAGAAGTCAAGACACAATACTTCAACAACAAAAGAATGAAAAATTAGAAGAAAATGTGAAACCTCTTATTGTAAAAACAAATGATCTGGAAAACAGAATCAGGAAAGATAATTTAAAAATTATTGGTATACCTGAAAGTCATGATCAGGAAAAGAGCCTTGACCTCATTTTTAAAGAAATCCTACAGGAAAATTGCCCTGATATCCTAGAAACAGAAGACCAAATAGAAATTGAGAGAATCCACTGATCTACCCCAGAAAGAGATCCAAAAAAAACAACCCCCAGGAATATTATAATATTATAAGTTCCAGAACTCCCAAGTCAAATACCTACTACAAGCAGACAGAAGGACACAAGCCAGAAGGGCGAGCTGCAGTCAGGATCACACAGGACTTAGCAGCAGCTACATTAAGGGCTCATAGGACTTGCAATATAATATTCTAGCAGGCAAAAGAGCTTAGAATGCAACTGAGAATCAACTGCCCAGCAAAACTGAACATCCTCTTCCAGGGGAAAAGGTGGACTTTCAATGAACCAGGGGAATTTCAAATGTTCCTATTGAGACGAGGTGAAGCATAGAGAGCAGAAGAGAAGGGTAAAATACGAGGGACTTAATGATGATGAATTGTATGTCCTGCATAGAAAAATGATACTGATAATACTCATATGAAACTTCTCATTTAATAGAGCAGGTAAAAGGAGCTTTTATAGATGCAACACAGGAGAGAGCTGTAAAAATGGAGTTAATGGCTAAAAGGGAAATGCACTGGGAGTAAGAGAAAGGAGAGGTGGAATAGACTAAGATATTTCATATAAAAGAATTTATCTATTTATGTATTTATTTATCTATTCTTTACAATGAGATTTATTTATTTATTATTATTTTTTTTTACAATGAGATTTTGCAATGATATGGGCAGGGGGAAGTGAGGGAGAATGAGGGAACCTTCACTCCCATCAGAAATGGCTGAGAGGAAACAGCATACACACTCAATAGGGTATAAACATCTAGAGTAAAAAGGAAAGAAATGGGGCAAGGGGAAGGGTGGGGATTTGAGTGATGGAGGAGAGGGTGGATCACTGGGGAGAGTAATCAGATATAGCACATTTTCTTTTTTACTTCTTGCAAGGGGCTGGGATTGAGTGGCCTGTCTGGGACCATGGGCCAGGTGGTTGCTGGGCCTTAGGGGTGGTATGTGGGCTTGGGGCCTCTTGACCCCAGGGCCAGTGCTCTATCCACTGTGCCACTCAGCTATTTCCACTTAATTCTCTCCATATACCTATTTAAAATGTATTCCTTTCCTTCTTTCTAATTTATTTATTGATCAGATTATCTAGTTCTGAGAGGGGAAGATTAAATTCCCTACTATTATAGGACTATTATTTATCCACACCTGTTGTTAATTTAACTTTCTTTTTAGAATTTAGATGTTATAGAATTGGTCAAATAGGTTCAGTATTGATATTACTTTATTATATATTAAATATATATTATATATACTTTATATTATCAAAATATAGTTAATCTGGTTTATCTGTTTCAAATAAATCTATTTTCACCATAATTTATTCTGAGATCATAATTGGTACTCTGCTTCTTCTTTTGCATCAGGTGAGGCATAAAAAATTTTGCTCCAATCCTCCATTTTAGCTCTGTATGTATCTCTCATTCAGATAAGATACGATAGATGTATGGAGGAAACTGAATGGGGATTAGAAAGGAATATACTTTTTTTTTCTACAGTGCATGGCACTTACACAAAAATTGATGATGTTCTAGTGCATAAAATCTGCAGAAAGGCAAAAATAGCAAATACTTCTTTCTCAGATTATAATGCAATAAAAATCATATGCAATACTGGACCAGGGAAATAAAGACCAAAAAATAATTGGAAACTAAATAACCTTATTATAAAAAATGAGTGGATCAAACAGCAAATAATAGAAAGAATTATTTCATCCTAGATAATGACAATAATGAAACAACATACCAAAGCCTGTGGAATTCATTCAAGGCAACTGTTAGAGGATATCTTTAAATGCTTGCATGAATAAATTAGAGAAAGATAAGATCAATGAACTAAATATGCAAATAAAAAATTAGAGAAAGAACAAATTAAAAACCCCCAATTAAATACCAAATTAGGAATTCTAAAAATTAAAGGAGAAATTAATAAAATTGAAAGCAAGTAAACTATTGAACTAATAAATATAAACAAGAGCTGGTTTTATGAAAAAACAATAAACTTGATAAACCTCTGGTCAATTTGATTTAAAAAGAAGAAAACCAAATTGCTAGTATCATGAATGAAAAGGTGAACTCGCCACCAATGAGGAGGAAATCAAAGTAATAATTCAGAATTATTTTGCCCAGCTCTATGTCAATAAATTTGATAATCTAAGTGAAATGGATGAATATTTACAAAAATATAAGTTGCCCAGGTTAAGTGAAGAGGAAATTTAAAACCTAAACAACCCTATCTCAGAAAAAGAAATTCAACAAGCCATTATTGAACATCCTAAGAAAAAATCTCCAGGGCCAGATGAATTCACAAGTGAATTCTATCAAACATTTAAGGAACAAATGGTTCCAATTCTATATAAACTCTTTGGAAAAATAGACTCTGCCTAACTCTTTTTATGACACCAATGTGGTGCTGATACCTAAACCAGTAATAGTTAAAACAGAGAAAGAAAATTATAGACCTATCTCCCTAATGAATATGGATGCCAAAATCTTCAATAAAATCTTAGCAAATCAATTAAAACAAGTTATCACTAGGATAATACACTATGACCAAGTAGGATTTATTCCAGGGATGCAGGGTTGGTTCAATATTAGGAATACTGTATAATTAATTATATCAATAACAAACCTATCAGAAATCATATGATTATATCAATAGATGCTGAAAAAGCTTTTGAAAAAATACAGCACCCATTCCTACTAAAAACACTAGAGAGTGTGGATTGTTCCTTAGAATAATAAGTAGTATCTAACTGAAACCATCAACAAGAATTATATGCAATAGGGATGGGCTAGAGGCATTATCAATAAGATCGGGGTGAAACAAGAATGCCCACTATCACTACTACTATTCAATATTGTATTAGAAATGCTAGCCTCAGCAATAAGAGAAGAAAAAGTAATTGAAGGAATTAGAATTGGGAAGAAAGAGACAAAACTCTCACTCTGCAGATGACAGGATGGTATACCTAGAGAATCCCAAAAAATCATCTAAAAAACTACCAGAAATAATTAGCAACTTTAGCAAAGTCTCAGGATATAAAATAAACCATCATAAATCTGTGGCATTTCGATATGTGTGACTAGCAAGGTACATCAGAAAGAACTAGAAAGAGAAATTCCATTCAAAGTAACCTCAGACAATATAAAATACCTGGGAGTCTATCTGCCAAAGCAGACACAAAAAATTTTGAAAACAACTATAAAACACTCCTATACCAAGATAAAATCAAATTAGATACAGGATTTAGAAATAAAAAACAATATTATAAGCAAACTAGAAGATCAAGGAGTAGTTTATCTGTCAGATCTATGAAAAGGGAAGCAGTTTATGACAAAGGAAGAGATGGAGAACATCACTAAAAACGAACTAGATGATTTTGATTACATTAAATTTGTATAGGTAAAACCACTGTAACCAAGATCAAAAGAAATGTAGTAAATTGGGAAACAATTTTTACAACTAGTATTCCTGACAAAGGACTCATTTCTTTTCTTTTTAGGTTTTTGCAAGGCAAATGAGGTTAAGTGGCTTGCCCAAGGCCACACAGTTAGGTAATTAAGTGTCTGAGACCATATTTGAACCCAGGTACTCCTGACTCCAAGGCCGGTGCTTTATCCACTATGCCACCTAGCTGCCCTAAGGACTCATTTCTAATCTAAGTTTCTTCCATACTAATTTCCAATTTTCGCAACAGTTTTTATTGGAGAGAGTTTTTATCCCAAAAGCTGGCCTCTTTAGTTTATCAAACATGATCATTTCCTGCTATTGTACCTAGTCTATTCCACTGATCTACCACTCTATTTCTTAGCCAATACCAGACAGTTTTGGTGACTGATGCTTTATAATATGATTTTAGATCAGGTAAAACTAAGCCACCTTCTTTTGCACTTTTTTTTCACTGAATTCCTGTAAATTCTTGACTTTTTATTTCTCCATATGAATTTACTTACAACTTTTTCTAACTCATTAAAGAAATTTTTTGGAATTTTGACTGGTAGGGTACTAAACAAGTAGTTTAGTTTTGGTAGAATTGTCATTTTTATTATATTAGCTTGACCTATCATTGAGCAGTTGATGTTTGCTCAGTTGTTTAAATCTGATTTAATTTGTGTGAAAAGTGTTTTATAATTGTTTTCAAAAAGTTTCTGAGTCTGCCTTTGCAAATAGACTCCCAGGCATTTTATATTGTCTGAGGTTACTTTGAATGGGTTTTCTCTTTTTAGCTTTTCCTGTTGTATCTTGCTAGTCATATATAGAAATGTCGAGGATTTATGAGGTTTATTTTATATCCTGCAACTCTGCTAAAATTGGTAATTGTTTCCGGTAGTTTTTTGGATGATTTCTTGGGATTCTCTAGGTATACCATTATGCCATCTGCAAAGAGTGAGAGTTTCATCTCTTCCTTAAAGAACTCATTTCTAAAATATACAGGGAACTGAGTCAAATTTTCACAAAAACAAGTCATTACCCAATTGACAATTGGTCAAAGGACATGTAAAGGCAATTTACAGATGAGGAAATTAAAGTGATCCATAATCATATGAAACATTGCTCTAAATCATTACTTAGAGAAATGCAAATTAAAGCATCTCTGAGATACCACCTCACACCTCTCAGACTGGCCAATATGACCAGAGAGGACAATGATCAAAGTTGGAAGGAATGTGGGAAATCTGGGACACTAATACATTGTTGGTGGAGCTGTGAACTCATCCAGCCTTTCTGGAGAGAAATTTGAAATTACTCCCAAAGGGCAACAAAAATGTGCATACCCTTTGATCCAGCAATACAATTACTGGGTCTATACACTGAAGAGATTATGAAAAAATGGTAAAAACATCACTTATACAAAAATATTCATAGCGTCCCTGTTTGTGGTGGCAAGGAATTGGAAATCAAGTAAATGTCCTTCAATTGGGGAATGGCTTAACAAACTGTGGTATATGTATGTCATGGAACACTACTGTTCCTATTAGAAACCAGGAGGGATAGGAATTCAGGGAAGCCTGGAAGGATTTATATGAACTGATGCTGAGTTAAATGAGCAGAACCAGAAAAACACTGTACACCCTAACAGCAATATTGGGGGTGATGACCAACCTTGATGGGCTTGCTCATTCCATCAGACTTTGAAATCATGGAGTTTGAAAAAAGGCCAAAGACTATTACCTTTAATTTAGGGGAGAAAAAACCCTTTATCTTATTATATAATTATGTTATCTCTTATACTTTATGTTTCTTCCTTAAGGATATGATTTCTCTCTCATCACATTCAACTTAGATCAATGTATAACATGTGAAGACTAACAAACTGTCTTCTATGGGGGGAGGGGGGAGGGAAGGAAGATTTGGGGAAAATTGTAAAACTCAAAACAAAATAAAAAATAAAATGAGTGATAAAGGATTAATTCCATTTGGGTGAGATTTGGTTATAAAAACTGTTTTAAAGGAAAGAAGAACCATTCAGAATTAATTTTAAAGTGCATGTCTGTTTTCAGAGTAGTCTAATGCAGTATATCTGTCAGGTAAAAACATACAACTGCTTTATAACCTGCTGGACTCAAATCAGAAAAGAAAAATCACAGAAAGAAAAGAAAGAATATGAAAACTTCACCGAAGAAATAAACTAGAGAGTAAAATTATTTAAGGTGAACAAAAATATTTTTGCAGATAAAGATTCAATATTTAACATGGCTGTTTGACCCCAACAGAATGAGAAATGGTAGGAGGGAGGGAATAAAAGTCAACAGGAAAGAAAAATAAATAAAATAAATAAAACAAAAAGTTAATCAGAAATTTTTACTTGTTACAGAGGAAATCAACAAGGGTAGAACAAATAACAGCACGGATAATCTGTACCCTAGAAAGTTAACCAAGCTAATTTTAGTCATTGTATCTCTATAAACAGGAAATAGTTCAGAAATCTTACATTGCTAATGCATCAGTGATTCAGGCTCACTTGGATATAATTTTATTTAATTTAATCTGAAAAACTTGCAGCTTTGTTATAAGAAGCATAACTAAATAGCTAAATGAAAATGTTCATGGTCCATTTTATATAGATAAATCAGGTTTCAGAGCTGGACTTGCCTATAAAAAATTCTTAGAAAAAATTTAAATATGGTTCTGTGGTTCTGCTAAGTCAAGCCTCCTACCTGCTCCTTCAGTTAATAGTCAGATGTCATTCACTCTCTATGTAAACAGGTACCTATAGTAGAATGTCTGGGCAAAAAAATCTCTATCTCAAAACCAGTGTTAAATCAATTGCAAGTTGGGAAGAAAGAGGAGTCTAAAACTTAGCTCTATTGCAGACATGTGTAGGACCCCTGTCCCCCTGAATCCTTGCTTCCTTCAGGGTCTTCATCATTGTATATATTCTAAACCATCTAGCAGACTTGCATGATATTGTCTTCTGATACAGAACAAATAATCCAAGGTTCATTGGAGTTCTAGGAGAAATTGGATATTTAGGGGCAGCTAGGTGGCATAGTGGATAAAGCACCAGCTCTGGAGTCAGGAGTACCTGGGTTCAAATCCGATCTCAGACACTTAATAATTACCTAGCTGTGTGGCTTTGGGTAAGCCACTTAACCCCATTTGCTTGGAAAAAAACCTAAAAAAAAAAAGAAATTGGATATTTAGGTAGGGTGACCATTATGAATGAACAATAATTCTAGTGACCCATTTACTGCATCTTCAAGAGGGATTGCTCTTCTCCAATTTTACTCAAGTTCTAGACATTTGTTCTGTGATCAGTTGCATTGGAAACTAAGATAATTTCATTGTGGAGAGACCATTGAACCTGGAATATTCCATCCCTATGTGGTTCAAAGGAATGTAATTTCAGTTTTGGATTTCTAAGATTCCACAATGCAACTGTCTTATCAGTTGATCCTGTGGCAAGAATGAACTCATAAGGACTGAAAGAGAGAAAATTTAATTCTCCTGTGTGGGCATCCACTTAGTTTAGAAGTTTGACTATGTTTGACTATGTGTCACAGATCATAAACTTCTGATCATCAGCAATGAATCCAAAGAGAGGTAGAGCAGGTGCCAAGAAACAAACATCTTGTGTCCTGTGTCCTATGTCCTGTGAAAATGATCTCTATATCTACTACTTTGCCTTTCTTTGGAACTGCACTGATGTCCTATAAGCAGATGGCATGATGATTTGATGTGCTAAGCAAGTGCCTATTGAGATTTGGGCCCATAGCCTTCCTTTTTTATGCAAGTCTGGGTTACACTCCCCAGAAGGATCTGAGTTTGAATGGTGCTTGGTGTAGTTAAAAATAAGGACACCCTTGGATGGAGTCTTTGTTGCAAAGATGCAAGTATTCTGGAACATATGGTTAATCTTGATTTTAATTTCAATTTTTCTATTAATTGAGCCAAAGTCTCCAGTTTCTCCTTTCTCACTGTCATAGGGAGAGGTATCAAACTGAGTATCGTGATTGGGGAGCTGCACATTAGCTATCTCAAGACAGTTCTGTTCATATTTTTGTGTGTGTGCCCAGAACAAGTTAATGAATACTAAAATTTTTCTCATTAGGGCTGGTCACATTTGGAAGCCACTGTGCTTGCTGTTAGACTGGGCCACTCTAGGGCATTGGTCATCACTAAGTCATAAAGAAACAGAGTATTTTTTCTTTATATTTTATGCTCTTCATCGATCACACAGCTCTTATACAGCATCATCAGAGACTGTTTCCGTGTTCGCTAATGGTGGGGGGGGGCAGAAAAGCTGATGGATGGAATGATGGGTGGAGGGACCAGGGCCTCTCAAGCTTGGGGCACCATGAAGGGATGGGTGAGAGTGAAATGGTGGTAGTTGAGGAAGGCTTGAAGGTACTCACTCCACAAGCAGCATTGTTTCCTGCTCAATTTTTAATCTTTTCCTACTCAATTTTTTTAGAATCACCTCATCATACAACTAGTTCCTATCTTTCTTATATCCATCTTAGTAATAAAAAGTTTTTAGAATACTAATAATACTAATAACATTAATAATAACTGATAACCAATAAAACATGCACGATCCATTTTCTGTGTCTAAATCAGATCTCAGACCTGGATTTGTTCATAAAATGTTCTTGGAAAAAAATTAAATTTGGGTCTGTGGCTCTGCTGAGTCAAAACGCCTCTTCCTAACCCCACCCCAGTTAATAATCTTTAATGATTTCCTTATATTTCTTCTGGCTCTTCTATATTGAATTTGCCTTTGAGTTTTGTTCTTTTTGTTACATGACAAAAGTCTTTCAGAATATAATTTTTTTTCATTCAGTATTATACTCAACTTTGCTGGATAACGTATGCTGGATGCAACTCCCACTGCCTTGCACTTCAAAATAAATTGCTGCAAAATATAATGTTCCAAGTTTGTCTTTTAGTATTGAAACTTCTAGATCTTATGTAATCATGATTGTTTTTCTGCAGTATTTAAAGTTTTTTTCTTGTTGCTGCAACATTTTCTAATTAACCTAAAAATTTCAAAATTTGGCTATGCCATTCCTGTAAACTTTCTTCCTAGGATCTCTTTAAGGTGGTTGATCATTGAATTCTTTCTATCTCTACTTCATATTTTCTTTTAGAACTTCAGGCTAATTTTCCTTAATAATTTCTTGCAATATTATATCCTGGTTCTTTTTTTAAATTATAAACTTTAAAGAAATCTAACAATTATTATATTTTCTGTCCTTGATCTGTTCTGCAGATCTGTTTTTTTAATATGATTCAGTTTCTCTTCTTTTTTCTAGTTTTATTATATATATATATGTAATATATAGTTGTATATATATATATATATATATATATATTTCTTTTCATAAGATTGGTTTTTTCCTAAATTTTTCTTCATTCTCTTTTATGTTATTTTTGAATTTCTTTTTAAGTTCTTCCAGGATTTCCTTAAACTTCTGATTGATTAAGGTTACTCTTTAGGGTAGGAGTGGCTTTTTTTTAACCTCGCTATCTTTCTCTGAATATGAATTCAGAACTTCTTTAACACCAAAATAACTATCAATGGTCAGGTTCTTTTTCCTTTGCTTGCTCATTTTTATTTTTAATTTTTTAATTTTATTTTTAGCAGCTTTATACTATTATCAAATTTTAGTTTCAAGTTGTGGGTAATATTACCCTTAGTTTCAGGTGTTTCTTACTGCTGGCTTTCTGAATTTTGTCTGGAAGCCCTTCTTCAAGCCCCATCATACTATCCCCAAAATGTTCCTGTTCCTTACAGGACCACACTTACTAGGTGTGTGTACTGCTCCTTCTTGCCCATAGGCACAGTCAGGATTCATACTAGGCTTGGTTTCCAGAAACAATAGGAGGTGTTTCAATCTTCTCTCACTCAGTATCCAATATTTTTTTATAGGTTTTTGCAAGGCAAATGGGGTTAAGTGGCTTGCCCAAGGCCACACAGCTAGGTAATTATTAAGTGTCTGAGACCGGATTTGAACCCAGGTACTCCTGACTCCAGGGCTGGTGCTTTATCCATTGCACCACCTAACCGCCCCTCCAATATTCTTTAGAAGAAAGTTTATAAGGTAAAAGTTTGTGAGGTGAAAGTTCCTGAGTCTGTGAGGTAAAAGTTATTGAGGTGAAATTTCTTGAGGTCCTGAATGATATGAAAGTAGCTAACAAATTGTTGTTTGTTCATTCAGTAAAATCCATCTTGAGGTGTTTTAATTTCACTTAACCTTTCTAATCTTTTCTGAGGTTCTCTCAAGTTATTTTAGGAAGTCAACTGCTTTACCCTTTATTTTTTCGTCCCTAAGTTCATTTTATGGCAATTTTCTGTCTATTTGTGAAGGAAATATGGAGAACCTGGAAATTTCTGACCTACTTTACCATCTCTCCTGAAATTTATCACCTGACTTTTATGTCC
Source organism: Macrotis lagotis (assembly GCF_037893015.1). Lineage (NCBI taxonomy): Eukaryota > Metazoa > Chordata > Mammalia > Peramelemorphia > Peramelidae > Macrotis > Macrotis lagotis. Next base: position 94,023,481 of record NC_133666.1, read on the forward strand.
TCCTTTCTTAGTTAGGTCTGAGATCTTGTAAGTATTTGGTGTTTCCAAGGTGGTATGATCTGGGGAGATTTCTGGTCATTGCTTTCCTGTTCCATATTTTGATCCTTACTGGGATAGAATTCCTAGGTAGAATTCCTGCTCCCTTGCAATTGCAACCACTCCTAATAATCGTGAAATTGTCCCCTGGAACTGTGTAATGGGTGACCTGGCTCCAAATAGTACCTGATCCTTTCTCTTTCTGACTAGCTATTCTGTCCCCCAGGCACAATAACCTTCATGCCACTGCCCTTACTACCACCTTCTCCAGGCCCGTCTTACTAGCCTCAACCCCAGGTTCACAGATCTCTTTATGTCCTTCAAAGCTTACATGAGCTGGGAAAAAAGGTTCATTTTTATTTGTTATTTTGTTTGTTATAACTATTCAGAATAAAATTTCTTTTTTTAAAAAATCATTTGGATAGCATGATTAGAAAGTTTCACAGAAATACTCACATGATCCAGTCATCTTATCTCTACAGATTTCTTTATTTTTTCTTCTGTTTCTATTAGGTAAAATATATATACAGAGCAAATAATTTGCCTCTATCTATGTTCTGTTGTAATATTTCAAATGTATGTCTTTTATTTTCATTAAGGACTAGGTTCTTATTTTGGGGGTTTTCTGGATTTTAACTTGAACTTCTAAACTCTTTTGAACTCATCATTCCATTCTTTTCTGCAGTTTCTGGTGTTTTAAAAATTTTCGTCCTTTTTTTTTATTTAAAGGTCTTTCTCCTGCTCATTGTCAGAATATATTATCATTGGAATTGTCAAATTTAGCTTCAATATTTTATAGCATAGATTTTTTTTTCCTGTGGGGTAATCTGTAGAGTCTTTTGATTGACAGCTTTTTATGTTTAGAAATTCTGGAAATTTTTTCATTGTATCCTGCATTATGGTGTTCAGGCTTTTAAATCTGTCATGTTCCTTGGGGTGACTGAAAACCCTATAGTATTCATAAGCATACTGTCTTTGTGATAAATACATTTTGATTGCATAGAAATCGTGTTTCCTTCTAACTATTGATTTTTGTTTGGATTCTTTTTTATATATTGGCATCCCCAATCAGTTTTTCAGTCTTTTGGTTCTTTTGTGAAACTTGTCACATTGGATTCAACTTTTTCTATTCTGACAAATATTTTTATTTCGAGGGCTTGTAATTCTACTTTAATGATCTTATTTTTCTTTAAGGCCATTTAGGAGCATTCTAATGTGTTTTTCTCATTGTCTTGGAAATCCATAGGAAATCCACCTTATCAGAATTGCTCTTTTTTTCTTTTCCCTATATGTATTTAGAGATTCATTAGTAAGTCTTAAAGACCATCTTTTCTTCTGTTTCCTTCTCTGTTGAATCATCTTCCAGGACTCAAAGTTTTGTGTGTGTGTGTGTGTGTGTGTGTGTGTGTGTGTGTGTGTGTTTTGTTTTGTTTTTGTGAGACAATGAGGCTAAGTGATTTACCCAAGATCACATCAAGTGTCTGAGGTCTGGGTTAGATCTTCTAACATTCTATTTGTCTCATTCACTTCCTTTTTGTTTATTTTATGGTTAGATTTATCGAATTCTGAGAGAGGGAGGTTGAGGTCTCCCACTAGTAGAGTTTTGCTGTCTATGTCTTCCTGTAACTCATTCAGCCTCTCCTCTAAGAATTTGGATGCTATACTGTTGTGGGAGGGGTCTTTCTGACCCTCCAGCCACCACCGCCCTCTACTTACCCTAATCCAGGGTGGGGGAGGGGAGAACAAACCAGGCAGAGCACCCGAGGAGAGGTTCATTTCTTTATTGATGTTACTAAGAATCCCCCTGAGCCTTTCTGTACTATCCCTTTTATCCCCAGACCTAACTCCTCCTAGTAGGTGGTCTTGCTCCTCCTGAGTTCCCCCTGAGGGTGGAGCCAGCCCATACCGAGGCCATCCCAGTACCCGAAGGCAGGTTCTGACCTCTGGGCGTCTCAACGTTCCTCTCAGGGGGCCCCAGTCCAGAGCCGCCCCTAATACTATACCACTTGATATATATATATATATATATATATATATATATATATATATATATATATATATATATATACATATATATGTATATAATATATATGTATATTTAGTATTGAAATTGCTTCATTCTTTGTAGTACTTTTTAAGAAGATAATTTCCTTCCTTATCTCTATTAATGAGATTTATTTTTTGCAGTTGCTTTGTCTGAGATAAGAATTGCTACCCCTGCCTTTTTCACTTTAGATGAAGCCTAATATATTCTGCTGCAATCTTTTATCTTCACTCTATGTGTATCTCTCTGATTTAAATGAGTTTCTTGTAAGCAGCATATTGTAGGATTCTGGTTTTTAATCCACTCTGCTATTTGCTTGTGTTTTATGGGAGAGTTCATCCCATTCCCATTTAAAGTTATCATTACTAACCCGTTATGGCTCTCCATGGTATCTTCCTTCTGTTTGTATTTTTCCCTTTTTTTATCTTATCCATATTCCCCAGTATTTTGCTTCTGAATACCATCTCTTTCAGTATGTTTGCCCCCTCCTTTATAACCCACATGCCCCTCCTTCCCCCGTTCCCCCTTTCCCCTTCTCTCCTTTTTACTCTAGATGTCTATACCCTATTGAGTGTGTATGCTGTTTCCTCTCTGAGCCATTTCTGATGAGAGTGAAAGTTTCCTCCCCCTCACCTTCCCCCCTTCCATATCATTGCAAAAGCTCATTGCAAAAAAAAATATCTTTTATATGAAATATCTTAGCCTATTCCTCCTCTCCTTTCTCTTACTCCCAGTACATTTCCCTTTTAGCCATTGACTCCATTTTTATATCTTCAAATTCAGCTTTCTCCTGTGCTGCATCTATAAAACCTCCTTCTACCTGCTCTATTAAATGAGAAGTTTCATATGAATATTATCAGTATCATTTTTCCATGCAGAAATACATGCAGTTTATCATCATTAGGTCCCTCATATTTTACCTTCTTCTCTACTCTATGCTTCACCTGAATCCTGTATTTGAAGAACAAAGTTTCTGTTCAGATCTGGTCATTTCAACAGAAACATTTGAAATTCCCCCTGGTTCATTGAAAGTCAAGGATGTTCAGTTTTGCTGGGTAGTTGATTCTCAATTGCATTCTTTTGCCTTCCAGAATATTATATTCCAAGTCCTATGAGCCTTTAATGTAGTTGCTGCTAAGTCCTGTGTGATCCTGACTGCAGCTCCACAATATTTGAACTGTGTCCTTCTGGCTGCTTGTAATATTTTCTCTTTGACTTGAGAGTTCTGGAACTTGGCTATAATATTCCTGGGGGTTGTTTATTTTTGTAACTCTTTTCAGGGGGAATTGGTAGATTCTCTCAATTTCTATTTTGCCCTCTGCTTCTAGGATATCAGGGCAATTTTCCTGTATGAATTCTTTAAAAATGATGTCAAGGCTATTTTCCTGATCATGAATTTCAGGTATTCCAATAATTTTTAAATGATCTTTCCTGATTCTGTTTTCCAGATCAGTTATTTTTTCAATAAGATGTTTCACATTTTCTTCTAATTTTTCATTCTTTTAGTGTTGAAGTATTGTGTCTTGACTTCTTGTAAAGTCATCAGCTTCCTTTATCTCCATTCTACATCTGAAGGATTGTTTTCCTCAGAGATTTTTCTTATCTCCTTTTCCATCTAGCCAGTTCTGCTTTTTAAGCATTCTTCTCCTCAATAACTTTTTGAAGTGTTTTATCCATTTGACCTATGCTGGTTTTTAACATGTTATTTTCTTCAGCATTTTTTTTGGATCTTTTTGACTAAGCTGCTAACTTCTTTGTCATGTTTTTTTCCTGCATTTCTCTCATTTCTTTTCCCAATTTTTCTTCTATCGCCCTTACTTGATTTTCAGAATCTTTTTTGAGCTCTGTCACTGCCTGAGCCCAACTTTTGTTTTTCTTGGAGTCTTTAGATGTAGGAGCTTGTAATTCCTCATCTTCAAATTGAGTATTTTGATCCTTCTTGGGATCATAGACAATGTATTTCTCAATGGTGTTCCTCTTTTTGCTCTGTTTACTCATTTCTCCAGCTTGTGCCTGGTTTGGGGGTGTTTCCTGAGCTTTTGAGTATTACTGGGATACCCCTCCAGAAGGACCTCAGTGTGTGAAGCTCTGACTGTTCTCCTGGTCTGTGAATGACCACAAGTGCACCCCTCTGCCACAGGGCTGAGGGGGTGGCCTCTGTTCTATGGCTGGCCTAGACTGTGATCTGGATCTGAATGTGGCCAGAGCCCAAGAGTCCTGTTCCAGGGAAAGAGGACAGACCTTGTGAGTCTCTCTCCATTCCCCTATCTTTGGTGGGCTGAGCACTCAGGGCTCAGCTGCGTGGAGGTTCCTGCTTGCTGGCTCCACACCTGCTTCAGTTGGCTGAATCTGGACTGTCACCACTCTGCTGAGTTCCCTGAGGGCCTGAGCTTTGCTCACTCTGGAGGAGGTCTCCCCACTGATCCACAAAATTGTGTCCAGTGCTCCCCAGGATGAAGGCCAGGAAACTGCTTCTGCTTCAGGGAACCCTGGTACCCTGGGGCTGTTTCCAGGAGGCTGAAGTTTCTTCACTCTGGTGGGCCACTACTCTAACCCTGTGAAGTGGAGTTTTTCCACTATTTTCCAGGTTACCTTGGGCTGGAGTATTGCCTCACTGGATCTTTCTGTGGGTTTTGCTCAAAAATTTAGTTAGTCATAATTTTAAGATTTTTGAAATATTTTGGAGAGAATACCTAGGAGAGGCTCTTCTGTTGCCATCTTGGCTCTGCCACCCCCCACCTCCCCACTCCCCACCCTTCCCACCCCCGGCTCTTTTTTTGATTGAGGCTTTCAAGGAGAACAATAATTCATAAATTATCTATTCTGGATCTATTTCCCAGGTCATTTGCTTTTTCTAAAAGGCACTTTGCATTTTCTTCTTTTTTTTCAAACTTTTGGTTTTGCTTGATGAAATCTTGGTGCCTCATAGAATCATTAATTTCCATTTATCCAATTCTAATTTTTAGGGTTTTCTTCGGTTAACTTTTGTGCTTCCATTTCCAGTTGGTTCACTTTAGTTTTTTGATGAGTTGCATTCCTTTTCCAGTTGGTCAATTTTGGTTATTCTTTTTTTCATTTGGTCAATTTACTTTTAGAAGATTTAAATTTCCTAAATCAATTTTTCATAATTCTCCTGAAGGACTATCATTTCTTTTTTTCCATTTTCTTCTTCCTTTCCTTGGTTTTAAAATCCTTTTGGAACTCTTCCAAGAGGTATTGTATTTGAGACCAATTCATAAACTCCACTCAACCTTCACAGGTAGGCAATTTGTCATTGCTTTCTTCTTCCAAGGTGGCATTTTTAGTATTGCTATCAGGATAGTAGCTTTCTATTGGTTAACTCTTTTTGATTTTCTGTTCATTTTGTTATTTGAGCTCTGCTCCTGGAGTACAGGGAATATAGTCCCAAGCTATTTCTGCTTGGTCTGCGATCTAGTCCCTGGTTTATTGCTGGCCTGGGCCTGGGCCTATGCAGCCCAGGCATTGCCAGTGCAGAGATTTGCTTTCTCCTTTATGCCTTGGTTTTGCCTAAGCAGCAGTTTGTTCCCAACCCAGTTCTGTCTGTTGCCCCAATGTTCCCAGGGCTTGAACTTTCTCTGGGTTTGGTATCCTCTCTGCTGGCCTGCTATTAAGCTGGCTTGCTGAACTGGGACCTGGGCTGCAATGTGGCTAAGAGCCTCCTTTACAATTTTCATGTCTACTCTTTACCCTAGAAAAGACAGACCTTTATTGAAGATTCTCCACAATATTGAGTTGAGAACATGTTTCACTCTTTTTTTTTTTAGTGGTATTATAGTTTTAAGTCTGTATGGAGACTTTATTTAAAATCGTGTCTGGAAAAGCTCTGGGAGCTTTTTAGCTTTGTGCTGGTCATCTTGGCTCTGCCCTGGAATGACCCACTTTTTTGGTCATTCCTCAATTGATGCCACCTTTCTTTCCAATCCTTTCTTATAACAAAAAAGTATTGCTATAAATATTTTAGTGTATATTTCTTTGATGTATAATTTCTTCTGATCAGTTACTTCCTTGGAAGGATCATATGAGATAGTAATTATAAAGTGCTTAGCACAGTGCCTGGCACAAAGTAAAACTATATAAAAAATAATAGCTATTAATTAGAAAAGGGAAGAAATTTCCTTTTCTTGTGAGTGACTAATTGTACAGTATATTCTTCCTTTCTCATACTATTCATATTTTTTGATTTAGCAGAGTTCAGTCATAAGTCTAATTCTGCGCAATTGATTACTTGATAAATGATGGCACCTCCATTTACCTACCTATTAAGTAATCTTTGAAATATTTGACTGCACAATTGTCTCCTTCATATGGAAGAAAATTCAAGCCAACTTCTTTCTTTCAACTGAAAGTGCTTGAACTGATTTTCACCTATAAAGACTGAGAAATTTATATTTATATACTTAACATTGTCTTATCAGAATGAGAAAAAAAAATCCCACTAATTGTTGTGCTATTTGTTCATCTTTTTTTTAGTTTTTTTGTAAGGCAAACAGGGTTAAGTGACTTGCCCAAGGCCACACAGCTAGGTAATTATTAAGTGTCTGAGACTGGATTTGAACCCAGGCACTCCTGACTCCAGGGCCGATGCTTTATCCACTATGCCACCTAGCCACCCCTATTTGTTCATCTTTTTTGAAGGGAAAAAATGTTGAATGATCATGAGGAATATAATGCTTATAAATCATGGTTTTAATAAAATAACAGAAAATTTGTCTGTAACACAAGAAAAATAGCTCCTTGGAATCCAGAGCATAGACATAATTGTATATGATTACATGGATTATTAATACAAATCAAATGTATGGCATAGATGGCAAATGATATGTATGGAATGAGTTGTTCAGATAACTTTTGACAAAGCTAAGACTTATTACTCCTTTGACACCCAATCTACTATACAATGGCCTCTTTTAGCCTGAAATAGATTTTTACAAAAACTTTTTTTTGTCTTGCTTTATTTGGGGGTGGAGTCCAGAAAATAGATGTGAATCATATATTTATAACAATGAAAGGTCAGGATAATGCTGCCTGAGTCAGCTTATCCTACCAAAAGTGATAGCTTTTCTTAACATGTCCCATCTTTATGTACCTAGACGTGTGTGTTGGTACTTTGGTAGATTTTTATGGGAAGAACCTTAGCTATCTAGTCCAAACTCCTCATTGTACAGATGAGAAATGTGAAGTTCAAGGTGATAAAGTCATTTATTGATGGTCAAACAATGTAAAATGTAGGGGGAAAGGAAATTGTTGCAGGGCAAGGACTAGTCTCATGCATTAAAACTCTACCCCCACCCTTCATCAATGATTGTAATTATCATTGTATGAGTTTATTTCTTTGTACATTTCTGGGTATATCAAGTCACTCTTTTATAATGTATACTTTCTTTTAAAATACAGACCTGTAGAGGCAACAGGTCCTTATTAATAGAATTATGCAAAATTTCCTTCAGGTGACTTTTGCTAGCTAGGTAACACTAGGTCTAAAAGTTAAAGAAAAAGAGTCTGAATGATTTGAAACTGTTATCTATCAATTTTGTCTCTGGTTCATTACCCAAAAGGTTACTTTCATACAAATCACTCAAAGATGTTTTCTCTGAGATAGGGCTATTTACCCTCAAATAGCAAGGCAAACAGATTTTTGTGGGACCAGAATACAGATTATTCAGTAGGAAAAGCCACTTCTCTGTTTTTATTTTAGTTGTTTCAATCCCATTTCAAGTTTTCTTGGGAAAGGTATTGGAATGGCTTGCCATTTCCTTCTCCAGATCATTTTAGAGATGAGGAATTGAGGCAAACCGGTTTAAGTGACCTGTCCAAGTTCACAAAGATGGCACAAAAGATATAATGCCCATTTTACAGAAGAGAATCTTTTTTTCATATAGTAGGCATAGTTATTAGCAAAGTATATCAAGTACCCCCATTAGTAAAAGAGAGTCATAGGCCATAGAATTTGATATATCATTAAAATTATGGGCATACTAAAGAAAATTATAGGAACATTTTCTTGTTTGTTTTTGTTTTTGCAAGGCAATAGGGTTAAATAACTTGCCCAAGATCACAGAGCTAGGTAATTATTAAGTGTTGGGCCTGAACTTGAACTCAAGGCCAGCGCTCTATCCACTGCACCAAAGAACAATTTCTAATGATTTTCTGTCAATATTGTCCTACTTAATTTTTTAAAAAATTATTCTTTAACCTGGAGTCTATGAATTAAAAAAATGTTGATGGTTTCATTGTGTTTGTTTTCCTTTGTAATTCTATATGTTTTGAGCAAATTATTTTGAAAAGGAGGTCCATAGGCTTCACTGGACTGCCAAAGGGGTCCATAAGAAGGCCAGAAACCCTTTCTGGCTATGACAAACATGCTGAGGACAAAGTTACTATTTTTAAAAGTTATTAAACATCAACATCATCTGCTTGTTCGTTAAAATTCTTCAACTCCTCTTGAGCAGAATCAGAAAAACATTGTAGACTATAACAACAACATTGTGAAATGATCAACTATATTTGATTTAGCTCTTCTCATTAATACAATGACCCAATAAAATTCCAAAGGACTCAGGACACAAAATGCTATCCACATCAAGAGAAAAACTATGAAGTCTGAATGCAGATTGAACCATACTATTTCACTTGTTTTGTTTACTTTGTTTACTTGTTTTCTGTTTCTTCTTTTAAAATATGACTAAAGTTGAAATGTTTGAACATAGATTGTGCAGGTATAACCTTTATCAGATTACTTGCTGTTTTGGGGATATGGGAGGAATGGGGCGGGGAGAAAAATTTGAAACTCAAAATCTTACAAAAATAATGTTGAAAATTTATCTTGATATGTAATAAAATACTTTTCCAAAAAAAGAAATTTTCAACTCCTAGATATTAAATAAGAAGTAAAACAAGTTCTACTAGATTCTTAAGTGCTACAGAGGAGCTTATGTTTGATCCTAGGATATGCCTGTAGAGACAAGTTCACTCCACACCTGTGAAAAATCTTCTTAGCTCTCAACTTGCTGCAAGTTAAGATTTTTAGAGCCTTAGAAAAGATAAGTGGATAAACATGGATAAACTAAAGGTTTTTTTTCTCCTGAAAGATGAGTTGTGGATATTTTGTTTTAGTGTAATGCCATTTATCTAAAGGAAAAATCCTGCTCTTTAGGTGGACAGGAAGTCCTCTTAGTAATATTTCTGGAAATAATCATAATGCTCCATTTGAAACTTTTATTAAGAAATCAGTTTCTGTAAAATGTCTTTTGAAGGGGCAGCTAGGTGGCACAGAGGATAGAGCACCAGCCCTGGAGTCAGAGTACCTGAGTTCAAATCCAACCTCAGACACTTAATAAAATAACGTAGCTGTGTGGTCTTGGGCAAGCAACTTAACCCCATTGCTTTGTAAAAACCAAAAAAAAAAAAAATATGTCTTTTGAAAATCCATTGGTTCATCTGGATTTATAGATAATACAAAATACTGCTTGTTCAGCTTTTTATTAGAGGGACCAGTAAATCTTTTTGAATCAAGTTTTAATTTCTACAATTCATAAAAAACAGAAGTACCAAAATTATGGTTAATTTTGATTAACTGTTAATTGTGATTAATTTTATTACAAGTTTATAGAAATATAAAGTAAACATCTAATAACAACAACAAAGAATAGATGAAAAAGGAAGAGATGATTAAATCTAAAAAGCAGACATGTAATTGAATTTTATATATTATCAAAATAATACAAAGCACATAAATACAATTTTTTTAAAAAATTGTCATATAAGTCACATAATTGAACTGATATTACTTCTGAAGCCCTATTAAGTTACAACCAAGATGATTATTCAGGTTTAACTTTTTCTTCCAGACCTTATAGTCTCTCTTGAGCAAAATCTAGAAAGCATTTAAGTGCTAATTCTGTAAAAATAATCACCATAAATTTTGTCATTATCTCAGGCAAGTAAAACATAGGAGGTTATCTTTTAGGACCTTATGGTTTTCTCCCTAAACTTCTTATCTTGAAATATCTTTCATTTTAAAGATTCTTATTTATTTTAGCCTTTATTTTTCAGCAAACCTCCATTCTGAGAGGGAATAGTTCCCCTTTGCTCGTTCCCTTTATCCACAATTCAGGCCCAATAGTTGTTTTATTTTGTTTTTCTGCAAAATCAGTTTCTACTATAGAATTGCAAAGGATTATCATCTGAGTATCTCATATTTAGAGATCATTGTTAATCTGAATACTCTCTAGCCCCAACATAGGGTTGGAGTGTAGCTCTGGGAAGGTGGGAGGATATGGGTGGGAGGGAAAGAGAATTCAGGTCTAGAAGTTCTGTTTTGATTGAGAGGTTAACAGTGAAAGCTTGTAAAACATTTATGACAACTGAAAGAAGGAAATAAAGTCGACAAACCAAAAGAGCAGAAAAATTCTTTATTAGTTTTAAATAATAATATGTGTCTTTTCTAAGGTATCCACTCTAAAAAAAAATCTTTCTTCTGCAAAAATGCATTTCACAATGGCCTATAATAGAGAGATTATGTAGAAATAAAGTAACAAAAGTAATTCATTTTGTAAAAACAAAACACAATTTTCATATTTTTCTCATTGATATATCTTATTTAGCAAAGCAAAACTAACTATAAAATATTTCATTTCCATTCAAGTCAACATATTGATACAAACTTCCCTGGTTGATTTTGCAAATACACTTTTGCTCTCAGAAAATATTTACCATAAAAAATTTGAGACCCATCAAGATAATTATGTATTTAACCTATTATTTATTCTTTCTTCTTTTTCCTTCCATTCTATTCCATTCCTTTCCTTTCTATCCCATTCCATACTTTTTCATATTTTCCAATTCTGAATTATTCTTCTAAGATAGGTTAAATAGTGAAAATATTTGTTATAATGACTCTAAGCTTATTCAGTATTTAAATCTATATACAGGTCAAGAACAAAAGAAATTTTGTTAAAATTTGTTTTAAAAACTGTCATAAAGCTAAATAAAAAGGAAATCAAACTAAACTAGCAGATTCCTTTTATCCTACAGTCTTCTTTCATATTCTATCCTGTCATCTATCTTTGTCCTTCTCTCCCTCCTTCCTACTCTACCTTCACCCTTCCCCTTTCAGTGTTCCTGTGTATTTTCTTTGTAAAGTATATATCTTTGGACAAAGTCAGTGTTGAATGTAAGGAAAGGAAATGATAATACCAATTGTGTCACAGATAGTTTTGTTCTTCAGTCTAGTACTATTGAATGATTATATTATCATTATATATTAGCATTAACAATAAAATGTACTAAGTTAAATTCAGTAAAGAATAAGAAATATTCATTTATAACTTGTTGCTGTAGGTTTTCTATGATTCCTGCCAAGGGAAATAAGAGTTGATATTCTGAATCTGTTAATGAACAACATCATAGTAGTAATTACGTAGTCGTAATTCAACAGCTGAGAATGCAGGTCTGTTTTCAACCCTGAAATTAAAAAAAAAAAATTATGGTTTAGGAACATACTTATGAGAAAAAATACTTTTATACTGCCACTTACAGTTGTATCCTGTCACTTTTATAAAAGAAATATTGATGTTTCCTAATCCTTGCTAGAATTAAACAAAAAATATTAATGGGGAACTTCCGGGGCAAAGTCAATATGATGGTGTGTAGCTAGCATGCTCCCTGATTCCTTACACAACACTCAATGAAACCTCTGCATGGACATTAAGGCTACAGATCCTATCCAAAAAAGGCAAGATCCAAAGAAATTTTCAACAGTAGACATTGTGGAGATCTTCAGTGCAAGTCTATCTCTTTGGGGGGAAGGGGGAAATAAAGTTCAACAAGTCAGCAGAGTGGGAAAGTCAGTGGGAGGTTTTTAGACCCAAGCAGTCCAGGTCCTGATAGTTTGACAACAGCATAGATTCTGGCAGCTAGATAGCAAGCCAGCAGGGAGGGTCCAACTGCAAATGAAGTCTGAACCCTGGAAACACTGGGGTAAAAGATAGAACTGAGTTAGGAACAAACCACTCACTGCATAGGCAGAGCCAGGACACAAAGGAGGAAACAAACTTCTGCACAGGCAATGCCTGGACTGCATAGGCAACATCTTGGTCAAAGACAAGCCAGGGATAAGATCCCAATCTCAGCATAAAAAGCTTAGTTCTGTACCTATACCCCAGGATTAGAGGTCAGACTATCAAGATCATCAAAAAGGCTAAAAGAGTGCTCAATATAGAAAGTTATTATGCAGATAAAGATGATAACAATGCCACCTCAGAAGAAGAAAATAGTGAAATATTATCTATGGGGAAATTTCAAAAGAGTCTGTGAATTGGACTCAAATTCAAAAGTTCATAGAAGAGCTTGAAAAAGAATTTAAAAACCAAGAGATGAAAAAGAAAAAGTAGAAAAAAAGAAATGAGAGTCATCAAGAAAATATGAAAACTTGACTAATGAAATCAACTCCTTTAAAAGTAAAAATAAGGGTGGCTAGGTGGCACAGTGGATAGAGCACTGGCCTTGGAGTCAGGAGTACCTGAGTTCAAATCCAGCCTCAGACACTTAATAATTACCTAGCTGTGTGGCCTTGGGCAAGCCACTGAACCCCATTGCCTTGCAAAAAAAAATAAAAAAGTAAAAGTAAAAATAATCAACTGGAAAAAGAATGTATCTCTTCAAAGAATAAAATTGGCCAACTGGAAAAGGAATGCCATTAAGCAAAGATTAAAATTAACCAACTGGAAAAAGAAACACAAAAGCTAACTGAAGAAAATAAAACCCTAAAAATTAGAATTGGACAAATGGAAACCAATGAATCTATGAGACTACAAGATTCCATTAAACAAAGTAAAAAGGCTGAAAAAATTGAAGAAAATATAAAGTACCTTTTAGGAAAAACAAATGAACTGGAAAAATAGATCCAGGAGAGAAAATTTATGAATTATTGGACTACTAAAAAGCCTAGATCAAAAGAAGAAGCTGGGAAACATATTTCAGGAAATTATCAGGGAAAACTGTCCAAATCTGCTAGAGCAAGAAGATAAAATAACCACTGAAAGAATACACAGATCTCCTCCAGAAAGAGATCTCAGTATTAAAAACTCCAGGGGCTATCAAAGTCAAATTCCAGAATTCTCAAATAAGAGAGGAAATACTACAAGCAGCAAAAAGAAGCAATTTAAGTATGAAGTAAACACAAACAGACTTACACAGGACTTATCAGTTTCAACACTGAAGGGCCTATTAGAAATCAAAGGATTTGGATTACAACCAAGAATTTACTACCCTGCAAAATTCAGCAGCTTTTGACAGGGGAAAAGATGAATGTTCAACAAAATAGAGGATTTCCATAATTTCCTGATAAAAAGACTAGAACTGAACAGAGAATTCAATTTCCAACTACAGGACTCAAGAGATGAATAAAAAAACAAACAAGCAAAACAAATGTTAGTCAAGAACATCAAATTGTATACTATCCTATAAGGGAAGATATGACTTGTAACTCTTGAGAATTAATTACTCTTAGGATAGTTAAAGGCTTGAATATAATTGAAGAGATTGGATTTAGAGGATATGGGTATGGTTGGCTCCTGTCTTTCCACTGAAGAGGACATCATTATGTTTGAGACAAAAAGCCTAGATGAAAAGTTGGAACGTTTACTCTAAACTGATGTCTCAGTTTCCTTTGACCTACTTTAATTCTGTTTTCTCATAAAGCTTAGCACTTTCTCTGATGAGGGTATCCTATGCTGGATTGTCCAGAGTCAATGTCTCCCAAACCTTACAATCAATTGTAAGAGAGATCTTCAGAGTGACCCAGTACTTAGAGCATTTAAATCGGAAGTGACTTTAGGGGAAGAGGGTGGGAACCTATTTAGAATAGTTGGACTTAATCCATACTTCAGTAACAAGGGTTTAAGCACCATGGTTGGGGGGTGGGGTGGGTGGGAGAGAGTATTCTTGGGGCAACACAAATGGTTCATGAATTTATTTGGCTTTGCATGATGCTTTGACTCATGAGGATTATGTAGTCTTAAAGGGTATTTGAAAAGGGGTTAAGCTATATTCAGAGTACTATGCTGGAGGATGATTGAGATCCAAATGTGAAAACAAAGCAGTCACTGCCTTTAAGGCAATGGGAAATAGAGTGGGAAATATCCTATTACACAAATATAAAGTAAAAGACTTGGTTCACATCTGAAGCACTGTGTTGAGCTCTCAGCTGAACACATTTTAGCAAGGACATTGAGAAGCTGCAGAAAATAAGATGTCAAACAAAAGTAAGAAGTTTATAAACATGAGAGAGGGAAAACATTTGTTCAATCCAGGCAAAATTTTGGTTTCAGTTTAAAACAGAAATAAGTAGTAATAATTTAGAAAATGACTAATTAACACAAAGATTTCTGTAGGAAAAGCTGTATTATTGAGTCATAGAATTACATATATTATTTTGTTTTCTTTTTTTACATCATTTTTTCTTCAACTTTTTTTTAGCATGAGTGTTTTAGGAAAACTAACAGGGGCAGTGACAACACTTTGTGTTGGGTCTTTCTGGATGATGGAGTGTATTTTAATCTCAGATAAGATAGGGGAGTAGGAAAATCCCTGATGATTTAAGGGGGTTCAATGATTGTATGGCAACGTACAAGATGGGTTTCCAACATAAAATATGTTATCCTGCACTAAATATAGTCCATCAGGTAGCCCTTGTAATATAGGAAGTGATCAATCTCTGATATATGCTGAGGTTTTTTTTAGTTTAGGAAGATTTTATTTATTTTGAGTTTTACTATTTTTCTCCTATTCTTCCTTCCCTCCCCCCCATCCCCCACAGAAAGCAGTCTGTTCGTCTTTACATTGCTTCTGTGATATACATTGATCTCAGTTGAATGTGATGAGAGAGAAATAATATCATTAAGGAAAAATTTTAAGTATAAGAGATAGCAAAATTACATAATAAGATAGCGGGATTTTTTTAAAAAATTAAAGGTAATAGTATTTGGTCTTTGTTCAAATTCCACAACTCTTTCTCTGGATACAGATGGTATTCTTCATCACAGATAGCCCAAAATTCTCCCTGATTTTTGCATTGAT
Source organism: Macrotis lagotis (assembly GCF_037893015.1). NCBI lineage: Eukaryota > Metazoa > Chordata > Mammalia > Peramelemorphia > Peramelidae > Macrotis > Macrotis lagotis. The sequence goes on from NC_133666.1 coordinate 94,038,659, forward strand.
GAGATGAGCAAGTCCATCAAGGTTGATCATCGCCCCCATGTTGCTGTTAGGTTATACAATGTTTTTCTGCTTCTGTTCATCTCACTCATAATGCTGAGGTATTTTCGTTGTCTACTTTGCAAGAATTCAAGGGCAATGTCTGGACACAACAGATAAGGGAAGGACTAGAATTCTTTAATGATACTGAAATTTTTTTTAATCCACAATTTCATCATCTAAGGTGCTACAAAAATTATTTTAGTCTAGCTAGGATGAGCATTGTAAGTTTTTGAAAATGAAGAGATATTAGCAGCTCAAGAGTTTAAAGGAAAATATTACAGGCAGGAAGGAAAATGCATAATTATCTATTCAAGAGAATAAACCATTAGCATAACTTAATGGAACTCAACATTGTATAGATTATTACTGCTTGAAAAGTGAACATGAAATATGTTCTTTGATAAACGGACAATAGAACATTTGCTTTAGAAAGTTACCAATTTCCCTTAGGTTTCTACATAGGAATATTAGGCTTGATTCTAGGAGAAAAAAACTTCAGGATGCTGATATATTAGTATGTGCCTCTATGCGTACATTTTTTAAAGCAGGTAAGATCAATTTGATCAAAGGGATAGAATTTATATCTTTAAACTACAATAAATATGTACCTATATACATATACATTTGTTTTTTAACTAGAATTTAACTTTTTCAATTACATGTAAAGTTAGTGTTAAACATTCATTTTTGTAAGATATTTAATTTCAAATTTTTTTCCCTCTCTTTCCTCCATGTCCTTCTCAGGGTAGCAAGCAATCTGATATAGGTAATAATATATATGCTAACATGTTAAACATTTTCCTTCATTCTTGAAGAAGGCTGAAGCCAAGACAAGCAAGTAAATTGGATTTGGGTGAAAGGGTGCTGGGCTAAGTTACCAATCTCACTTTCTCCTCTGGAATCATCTGAATCCAAGTGACCAGAAATGAATTAGGAGGACTAGAGATGGCCCTGGATGTGAGGCAATCAGGGTTAAGTGATTTCCCCAAGATCACACAGCCTAGTGTCAAGTATCTGAAATCAAGCAATTTTAATGATCCTGCTTTTTTTCCTTCTTTTAATCATACTTACAGTATCAAAGTATGTAGGATTAGAAGGATTCTATGATTCAACCAGTTAGTGATAAGGCAATAGGAGTTCCAGAGAGATCAAATGACTTCCTTAAGATCACATCAAAGTCAGGTTATTTGATTCTAAACTCAGTGTTATTTCCTCTATACCATAGACAACTACTTTCTACTTAATGAATATTGATTAAAATTTTTTACATATGATATTAGCAAGGAGAGAATCAAGGGTTATGCCTTGATTGATTTTTTTTTGTTTTTTGTTTTTCAAGGCAATCTTGCCCAAGGCCACACATCTAGGTAATTATTAAGTATTTGAGGATGGATTTGAACTCAAGTACTCCTGACTCCAGGGTCGGTGCTCTATCCACTGTACCACCTAGCCGCCCCTCCTTGATTTTTTTTAACAGAATTTCAGGAATGGTTCAATATTAGAAAAATTATTAACATAAAAGACCATTTTAATAACAAGACACTCAAAAATCTCACAATTATGTCCACAGAAAAAAGTTTTAAATGAGTAATAAACAAGTCTATTAATAAAATAAACTTAACATGTTAAGCAGTATCTACCTAAAACCAAGAACTGGGATTATCTATAATGGGAATAAATTAGTACCATTCCAAAAACATCAAGGATAAAGCATGGATGCTGATTATCACAACTATTCAAGCTAGTAATTCTAGCTATATTGATGACAAGAAAAAGAAATCGAAGCAATAAGCAGAAGCAAAGGTGGAGTAAAATAGTAACTTTTTTTATTGAACCAAAAGAAGCTATTTAACAACTTCAACAAAGTTGTAAGATATAAAATAAATAAAATCTCATTTAAAACTCCAACTTTTCTTTATACTACTAAAAAAATTAATAAGGAAGATATAGAAAGAGAAATTCCATTTAAGGTAACTACAAAAAATATAGAATACTTGGGAGTCTATTTGCAAGAATACATACAGGAACTCTATGACTTCAACTAAAAACATCCTAATGATTGTAAAAATATTTATTGCTCATGTGAATATTGAGACTGCATGATAAAAATTAATTATTCAGAGCCATGCCAATCAAATTAACAAAGGAAACTTTGTAAAGTTAGAAAAAATAATCATATAATCAAGATAAAAGCTCAAGAATTTCAAGAGAAATAATTTTTTAAGGTGATAAAGAATTAGAAATACTAGATTTCAGACTATGCTATTATTGTTATATCTGATTGTGTCCAGCTCTCCATGACCCCCCTTTGGAGTTTTCTTGGCAAAGATACTGTAGTGGTTTACCATTTCCTTCTCCAAATCATTTTACAGATAGAGAAACTGAGGCAAACAGGTTTAAGTGACTTTCCCAACCTCACAAAGCTAATTGGCATTTGAGACAGTATTTGAACTTGTTTTTCCTAACTCTAGGCCTGGTTCTTTATCTGGCTGACATATAGAAAAGTTGATCAGTAGACTAGATTAGGTATGCAACATATAAAAGCAAATAATAACCTAATATTTGATAAGACAAAAATTCTAACTATTGGTCTAAAGTCATTATTTAAAAAAATATGCTCAGAAAACTGGTAGGCTATCTGGTAGAAATATATATTATATTAATAAAAACTACAAGCAAGTATATAACTTGCATATAATGGGTGATACCATACAAGGAAATTACCTTATCAGATCTTCTAAAGGGAGTTACTACTCAATACCAAATAATAGATAGAAAGGATCTCAAAAGGTAAAATGAACAATTTTAATTACATGACACTTAAGAGGTTTTGAACAAATAAGACTAATGCATCTAAAATTACAAGAAAAATGGGCAAATGAAAATTTCCTCAAATTTCTAGAGAACTAAACTAATTAAGCTTTATAATAATAATAGGAGTTATTATTTAACTGATAAGTCATGAAAGGTTATAATTTTGCAAGTTGAGAAATTCAAGCTACCAATAGTCATGTGAAAAATTTCAAAATGACTTAACAATTAGATATTCAAATTAAATGCAAATTAAATATTTTTTTGAAATTATATCTCACACCAAAAAAAAAGAAAAATGACAAATCTTTGAGTGATTGTGCATTGATGATGGAGTTACAAAATTCTGAAGTGATCCAAGAAAAGCAATGTGGATTTGTGATCCAACAATCATTAAATTATTATGTCTAAACACTAAAGAAATCAAAGAAAGGGGGAAAAGACCGATATAAATGTAAGTATTTGTAACTCCAACTTTCTTAGTAGCAAACAGGTAGAAACTGAGGAGGTAACAATTGAAGAAAAGTTGAATAAGACACGAAATATAAATTTAAAGAAACAATTTTGTAGTATAAGAAATGATGAAGAAAAAAAAGAAAATAATGAAGGGAAAACTTAAAAGTCTAAATTTAACTGATTTAGAGTGAAGTGAGCAGAACCAGGAGGACATCTTATATAAAAATAAAAATGCTATAGACAAATAACTTTAAAAGATTTAAGAATTCTGATTAAAACAATAACTAACCACAGTTCCAGAGGATGAAACATACCACCCACATCCTGATAGAAAGAGACTAAGCTTTTTGGAGAAAGAGAGCGAGACATGGAAATTTGTTTTGCTTGACTATGCTTGTAACAAAGGTTTTCTTGATTCTTATCAATGAACTGGAAAAAAAGCAAAATTTAATTTAAGACAGGCATAAATAAACTAATTACCTAATAAAAAATATGTGATGATTTTTAAGAAAGTTTTCTTACTTGAATGTTGCTCTAACACCCGTGGCAAAAAGGATAGGAGTTTGAATGTTTAGGAAGACTGACATTAGCAAATCCCACTTTTTGGAACATTCTTTTAGAGTTTTTATAATAGGTATAGTCAATGAATGGATTACTAGAACTGACTCTTACCAGGTCTCAAAAAGTATTTGTTACATTTTGACTGTGAGTATCTGTACTTCAGAAATTGATAAACACTAGAATCAGAGATTTATTTTTTGTTTTGTTCACTGCCTAGCAGGAATGGAGAAAATGTGAATAATGGAGTTTAAGCTTAAAAGTATGTTTTTTTTTTCTTTTAGGCAACTAGTTGTTAAACATTTATAAGCATATTTTTAGGTATAGCCCCCATAATCTCAAAAGAATTGGAATACAGTTGAAATGGATGCCTTCATATTGGGACAGAAATAGCAAATATGTTTTCTGATCCAGGAACCACTGGAGACTGCAAATCACAAGAAAAGAAAGTTCTTCTCTTCTTTTATTTTGAAGGATTGAGAGAGAGAGAGAGTAGATGTCTTCAAGAGGTGAGAGAGGTTAAGATATGCTCAAAGATATATTCTTTTTTTTTTTTTTTAGGTTTTGCAAGGCAGTGGAGTTAAGTGGTTTGCCTAGGTAATTATTAAGTGTCTGAGGTTAGATTTGAACTCAGGCTCCTGACTCCAGGACCAGTGTTCTATCCACTGCACCACCTAGCCGCCCCCTCAAAGACATATTCATAACCTGCAATCCAAAAGCATGTTTGTGTTTGTATGTATTAATCAATACATTTCAATAGAATTAGGGTCTCTTGTAAATGAATTTAAAAACTTTATTCTGTGAAGGCATTTATAGGCTTCATAAAATTCCAAAAGAATATTTACACAAAAAAGTTTAAACCTTTTGCTCTTAAAGGGTAGAAGTGAGGTTCGCAGAATGGCAACCACAAGGAAGAGATTCAAAGAAAGGACATAGTTGCAGTAGTGTTTTAGGGCACTGGTGCTGTTTCAGACTTTTGTCACTACCTTTCCATCCAAATAGCCTTAAATAGTAGGTTCCTCAGAGTAACCAAATGAGTTACTGAATGGCAAGAACTAACAAATGACTATTAAGGAAATGAATCCCTGTTGGGAGTAGGTCCAGGGCCTATACTTCCCAAATATAGCTCCTATTGCTGTTGCCTCCAACTGTAATGAGACACTGAAGCCATGACAAAACAGCCATGGATGTCCTTGTTTGCCAAGGTACTCTTCTCTCACCTTCTTCCTGAGTAATGTATGAATTTCAAATCTGTTTTTATCTGTTTCTTTGAAGACTTTAATATTTCTAGGAATTTAGACTCTTAAACTTGGAACTAAGCTAAAGTTATGGTAAAATAAATGTTAAACAAATTGTCTATATTTATATGATTTATGCTGAGAGGGAAGCAATGATCACATTAAGAAAGTCAGAAACAAAGAGTGTTCAAGAAACAGGCTTAATGAGACACAGTCACAAGAAAAAAAGATTCTCTTTCTAATTTGTAGTGATTTTTCCACTGATTAGGAGATCCAGTGAACAACAACAACAACAAAAAGATGATTAATATTTACTTTTAAAGCCCCTAAAATCAGAGGAAAAGGTAAATGAATTTCTTTTTTTTAAGATTTTATTTATTTTTGAGTTTTACAATTTTTCCCCTAATCTTACTTCCCCCCCCCAGAAGTCAATTTGCCAGTCTTTACATTGTTTCCATGGTATACATTGATCCAAACTGAATGTGATGAGAGAGAAATTATATCCTTAAGGAAGAAACATGAAGTATAAAAGATAGCAAGATCAGACAATAAGATATCAGGTGTTATTCCTAAATTAAAGTTGATTGTCCTTGGTCTTCATTCAAACTCCACAGTTTTTTCTCTGGGTACAGATGGTAAATGAATTTCAATCTGTGACACAAATGAGTCTACAATGTTTTCTGAGTTAGGTATTTGTAATGAGAAGTGAAAGTTCTAAATAAATACAACTTTCTCTTCCCACTCTGGAAAATTTACAGAAATCTTTCTCCTAAGTGATATATTGAGAGCAAAAACTAAGGGAAAAGTGAAGCCTACAAGTGAGTTTAAAGGGTGGAGCTGTGAAGGACATCTACCCATACAGGGGTAGAGGATTCTATAGGAGGTACTAGTTATGCTCTACTATTCAAACACACAACTCCTATTACAGCTATTTATAAACCATCTCAGGATGTCTTTTTTCAATTTTTGAAAAATTTTATTTATTTAAGGCATTTGAGGTTAAGTGACTTGCCCAAGGCCAAACAGCTAGGCAATTATTAAGTGTCTGAGGCCAGATTTGAACTCAGGTCCTCCTGACTCCAGGGCCAGTACTCTATCTACTATGCCACCTAGCTGCCCCTTTTTTCAATTTTTAAAAAACTTTTTTTCCTCTGGTTTAAAGTTTAAAATTTACTTTCTTGGTTCTTACTTATTTTGAGCAGGATTTTCCAGAATTACTACTACTATTGGAGAATAATTATAATATGAAATTTTAATTTTGAATTTACTACATGTTCATTTCATGCCCTTATATTATTTCATTTTCCCTTTGATGCACTGAAATGAAAGATGAATTTAACTCATCAATGTTACTATTCTAATAAAGAATTGCCTGTTAAATTTTATTATTTTAACTTTTTAATTGTTGAATTTTATAATTTTGGCTAAGTTCCTTTAAAAATATACTATTACTATCTATTTTTTGCTCACTGAATTTGTCAGGTTGATTTTTATTATTAAAACTTTCTATTATTTGGTTTTTCTCATTTTGCATTTTTTAAAATTTCTAGTATCTTTGTTTAGTTGCCTCTATTGTGTCCACTCTATTGCACACTTCTCTTTCATTTACTTATCTATTCTTCTAACTATGATAAATTCACATTAAGCTATCAGGGTACCTTTTGTTGTCACTATTGATAATTTGTATATTTGCTTACTATGTAATAATAATGATAATATTTGTCCTTCATTCTCAAAGAAGACCCCAACAACAGGAAGGGGATGCCATGACAAGCACATGAATAGGGTTTGAGTGAGGGGGTGCTGTGCTAAGTCTCCCTTTCTCCTCCAGAGCCATCTGGATCCAATGGCCTGATATGAATCAGGTCAACTGAAGATGGTCCTGAATGTAAGGCAATCAGGGTTTTGTGTCTTGCCCAAGGTCACACAGTTAATAAGTGTCTGAGGTTGGATTCGAAAACCTACTTACTCAGGGCAGCTAGGCAATGTAGTGGATAGAGCACTGTCCTTGGATTCAGGAAGATGAGAGTTCAAATCTGGTCTCAGACATTTGCCACTTACTAGCTGTGTAACCCTGGGAAAGTCACTCTCTGACTGCCTTGCATTCAGGGTCATCACCAGTTGCCCTGATATATATCTGGAGCCAGATGGCTCTGGAGGAGAAAGGGAGACTTAGCACAGCACCCCCTCACTCAAATACAATTCACATGCTTGTCATGGCATCACCTCCCTGAAGTTGTGGTCTTCTTTGAAAATGAAGGACAGGGGGCAGTTAGGTGGTGCAGTGGATAGATCACTGGCCTTGGAGTCAGGAGTACCTGAGTTAAAATCTGGCCTCAGACACTTAATAACTACCTAGCCGTGTGGCCTTAGGCAAGCCACTTAATCCCATTGCCTTACAAAAACTAAAAAAAAATAATAATTAAGGACAAACAATTTTTCTATTTGCTTACTGTGACCATTTGTCAATAGCTTATCATCACTGATATTCATTCATTTTCATATTTTGATTGTCATTGTGGAGCAATTCTAGAATATAGTGCTGTAAATGAAAAAAAAAGCTGGGTCCTTTACATCAAAGAAAGATAACTAAACTGTGTCTAAGGCATGAGACATATGGAAAATCAATGCAGGGGTTCAATTTCTTGCATTTGACAAGTAGTAATAAATAGCAAGACCAAGATAGGAAGTTTCTGTTTTGTTTTATTTGTTTTTCTAACTTTTCCAATTACTTTTATAATTTTTTAAAATAATAATGTAAAACTATTTTCATTCCCAATGCTTTCCTTTCCACAATATGCCCTATCCTTAAGAAGGCAAACAACTCTATTTTTGATTATACATAATGAGATCATGTAAACCCTATTTCTAGATTAGTCATGTTGTAAAGAAAAAAGCACACAAAATGAAATACTAATGAAGATAGCAAAACATGATTCAATCTATATGCAGAGTTCATCAATTCTCTCTCTGGAAGTGGATAGAATTTTTCATCATGGGATCTTTGGAATTATCTTGGCTCGTTGTATTGATCTGAATAGCTGCATAGTTTTTTCATAGCTGATCATTCTCACTTTACTGTGCATAATGTTTTTGTGGTTCTGCTCATTTCACTTTGTAGGAATAAATCTTCCTAGGTTTTCTAAAATATTCCTGCTCATCTTTCTTATAGCACAAGAGCATTCCACCACAACTTAGTCAACCATTTCCCAATTAATGGGCATTCCCTCAATTTCCAATACTTTTCCACTCTATTGTACATTCTATTGCATTTACTTATTTATTCTGCTATAAATATTTTTGAACAAAAGGGTCCTTTCCTTTTTCCTTTTGTTTCTTTGTGATATAGACCTACCAGTGGTATTACTGGGTCAAAGGAATAAGTTTTACAGCCCTTTGGGTATAGATTTAAATTGTTCTCTAGAATGATTGAACTAGTTCAGAACTCCAACAGAACATTAGTGTCCCAATTTTTCCTCATCTGCTCCAGCATTTGTCATTTTCTTTTTCTGTCATGTTGACCAATGGATCAGTTGTGAGATCATATTTCAGTTATTTTAATTTGTATTTCTCTGATCACTACAGCATTTCTTCACATGAATACTGATGGCTTTGATTTTGTCTTCTGAAAAGTGAACAATTATTACCTGGTGAATAGGTTGATTTTTTAAAAAAAAACATATCTGGTTCAGTTCCCTATTTATTGAGAAATGAGGCTGCCCCTCCACAAGTTTCTTGTTTTCTAATTTTGCCTACATTAGGTTTGTTTGTGCAAATACTTTTTCATGTAATCAAAATTATATCTTAATTTCTATAATCACCTCTATCTCTTAGTGACCATAACTCTTTCCTTACTTAATAGATCTGACAGGCACATTTTTCCAAGCTCCCCTAGTTTACTTATGATATTACCCTTTATTTTTTATTTTTTTTAGGTTTTTGCAAGACAAACGGGGTTAAGTGGCTTGCCCAAGGCCACACGGCTAGGTAATTATTAAGTGTCTGAGTCTGGATTGAACTCAGGTACTCCTGACTCCAGGGCTGGTGCTCTTATCCACTGTGCCACCTAGCCACCTGATATTACCCTTTATATTTAAACTATCTATTTTGATCTGTGGGAATGTTGGTCTATACCTAGTTTCTACAAACTGACTTTGTATTTTCCCAGGATTTTTGTAAAAATTTGCATCTTTGGAGTACAAAAGTTTGAACTTTAGTCCAAAATTAGAATGGTCATTTATTACCATATATTCCATACCAAATTTATTCCACTAATCAACACTCTATTTCTTCACTGTATTAAACTGATTTGATGATAACTACTTTGAAATATGACTTGATATCTGGAACTGCTAGATTACCTTCCTTTACAACTTTTTATTGATTCTATTAATATTCTTCATGTTTCATTCTTCCAAATGAATTCTGTTTACTATTTTTGCTAGCTCTATAAAACATTTTTTGGTAGTTTCATTGGTATGGTACTGAATAAGTATAATAATTTGGGTAAAAGTTTCATTTTTATCATATTGCTTAGCCTATGCATGGGCAATATTACTCCAATTATTTATATCTGCCTTTATTTGTGTGACAAGTGATTTATAACTGTGTTCATATAATTCCTGAGTTTGTCTTGGCAAGTAGACTCCAATGTTGGAATAGACTTGGAGTAGACTCCAATATTGTCTTCCAGTATTTTGATTAAAATTTCTTTTTTCTTCCTCTTCCTGCTCAGTTTGGTTAGTATTATATTGAAATGCTGATGATTTATGTGAATTTATTTTATTTCCTATGATTATGCTAAAGACGTGAATTGCTTATCTAGTTTTTAAATTTATTAAATTTATACTATTGTTATTTGCAAAGAGTGACAGATTTTTTTCCTCATTGTTTATTTTTGTCCTTCAATTTCTTTTTCTTGACTCATTGTCAACCTTAACATTACTAGAACAATACTGAAAAATACTGGTGAAAATGAAAATCCCTGAGGGTGGCTAGGTGGCACAGTGGATAGAGCAACCAGCCCTGGAGTCAGGAGTACCTGAGTTGAAATCCAGCCTCAGACACTTAATAATTACCTAGCCGTGTGGCCTTGGGCAAGCCACTTACCCCATTGCCTTACCAAAAAAAAAACCTAATTAAAAAAAAAGGAAAATGAAAATCCTTATTTCATTCCTGACCTTAATGGAAAGGCTACAAGTATACCCCCATTACAGATAATATTTGCTCTTTGTTTTAGATACATACTATTTATAACTTTTTTTTTTAGCTTGCAAGGCCATGGGCTTTATTGCCCAAGGTTACACAGCTGGGTAACTACTAAGTGTCACAGGAAGACCCAGGTCCTCGTGACTCCAGGGGCCAGTGCTCTATCCATTGCACCACCTGGCTGCCTCTACTTATAATTTAAAAAGACTCCATTCATTCCTATGCTTTCTAGTGTTGGAGTAGGAATGAATGTTGTATTTCATTAAAGGCCTTTACCTCTATTGATGTAATCATATGATATAATCGAATGACTTTTCTTGTTATTCTTATTGATATGGTCAATTATACTGATTGTTTTTCTTATACTGAAACACACTTATATTCCTAGTATAAATCACATCTAATATTGTATGATCTTTGAAATATATTGTAATCTCTCTGTGCTTATATTTTATTTAAAACTTTTGCATTGATATTCATTTTTTTCTGCAGGGAAATGGGGGTTAAGTGACTTGCCCAAAGTCACACAGCTAGGCAATTATTAAGTGTCTGAGGTCGGATTTGAACTCAGGTACTCCTGACTCCAGAGCTGGCATCACCTAGCCATCCCTGTATTGATATTCATTAAGAAAATTGGTCTATTTTTTTCTCCCTTTATCTATCAAAACATGTTTTGTGTAATAAAATGAATTTGGCATTACTCCTTTTTCTACTTTTTTTCAGATAGTTTATAGAATACTGAATTTAATTATTCCTTAAATGTTTGTATACACTTGAAATGTATTGGGTCCTGAGGAGTTTTTCTTAGGGATATCACTGATGGCCAATTTAATCTCTTTCCCTCAGATAGGATTATTTAAGTTTCTATTTCCACTTTTGTTAATCTTGGCAGTTTATATTTCTGTAGACATTTACATATTTGACTTTGTCAGCTTTACAGTAAATAATTGGTTAAAATAACTCTTTATATTGTTTTAATTTCACCATCATTCGTACATTCAACCATTTCATTGCTGATATTAGTAATTTGGTTTCTTTTTTAAAAAATCAAATAAACCAATGGTTTTTCTATTTTATTGTTTTTCCCATAAAACCAGTTGCTAGTTTAATTTATTAGTATAAGAAAATAGTAATAAATAAGGTTTTTTAATTTGTTCTTTGTTAAGTTTTATTTTCAGTTGCATGCCAATTCATTCATATACTCTTTCTTTATCAACATAGGAACTTTTGAAAAAAAAGGATCCTTGCTTTCACTATAAAGATCTTTTTATCAGTAGAGGTCTGAGCTGAGGGTGTAGCTGAAAGAGTTGTCAGGCATCTGACAGAGACAAAATGAATTGTTTGATGGACAGTCATAGAGGCCATTAAGGTATTAAGTCCCTGGGCACTAAGGCAAAGAAACTCTGAATTTATATATCAGGAATGTCTATAAAAATTCAAGTGGTTCTATTATCCTGGACTAATGACTGACAATATTTACTGAATTTGGCCATATAATTCAATGGAAAGAAAAAATGATATTAAATTTGTATTGCAGATGGACAGTCACTTGAAACTTGAAAGTTGCCGACATGAAAATTTTATCCAAGTGACCAAACGACCCTTATTACTAATGAGCTACTATCAAGGGAAAAAGACAAAACAAAACAGAATCCTAGAACTACTTTCTATTATAATTATGGAGAAGAAGATCACATGCAGATTGTATGAAATATAAAGGATCCAAAATAAATGATCCATAGGACTAGAATTGGGAAAACAGGCCCAGAGAAAGAGGTTTCTCCAGACCATGAAAGCTGTAATCATGACTTTATCATTAATTTTTTATGAATTTGTTCCACCTAGACTCATAGTATTAGAAGTGACAGTGAAGACTGAGAATGTGTGCTCCATTGCTATCTTGGATCATGGTATCACATGCATTCTATGAAGGACATCTAAGAAAAATATCTTTATAAACTTTGAGCTTGGGCTTGCAGGATTTAGTAATAAAAATTACACAAATCTGCAATACAAAGCAAAGTAATCTTGAAACTTTCCAAAAAAGTTACTGGTGTCAACTGGGCTCTGGTTTCAATATTACCAAATTTATCAGATCAGTGGAGCAATAATTAGAACCAGTTCCAGTGTATAAGAGAAAATTGTGAAAATATTGCAAACATTAAGCTAGTACTCTGGCCATCTATGCTGTCTGTTGCAGAGTTTTAAAGGAAAAGTGAAACAATTGATAACATTTTGAACATGAAAAAAATGCTATTTCCCCTATTCTTTGGATTTGAGACCTTTGAAATTAATCATTCAGCAACTCCAAAATTGTTTTCAAAAGCCTTTGATCTTTATATCTCTCAGAGAATTAAGAACTTGAGATTATAGGAAATTTTGAGAGGTCCCTTAAGAGAAAAGTCAAGAAATGACATAGAGAAACTTGTTTCCCACATTTACTACTGCTAACTATATTTCCCTCTATCCTGTTCTCCCCACCCCCATTTATTCTACTGTCTCTCTTCTTTCAACCTGTCCCTCCTCAGGGCTATAAAACCATGCCTATCCTTTGGCCTAGCAGTACCACTGCTAGGACTATATTCCAGATGTGATGAAATATGGGAAGAAAAGAACTTATATGTATAAAGATATTTATCTAGTTCTTTTCTGGTGGCAGACATCTAGAGACTGAGGGGATGCCCATTGATTGGAAAATTGCTGAACATTTTATTTATTATGTGATTGAGATGAAAAGCTATTCTGTTATGGGAAATGATGAACAGGCATGCTCTCAGTTAAAAAAAACTTACATGAGCAGGAAAAAAAGAAGTAACATAATCCTCAGTAATATCAATGTAAATATAGCTATGAAATCCAAAATACTTAGTTTCATAGTTTTGGAAATTGCTCACTGTAAAAATGATATAAACTGACAACTTGACATTTCAAAAAATTGCATGTTCACTGACAGGATGAGTGATAAATCCAAGTCACAAAATTGGTATGTTAACAGTAGAAAAGACCCAAGTTTTCCTGAGTGTAAGTTCAATCTTCTATTTGTTATATTATATTTACTATTTTTTGTAAAGTCAAAAGTATAATGCTGCAAAATATAGTTTTGGATCAAGAATGAAAGGCCAGAGGTTTATGGAGTAATGTAAAGCTCCAACTTACTATACAAATCATTACTATTGAGAGACAGTATACCATGATGATTTTGGAGACAGATGACACTGGTTCAGATCCTATTTTTTGCTATTTTTTTAATTCTATAATGATAAGCAAGTCAGTTTGCCTCTCAAAACCTAATTTACTTATAAATTTTGCTTCTTATAAAATGGAAATATGATAATACTTGCAATCATTTCAAAGTTGTAGTAAAGAGAGTACTGTGCAAAAATAATCTGTTATATCAGTAAATAAATGTAAGTTACTTCTTTTCTCAAGAAAATACAAATTATTAAGCAAAAATTATAAAAATGATATTGACTGTAACAGCAGATAGGAAACAAATAATTACTAACAGATATAACATCAAATGGCTGAGTATAATCAGATGATTAATTAAAGCAAAAGATAGAATAACAACTAAAATGCACTACTTGCATTACAATTCAGATTGGATAAATGTAAAATGAATAAAGACAATGACTGAGTATCATCACTTAAAGAAATTTAATCATTGTAAAGGATTTGCCACAATAACTGTTGTAGTTAACAATACTTAGTGTTCTTGACTTATATAGGACATTCCATCTTCCACCTCTACATTTTCACTAATTTTTCTCCTAGCCTGAAATTCTCTAACCCCTTACCTCCATCTTGGCTTCCATTTCTGTTTCTCTATCTTGGTCTCCTCCCCAAATTACACTCAATGAGATTGATTCTCTCCAAATATTTGCTATATTCACAAATTTCTTATATTCCTTTTCCCATTATATTATTCTCTAGAATCTAGTCTCAGGGAGGTTAATTTTCAGTGGAGTGTTGTAAGGGACTCTTGTGTGTGGGAGTGCTGTAAACTTTCATCACCTCATGTCTGGAGCACCAGAACCTTTTTTTTTTATTGGTTGATGGGAGTGGGAGTGGACCAGGGACTGAGGAGGATATTTAAGCACTTGTATTTTGGAAAATAAATGGAGTACTTGGAGATCTAGGAGAACTAGGAGAACTTGGAGAACTTGTCATCCTTGTCTCCCACCTTCTCAACGTTCCCCTGGGTAAGGATAGACTAGCCAGCAGGAACCTAGCACATCCTGAGCAGCTAGTCTAACAGGAACATAACAGAGTATTACAGTTGGAGAATACCTAAAACCCTTGCTTAGGTAGAAGTGTGATGATTCTGTCCTTTCTTGTGATTCTTTCCCTTTGTGGCTTACCTCCTCTTAATGCCATCTGTACATTCTACCTTTAAATCTGCCAAAATCATGTGTGTAGGCAGCAAAGAACATTCCAGAGTAAATGATTTCATATAGTTCCTCTGGTGTTAACTATGAATGAGCATGGGTAAGTCACCTAATCTTCTTGTTCAAAATGAAGAGAATGAACTAGATGGCTTCTGTGAGGCTTTATAACTTTAAATCTATAATTCTGGGGATCCAACCATTTCCTCCCTGAAACTGAAAGTTAATATTAAAAATACAACTCTATCCTGAAGAAACTAATACTCTGAATTTTCTAACTTTACCCAGAAGTGTTTATTTCAAGGCCCTCCTGCCTCTGCAAAATTTATAATGCTATTAATGATCCCCTTCCTTCTGACTGTATTGAACTTACACTCTATGATTTGTCCCTCTTCTATACCATCATCCAAAAGTCCCCAAAGGGGAAAATTTGAAGTCTTTCCCATTCCTTTCTTAACTCTTGACCCAGGAATGGACTACCCAAGTCCTTAACTTCTCCGTTCCCTAGGAGGCAATCCTCTGTACAATGCAGTGGGATTCACTTAAAAGAAAATTCAATTTTCATTGTAAAATATGAATCAACTTCTTACATTATACTGTCGTTTTTTTAGGCTTTTTTGTTTTTTGCATAGCAGTGGGGTTAAGTGGCTTGCCCAAGGCCACACAGCTAGGCAATTATTAAGTATCTGAGGCCAGATTTGAACAGGTACTCTTGACTCCAGGGCCAGTGCTTTATCCACTGCGCCACCTAGCTGCCCCAAGAGAAGTTTTAAATAATTTGCTTAAACCCCCTGTTTGATGCTGGTATTGGAGTCATAACATACCCCTGTTATTGCAGTAGTACATGTCAAAGGACATCAGTCAGGGAACTCATTTGAAGCTAGGGGCAACCACCTTGCTGATGAGACAGCTCAGAGAGCTGGGGACTGAAAGCTTGGAGGACTGAAAGGTATGTTATTATTAATACCAAAGATTCCTTCATGTACCTCTCCACTAACCTTTACCGATAAGAAAAAGTAGAAAATGTTGGACTTGGGGGCTACGGCGTCCAATGAGGGGGCCCTTGGCATTTGTCTGATGGACAGGAAGCGTTGAACAAAGCAAGTATGAGGCAAGTCTTGCAGACTTTACATCAAGGCAGTCATTAGGGAGTCCAGAATCTGTGTGATGTGGTCTTAGCCAAGTACGTATCTCCTGGCCTCCATACAATAGCCAGGCAATTGGTAGATGGGTGTCTCATTTGTCAAAGGACATATAGGGCTGCCCAACACCGAATGATGGCAGGGGAAGGCCTCTGGGAATTCGACCCTTTCAGAGCATACAGATGGATTTTACTGAGCTGCCTCCTGTTGGCCACCTCAAATACTTGTTGGTCATAGTAGACCATTTGACCTCCTGGGTAGAGGCCTTCCCTCTTTCAAGGGCAACTGCCCCCATGGTCAGCAAAATTCTGCTAGAACAAGTAATTCCCCAGTATGGTATGGTAGACAGGATTGATTCAGATCAAGGGACACACTTTACCTCCTGGCTCAAGCCTTGGAAATTTTCTGGGAACTACATACTCCCTGGCATCCACCCTCCTCTGGCAAGGTGGAAAGAATGATTCAGGAAATTAAGAGACAGTTAACAAAGTTGTCTCTTGAGACACAATTACCTTGGACCAAATGCCTGCCTCTTGCATTGTTAAGGATCAGGACAAAGCCTAGACGGGACATCGCGTTATCTCCTTATGAGATGTTGTATGGCCACCCATTTCTTGGCCCAATTGAACAATGGGATCCTACATTGCTGTGCAGACCCAGGAGCGAGGTTGGACCCACCGTACCAGAGTAAAAAGATTTGTGAATCCACCAAAAGAATGGATTGTGGACTCTGAACCCATGAATGAATTGAAACTGCATTTTAAGCAGTATAGGACTAATGGACTCTCCAATACCTCACCCAGGAGGTGGAGGATACTTGGTATTCTTCCCTTTGTTATAATTTTGCTATCACTCCTTTGCTTCCTAGCTGGTATAATTGTATATAACATATGGGATTTCCATGTGGGACCCATTCCTGTGTGCAATTACAGTGTCATTCCCTGGGGTTGGCCCCCTTCGCTTTCTAGGCTATGGTTAAGACTACAATCCTGCAGAAATGTGCCTTAGATATCATGTTCTGAGAGTGTCCCTCTTAAATTTGAGCCTACTGTTATATCAGGCCTCAGTTTTAGACTCCTTTGAAGAGGAAAACACTTTTCAGAACTTAATTCAAACCACTGCTGATATTTTCAATGTAACTAACTGGTGGATTTGGGGGGGGGGGCTCAAGGATTGAGCACGTGGTTCCACTTGAACCTGTTTGGTTATTGAGTAAAAAGTCCTTAGTACATAGTGGAACTGGATTTTGGAATGAGAAGGAAGAATACCAATGGCCACTGGCAGAATGCATGACAGGGAGATATTGCCTTAACCAAACTGGGAAGGGACTTGACTTAGGACAAAGTAGTTGCAGGTGGACTTTCTCTGCTAAGGTTGACAATATACAATTAGTGCC